>NW_028289461.1:663336-995004 GCF_059628265.1 Tinamus guttatus
AGACAGGAGTCTCCCTGGCTGCCTGGGGAAATGCATCAGCTTCATTTCCTCAGAAAGTGAGGCTAAAAAAAGCCCAAAGCCACACTTGCAGTCTTGCAAATGACCATTTCCTCTTTCTCAAGTGTGGAACAACCTTAACCTTTTCCACAAAACCGTCACAGTTTCTGTCATAGCAATCTACGTTCTGCATACAGTAGCAGAACGCAGTTTTAAAATCCTGTATCACATAGAATCAAAGAATCATCATGGCTGGAAAAGACCTTCAAGATGGGGAGGAAAATATATGCTAAGGAAAGAGTGTCTATTTCCTGTTGGGATCAGATCTTTTTTTCTAACCACCAAAACTTCTAATAATATAAAAAATTAATATTGCTCCAATTTTGGACATAGAAAGACTATCTCATACCATCTGAGCTACCTCTAAATTCTATACTACTGGAAAGGTGGCAGGTTAAAAAATGTCCAGTTCATCAAAGTCATCGGATTATTTGTACAATATTTTTTCTGAACTATATAGAACATACAGAAAATAAAAGAAGGCTCGGCTTAAAATAGTTCCTTCTTTTTTATATATAAAAATCTTTTTAAACTGCTTCTTTGTCCATGATTTCAGAAAGAAATCAGAACCATTACTGTTCGGTGTCAAAGTGTAAAAACCTTTAGTTGTAGTAAAGTATGAATTTTGTTGGTGTTATTCTACAACATGACGTGCTGTTTTGCAGACCTCTTCCACGATAACAATGCAATAAACAGGGCTCAGTAACGGAAGCTTCTCCTTGCCCCGGCCAGGGGCACTCCTGCAGAGCCAGGCACACTTGGTACACGGGTGCCCCGTGCTCGGAGCAGGGCAGCAGCCCGGCGGCCACGGAACACTGCGGGGAAGGGGGAGGCATAACAGGTTCTGAGGTCAGGAGCAGAGCACTGATTTAATAAAACCTACCACAACGTGTTACCTCACTGCTAGAGAAAGGAACTTTACACGCGGACATGAAGCAGAACTATGGACAAACAGGAAAACACGTAACTATAAGCTGTGGATCATGGGTTAAAGAGAGATTTCTATCCTGCCAAGTAGGAAAGGGACAGGTCAACACAGGAACATTTGTGTTAGCAGCAAAGCCCAGAGGTCTCTCCTTCAATCTGCTCAGCTTCATTTTCAATCACTGCTTGCAGTTAAATCATACACCAAATGTGCACCAGAACTGGAAAACATAATCTCTCCAAAAAAACATATGTTCCCACTTGAGAAATTTGATTCCTGAGTTCCAAGACTTGAGCAAACTGACAGGTGACTATGACAAAAAGACCTAATGCTAACATTAGCGAAAAAGTTACAGTCTCTTAGAAAATTAAAACTGTACTAACATTCTAATATTAGTACTAAATAGTACTAACACTCTTCTGCTAGCAGGAAGAATAACTCTGAATTAAATTTTAAGTTCATTCGCCTCACTCACCTATTAGAGCAGGAGTTTATCTACCATTAGCACAAGGCATGTACATAATATCCTTTGCAATAACGCAAAAGATCCAGGTTACAAGATAGATGAGTGATACAGCCCGAGATGCCCAAGAATTACTAGACTGCAGATGAGCTAGTAATTGCGACCTGTTAATCAGTTTGTTGGGGACAGCTGTACAGGAGAAACTGAACCACACAGGGGTCCCGGACCTAGTGTTCCCTATAACCTGAATTGGCAGCAGTGGATCTTTGGTAATCACCTCGGTTTTACTTCTCTGAGGTCCTTTCGTTCATTAGTTTGCATGCATTTTTGTCTACAACATTTTACTCTCTTGTACTCTAAATTTGACACCTCAGCGTTGCTCCAAAGGCAAGATTTCCCTTCTTTACAGTTTTACTTTCATATATGCCATGGTTTCACAATCTTGCTAAACTACACATCCATGTGCCCTTTTCCTCGCACAAGAGCAAGCATGACCTGGATCACTGTGACAATTCACCAAGGCTGGAAGGTGGAGAGAAGGCAGTTTTAATCCAGAGCAGTCCTGTGATTCAGTCTACCAGATAACACAGAGAGTTGTGCCAGAAGCACAGGGAGAGAAAGAACGAGACCCAAACCCCCCTTTGGTGGTCGTGCTCACAACGAGCATGAAAGATTGGTGCATTGTGTCAACCATAAGATATTTAGCTACAAGTCTCCCCCCAAAGCTCAGTCCCAAATACAGACAGCTACGGCATTCCAATCACTGCCTCTGCATGCAGTAAAACACAAACTCTTCCTCTGTTTTAACAATAAACTGATGACACAAAGACAGGAAAGGCTATTAAAATACAACCAGCAAAACATCCTGAAGTTCTCCAGTCCAGTGCAAGCCCAGCAAAATACCAGTGCTTGAACGACACGTTTTCCAATCTTTCCCCATTATATGCCATAACTTTATCTAATACTCCTTGCTAAAATATCACATTTACGTAACTAGGTTAACTACCATTATAATTAGGAGCGAGATCCTCATGTTTTGACTTATCAGAACTATGTATTATAAATTATCAGCATTGATCTCAATACAAAAAAACACAACACTTTATATGAAGAAGAAGTTATTTTATGCCATGGGTACAGTTGCTATAGAAATATTTGAAAGCATTGAACCTTATACCACTAAAGTCAATATGGATTTACCTCGTACAAATAGTTTCAGATATGTTTATTCTATTAAGCTTCACATTCCTACACTGTCTACCAGGAGAAACTATTGTTTAGACACAATAACACAATACAATAAAATTTACACAGACACCTGTAGTATATTCATATATGTACACACATACATCAGGATAGTGAAAAGCCAATAACCAAGAAGGCTGCCATGGCTTGTGTAAGAAAAATCAGAGCACTCCCGGAGAGGGATCCCCACCTACCCTGTAGTATGACTAGGGGTGTCTGGCTACAAGTCCTTAAAATTGATTAAGATTTAAAAAAGTCTTTTGGGGACAATACTGCACTATGATTCATTTTTACATTTTACATTTTTTTCATTTTAATGACCAGCACATAGGGAAAAAGGAAATAAAAAAGAAAAGAAAGAGGAAGTGTAGCAGGTCACGAATTTCTGCTGAAAGATTCCTGCCAACTACACCTACCATTTTCTCAACATTTCTTCATTTGAATTTACTTTTTTTTTTTTTCTGGAAAGCTTTCTCAAAGTGGTTTGACTTTGTTTAACGTAAAACATTTAGCAGAGGGACGCTCACTCTGGGGAATCAACAAGTGTACACATTTGAAACAGATTACATATCTGACACCAAAAACACCCTTTGGTTTTCAAGCATGTACCAATTAGATGTCTATTTTAAAGGGATAAAGGTTTCTTTCACTCCATTATCAAAAAGGAGCTAAAAATGTCTGTGTTGGGATGTTTCTTCACCAGTACTGATAAGAGAGATCATTCCCAAATGTGCTCCTAACTGTTGTCACCTGGTAATACCTCAGCTTTTGGATTACAGTAATTTGCCTGAAGAATGGATGTAAAGTATCAGGACCTTCTGAGGTAGAGGCAAAAATTATCTGTAGCTCCAAAACTGTGGATAAAATGCAAGTTACTCAGGAAGCAAAATTCTGTAGCACATTATAATCTTCAGCTGTGTCATCTGCTGAATTAGAAACCTTAAAAATTACGGCTTAATACAAGAATTTCTTTGCTTCAAGAATTAGGATATGAAAATGTATTCGAGTTACATATCTAGAGATCCCCCCACTCTGGCACCCGCAAAAGTGATTTCTTTCCATCTAGCCTGGCCTTATTAAGCATATAGTTTACATGCAAGTACACATGTCACCACAGCAATATACACGCAGCCTGTTTGTTCCAACACCTGAAGTTTCTGTCACTAGATTTGTCTAGGTGGGCTCAGTTTCAGAGCTAGCTCCACACTTGAGCCCTAGACTACAACTTTGCGAAGTGCCCAAGCCGTCCGTGTTGAGGACTGCTGCTGCCAGCACACCCACACACACACACACGGCCCACATCGTGCCCTCCGGTGCTCTCGCACAAAACGCTAGCAGTAAGCTTAGCAAGGGAGACCCCTCACCGATAAGCATTTTCCAAGCATCAAGCTCCAGCTCCTAAATCTAGCTGATAGAGAGGGCAAACTGGAAAGAGCAGAGCTCTCTTGCAAAGCTATACTATTATAGTGCTGACAGCACTACAAACATGACTGTTCAGAAAAGGATTTTCTTCCTGCACAGTGGATTAAGTTATATCTACTTAAGAGAGTGTTTTAAACCACCATTTTAAAAATCAAGGCTTGAAAAATGTCACATTTACAAATTCAGAGAGTATGTTCACAGCTACCACAGGAAAAA
Organism: Tinamus guttatus; assembly: GCF_059628265.1. Taxonomy (NCBI): domain Eukaryota; kingdom Metazoa; phylum Chordata; class Aves; order Tinamiformes; family Tinamidae; genus Tinamus; species Tinamus guttatus. Next base: position 667,665 of record NW_028289461.1, read on the forward strand.
TGTAGGAGAAAGGGAGACTGCGACACCATATGGTCATCGACAAGACTCGTTTATTGAACACTCAGTGTGCACTTTTATACATAGCTTAATTAGGTTCATGCATATTGCAAAGCTTGAGCTCAGGATAGGTTAGCTCTTATTTGCGTCAACGAAATTCTATGCAAGATTTCCCCGTACACGCGAGCGCTTCTTTACAATGATTGGTCAAGACCCCGCGTCCATGCGTCTAACTATACAGTGTGATAGGCTAACTAACAGAGGCTAACTAACAGTGCCCACGTGTCCTCACATTTAACGACCGTCCCCCTCTACTTGTTTGTCTCAACTCTTTGCCTCCTTATCTGACTCTCCGCAAGATCTCCTTATCTCTTAGTCAGCAGTCCTTCCACCCTTTCAGCTAGGCCTGGCGCCCTTCTGCCCTTTCATCTAGGTCTGGCGCCCTTCTGCCCTTATCTGGCTTGCTCACAGCATGACCACTGGCCTTCAGGAATCCCACAATTCCCCCTTCTTGTTTTTGAGCAAGCCAGGATTCTTGATGGTTCACCCAAAATATGTCTTTGATCGCCTTGTCTACTGTCTGTCTCAGACACTTAATCAGGCAGGGAACGACCACCAAAATGCACAAGATTAGTAGAATCATCAAACCCGTTTTGCTCAGTGATTGTAGCCAGCCAAACCTTCTTTACAGCATTCTCAATCATATTTGATACACATTTCAATAAGCAAGGCACAACTAGTAGAATGCAACATAGGATCAACAACACCATCCCAACACTTAATACCTAACACCAGTGCATCGAGTTGATCTGCTGTTCCACAAAGCCAACAACTCTTGATTTGGTTATAATTAACAATCTGCCTAAAAAGCATAACATATCCATTAGCGCTAAAAGCAGCATTAACCCCTATAATAGCGTTAAAAGCAATACTACCTCCTAAAAGCTACAACATACAGCTAATAACAACAGTAACACTTCTTCCTCCCATGTTTTCCTTCTGCAGGCTCACACTTTCCACAGCTAGGGTACTGGTTGCTTGCCTGCTACATCTGATCTAGGCGCGTTTGCTTCCAGCCAAGGTCTCACCCATTTCGCTGGCACCCATCTGGTTCCAATATCTATAAATCAAAAAATTTAAAAAATTCCCAATTCTCCCCCTCTTTTTTTTTGTTTTTTGTTTTTGTTTTTGTTTTTGTTTTTGTTTTGTAGCCAGTATTTCAGCTTTTGGTTCTTCATTCTTCCGGTATCAAACCGGTTCCTGTTTGCCTTTGTTTTGTGCAGCTGCATCAACTTCTTTATCTCAAGGAAACTCTGTCCTTTGTCTTACTTAAGCCCTCCGTATCAGCTCTGCCTGGCTATGTCCTTTTTCCATTAACCAGGTTTGAACAATGCTCTCTACACTTCCCCCGTTTTCTTTTTGGGCTACTAAACTTGTATTCCACTCTTGATTAACTATTCGCGTAAGCATGTTTTGCAAGCATTTAAAGATACATGGTACAAGAAGCAAAATTGCAATAAACACAATCCCTATGGTAATTAAGTGTTGCACAATTGATGTTAGCCATGGGCCCAAACCGAGACCTTTTATCCAGTTGTCAAGGCCGAATCCTGTATCGTGCTGTAAATGTGTAGTCAATTCATGCAATTGTTCCAATTGCTTATGTATGGAATTTGAATGATCAGAAAGGTTCATACAGCACATTCCCTCTAGTTCCTCGCAACCATGACCGTGTGCTAATAATAGGACTTAATCAGTCCTCTCTGCTGATATATATTATACAATAAAGATCTAAAGACCACACACACAAACAGCAAAAACATAGTTTCTGTCGAGTGGCACGACCTCACGTAGCTGTGCACTTCACTAGTGAGTTCCACTGTCTCAATTGCCAAAGCCGATCCTTGTCGCCAATTAGGTGCGAATGGGCTTGGGATTTGGCAATAATCACCCAAAACAATGTAGCTACTGCGAGCCTCTATTCAGGTGAAAGCATCTTTAATAAGCAATGTATGAATAACTACTCTTGAGGTAATACTTGTCGGCAGGATACTGAGACTGAACATCTTCTCGAGTTGGCAGATTAGAGGGTTGCTGACAGGCTCCTAACTCAGCGGGCGTCCCCGCGGAGACAACGTGGATCTCAGTATTAGGAGTCTCACCCCCCCTCTCTCTGCACTCTGTTTAAGCCCGGTGCATCCTGCCACGTAGGGCCAGTACGTGCCAGCAGGCAGACTGGGGGGCGGACAAACTCCACCTTCAGTCACATAACCTTCCCTCCTGGGTGCGCAAATGCGCATATCAGAAAGCGGTCCCAGCCGTCAGTCTGAGGCTCCTGCCTTCCTCATCTTCCTCCCTCTCAGGTGTTTGACCTTCAAACTAGTTTAGAGGATGTTTGCAGTTCCCGGGCAGGCAAACATCTTCTTTCTCAAGATCCCATTATGACTTTACAGATCATACAAATTTCCTCCTTTCAACCATACCTCGTGTCAGCATCATTATACAAAGGACACAACACATAATACAGACGAACATAGCAAACAGAAATAATAGCCCTAATAACGGTTTCTGTCCTCACTTAAAGCATTACAATTCTTCAACCCCCACTTTAAAAGACAGATCAAATTCCCCTGCACCTCCCCCCTGGCTGTTGTCAAGCCCTCAGCAACGTCAGTCTCCTTGATCTCATTCGCCTTCTCTTCCCCGGCCCCCTTCTCTAATTTTTCAAGGCGATTCAACAAGTCCTGGACCCAGCCGGGCTGTTCCTCAGGCTCGACAGGGGGTCCGGAAGTGGGGGCGCAGATGGTGCAGGTGCTGCAGGTGCAGGTCGGGGGGTTTTGGCGATGGATCTCCAAACACCAGCCGTTGTCGGTGGCGTGGTGGTCCCGGTCCTGAAGTGCTTGCAAAGGCTGCCGTGACTCCGGCGGCCACTTTGCTTTTTGCTTTCACATCGGATTTGAATACTAGGTGGGGCTCGGCTTTGAACCCATTCTCTCTGCACCAGATCAAAAGCTTGCAGAGGGCCTGTTCATCAGTAGCTTGCTCCAGGGATTGCACGAGCCTATTCACCAAATTTCCGTAGAACTTCCACAATCCCAGTAATTCTTTCTTTAAGTCAATTCCCTGTACGTTACATTGTTGTAAGGTACGGGTAAATAATTCATACGCCACTTGCCTATCCATTCCTGACGTCAGCGCGCTGTTGCAGCTCTCCAGGCTCCGGTGGCGCGTATGGCCCGAAACCATCTATATGATCTTCGGGGGTGCCGTCCTTCCAGCGTTTGCTTGGCGGATTTGCACCGTCCTGGCTGCAGAGGACCCAACTCCTACTTTCTCCACCGTGGTGCGTCCTCCCCCGTTTTCTTTTCAGTCCGAGAGAGGATTGCCCTTCGTTGCATCACGTCGGGGTCACCATTTGTAGGAGAAAGGGAGACTGCGACACCATATGGTCATCGACAAGACTCGTTTATTGAACACTCAGTGTGCACTTTTATACATAGCTTAATTAGGTTCATGCATATTGCAAAGCTTGAGCTCAGGATAGGTTAGCTCTTATTTGCGTCAACGAAATTCTATGCAAGATTTCCCCGTACACGCGAGCGCTTCTTTACAATGATTGGTCAAGACCCCGCGTCCATGCGTCTAACTATACAGTGTGATAGGCTAACTAACAGAGGCTAACTAACAGTGCCCACGTGTCCTCACATTTAACGACCGTCCCCCTCTACTTGTTTGTCTCAACTCTTTGCCTCCTTATCTGACTCTCCGCAAGATCTCCTTATCTCTTAGTCAGCAGTCCTTCCACCCTTTCAGCTAGGCCTGGCGCCCTTCTGCCCTTTCATCTAGGTCTGGCGCCCTTCTGCCCTTATCTGGCTTGCTCACAGCATGACCACTGGCCTTCAGGAATCCCACAGAAAAACAAGGTGATTTTGTCTTCTCTCTGCAGACAGGAGTTTTACATATTGCAGTTAAACAGCTGAATACCTGAAAGCAAATTACCTTACAAAATTACATTTTCAAAATGTGAGATGACTATGCCTGAGTATTTATCTCCTCATGCTTCTCATCTTCAGCTCCCGCTCTGCTTTTCTGCCAAGTGTCACGTTTACGCTCCTTCACCGGGTTTCAGTGCTTTCCTCAGCTCTCCCTCCCCGATGTTTCTCACTCTTCCTGAACAGCACACACTCCTCTCAATTGCATTGAAATTACCCTCACTACCCTCTTAGGTGTTAACTTCTCGTCAACTCAAGTTTGTGCAGAAAAGAATAAGAACTCGAACACTACTTAACAGGCAGAGGATAAAAAGAAAACTTAAGAAGTTCTGTTTGACACTATGCCTAAGCAGCTATACTAGCTTAATTTTCTGAAACACTGGAGTTATTTAAAACATCTAAAATTAACTAGCCTATAATTAACAATATAAATGGAGAAATGTGCTACCGAACCCTAAAGATCAAGAGACAGCAAAATCCAATCAGCATTTTGGAAAACTACTGCATCTCTACTTTTTTATTCCCACGGCACATAAATACTTCACCATCAGCAGGATTACCAGTAATGCTGAGTCTGAAGAACCTTACGCAGTCCTTCAAAACGGGAAAGGTTCTCCACGGCCGCTTTCCTGTTATTGTTAAAACCAGAAAACTTCCTTGTCAGGAAAGTCCTCTCGTTCATATACTATTTGGAAATGAGAATAAACTGACTTCATTCTGTTTGGCTGTGTGCAGTCGATCCTCATTTAAATAAAAAATTAAAGAGCCCCCAATGAAAAAATTTTGGAAAACGCTTCAACAGGCCCCTTTGTGTCAGAGACATACCCATGCATCCCAGCTGCCGCATCTGTCCTGGTGCTCAGGAGCGACCCTGTGCCACTTAGCCGATCCTGCCGGCGCTGATACAGCTTGGAGGATGCCAGCCCCTGAAGCCTCAGGCCAGCCATGGCACCCAAAGCCCCTGTGAAGGGGAATGCAGAAGGACAGCTGGAGAGAGCACCAGCAATAATGAGATTTCTATGAGTCACCTTCCTTTGGGGAGTTTCCTCTACAATTCAGAAGAGCTGAAGCAGGATGGATGGACTCCTGCTCAAGTATTGTTGCTTCATCTGACATTCTTCTACGGTGTTAAGGCTCAGACGACCTCTTTCCTGTATCCCACCAGTAGTTACCTATATAAGCAAGGACACTAGCAGTCTACACCAGCAGTTCATTCTGTGTGGGACTTGCATTATATATCTTTATAGATTCCATCACCCAGGAGGTGAGATTAAAAAAGAAAACATCCTGAGTGTTCACATAATTAGTCCATTTAAATCAGTAAGAGTCTTTGATCACAGCAACAGAAAAATACAGAAAGGAAAAAAAAAAAAAAAAAAAAAAAAACAGACTAGATCTTGACAATAAACACACTAGTTTACTGCAGGTCAGTACCTGATCGTGGCAGCTCTAAGTTGGTTCCCTGCAGGTGCTGCATCAGGCAGTCTGTTAAAGATATTGCAATCAACAGAATCTCCATTTGGAGAAAGCACACTCCAAGAAACATAAACATATAGGCTTTTGCTCTCCAAACCTCTCCATTCTGCAGATGCCGCGGAGGGCTGGGAAGCAGACGAACATACTTGGCATTCCAGCCTCCAGAGCTTTCTCTGCTGGGAACTGAACAGGGCTTTCAAACAGGAGTTCCCCTTTGTACCACTCCCCCTTGCTACCCACCCCTGTGAGACAAAGGGGGATCACATCACACAAATGACTCAGGGTGGAGGGGTAAAAAGAGTAAAAATTTGAGAATACAGAAGTCCATTTTTAAGAGAACAAAGAGAAAGGAATGGAAGATGATGAATGGTTGAATCAGCACTGCCCATGAAAATCAACTCAAGAGTCATTACAAAATAATTATTTTATAGTAAACTACAGAATCACGTTTTTATTTTTTTTTTTTTTTAGTACAGTAGGGAAATATTACATATTCCATGACTACAAGTTGACAGGATACAGGGGGGGAAAAAAGTGAGAGCAGTAAACGTGATGACAAACTATTAGATGACTATTAACGAGTAAAGATCCTTTCTGTCCTTTAAATGGAAACACGGGAGTTCGTGGGATTCAGCATAACAGGCACAGAGAACCTCACTGTTTCAAGAACTGGAAATCTGTAACCACAATATCTACAATTCACCCTATGTTTCGCTGGTAGTTCAGCCTGGGTACTGACAGCAACCTCACAGCATCATTTCATGCAACTGCATTTGTCCTTTATCCATATCTGCTACAAGATAAACAAGAACATAACTGTCCTCCAAAACAAGGGGTTTTGCTGATCATTTAAACTTCAGATATTTCAGCTCTGGCATCCCTTAGTACCATCAGCTTACAATAAGTATTGGCTTTTTTTTATGCCTTTAATAGAAGGCAAAATATCAAATCACCAAAACATTAATCTTAAAAAGTCTGGCTAAAAATCTCCTTCTCTCCCAAATGCCCAGCTTTCACTTTTCTGACTCTTATGACACAGTTTTATTGGTTTCCAAACAACCAATCTTCCACAGTGAGGTACAAATTTCGACTAAAAAAAAAAAAAAAAAAAAAAAGAGGGATTGGAAGGAAAAATACGCGAACAATCTACCCTGTCTTTCCGTCCCTCAAAACACACAAACTCACACTTCTCTCTCGCTGTCTTGCGGATAAAGGGTGCAAGAGCACAGTTTTCCTTTCTTGAAAGTGATCTTGACAGATCACTTTTGAGAGACAGGGTTGATGCCAGACTCTCACAGCAGGTTACTTTCTGCAACAAAGCAGAGCAGAAAGCAGCTAGACCTCTTCTACGCACTCATTAGTAGTTCATTCCCCTATGAGAAGCCCCTCCATATCCTCATAAAAGACTACTAAAGACCTTCCAATAAGCTAAAAATTAATCTGAAGAGTCTCAGAGAGTAGATTTGGATGGAAAAGTACCAAGACTGAAATCACTAACTCAGAAAAAACAGAAGTAGCTGCTCATAAATCAGGCAGATAAAATACCTGTTAGTTTGATGCATGTAGTTTCCAGGCTGCACCAACAATCTTTCTTCCTATTATCAACCTTTATACCCATCTCCCTCATCATCCTTCAAAACATTTTATTTGCAAATATGTCATAAAATGGACCTCATGTATAGCAGCAGCTCCTCTCCAAAATTGAAAAAAAAACTATAGTCAGAAGCTGGCCTAATACTTTCATGGAAAATAATACATTCTTATTTCTTACCTCAACTGGATTAGGAACAATCAATAAGCGTATCTGCAAATGCAGCTGTTCTTCTTTTGTTGACTGCAGGAAGTACATAGGCGTATCCAAATCCCAATTAGGCCAAGTATAGTGATGACAAAGATCTCATACAAAAGTAATGTCCTACTGTGTGCACTTAGGAAACTTTTTTCCTTAGCCTTTGTATTATCTTTACAGTCATTTCTAAAGGCAATGTAAAACAACACAGGCATTCTTTACCTTTTTTTTCTCTAATCAACACCACAACAGTAAAGTCTGAAAAGTAGAATCACAGAATGCTCAAGGTTGGAAGGGACCTCTAGAGATCATCTAGTCCAACCCCCCTGCACACGCAGGGTCACCTAGAGCACGTGGCACAGGACTGCGTCCAAGGGGGTTTGAAGATCTCCAGAGAAGGAGACTCCACAGTCTCTCTGGGCAGCCTGTTCCAGTGCTTTGTCACCCTCACTGTCAAGAAATTGTTCCTTAAGTTCCTGTGGAACTTTTGATGCTTCAGCTTGTGGCCATTTCCTCTAGTTCTATCAGTGGCCACCAATGAGAAGAGGCCGGCCCCATCCTCCTCACTGCCTCCCTTGAGGTACTTCTAGACACTGCTCAGGTCCCCTCTCAGCCTTCTCTTCTCCAGGCTGAACAGGCCCAGCTCCCTCAGCCTCTCCTCATAGGGCAGATGTTCCAGGCCCCTGATCATCCTTGTGGCCCTGCGCTGGACTCTCTCCAGCAGCTCCACATCCCTCTTGTACTGTGGAGCCTAGAACTAATTATCTAATTATTATTATGAAGTAATTATCTTCAACTCTCCTTTATTTTCTACCTAGGATATTTGACAGCATTTTTTTTTCTTTACTGGTAGTTCACAGTTCCTCTTTCTTAGGAATGAGTCCATCGCAACCAAAAAAGAAAACAGGACAAAACAGAGTAGGACAAAAAGCCAAAAATGAAAATGGGATGTTGGAGGAAAAAAAAAAAAAAAGCATCAATGCAAATATAGAAGTGATTATTTACTCATTATAAGGAAGTGCTGTGTGGCACCAAAAATCACATAAATTACATTTCTCAGTTTTGCTAAGTATATAAAGAGAGTGCTTAGAAGCAGATTATTTTTTAACGCATTACTTCTCTGGAGAGCATTCACTTCCAAATACGGTTGAGCAACATTAGGTTTAGTAAAATATATATAGGGGAATATTTCTCTAACTTCTTTCTGCTCTATTAATTTTGGATATTATTTGGAGCAGGTATGCTCAAATGGAAAGATGATTTTTTAAAGAGTTAATAGCATGCCTTTAAAATACAGAGTACTGTTGAAAGCTAGGAACTGTAATAGCTACTTTACAGTAAAGGTAAAGAGAAACAAAATAGCTCAGTCAAGGAATAGCAGTGAGAATTATTTGCAAATTCCAATGGACCTGTTTATCTCTTTCCTAGAAAGAAACCCAATCTTCACATTGCAACAGTGTAAACTCAACATGATACATTTAGTATCCAGATTTCATTCGCCAAATAGTCATCCCTCTTAATAATTTAACACTATGAGTTAAGAATTTTACACATCTTTCTTTGCATTTTCTGGAATTACGTTTTCCCTAATGCTACAATTAAGTAAAGAAAATTACTGCAGCTATTTAAGTTTAGGAGATGCTCTCTGCAACTGAAAGGGACAGGACGATGGGACACTTGAAAAGGATTTTCCATCTTAACTACTATTAAGGCATCACTAATCACAGTTCCTACAAGTGCATCCTTCTGTGTTCTCATTTAACCAAAAAAGTGAAAAAGTGCTCATTCTCCCATTTTCCTCTTCTTAATGCAGCAAAATCATTCAATTCCACATGCCAAGAGTTTCAACACTAGAGAGTCATTTATGCACGTGTCCCATCCCCTTTTTGAAGCCCTGAATCCTTCTATCTTACATAATGCTGACAAATATTATCCAATATTTGGCCATAATTCAGTACAGCAGCCTATAGGAAAGCCTAAGGAAGGAAGTTCTCAGTGGTAAATTATTTCTAATGACTTAAGACTCAGCCCCACAATGAAAACAACACTAAACATGGTGCTTGTCAAGCGGTATTAGTCTTGCAAGGGGCTGAGCAATGCCAGTGTTTCATAAACAGGGAAAACCGGTACAGATTTCGTTCTGTTGGCAAACAGCTACTCTAAATGGATTATACTATTACCAAGGAAAAAGCCAGCTGCATCACAGCTATGATAAATCTTTTGTCTCTGATAGTCCCCAAGACAGAATAATTAACTGTTCCATGCCTGACAGAGATTTGGAAATGTTCATAGGTTTATCCTGCAAAATATGTCAACTTTCTGCATTTATACAATTCACTTTTCGAATGCTAAAAGCCAAAGCCTTCTTATTTCAACAATCAAATAAAACACACTTGAGGGAAAGAAGAGAGAAATCCTGTGTTATTTTGGAGGATTGCACGTTCTACAGCTCCTTTGGCTCAGCTACTTTGGAAGGCTCCACAAAACGCCATGCTTTTATCAAAGCTTCTTATTGAATACAGGGTTGCACCTTAAAATGTAGGTTTCTGAGGCAGTATGGGAAAGAGGGACACAAGGATGACTGTCCTCAATAATCTCCCACTCTCCTCTGCAGCTGAGTGACTCACTTGGGGTAAAATATTTTATTCTAAGCAATACTACACACCAGACCTACAGGAACAGAACTATCTGAGTTCATAGAGCCAAAAATCATCTCCCGCTACTTGTATTCATTGAGGAATTGCATTGGTACCCAATGGCTGTGAACAGTGAGGATTTGTGTAGTTATAAGGAAATGAATGTGCACTGGTAAATATGCACCCTCTCATGGCTGCGTGGAACAAAAAGGGACTATTAAAATAAAGAAGACAATTCAATGAAAAACCACGTGGTGAAAAGTGTCAAGAATATGCATAACCACCCGCCAAGATAAACTTGTCACCGGAGACAGCAAAAATGAAAGAACATCCACCCAATGTGGGATGTAACAATCATTCAGATTATTATTGTACCTAACAACCCACAAAATATGTCGAGTACTGGATAACGATAAAAAGTGGCATAATCCAAGTCTGATGACTTTATACAGCAGGGAAAAAAAATATATGTTTATGAAGCTCTCTGAACCTGTGTTTCTACACATAAAGAAAAATGTTTTAAGATAAGGGTAAAGATAGTGGTATCCAGAAGGAAGAGTAGCCTAGGAAAGGCATCTTATTAATTTTCATATTACTTTGTGCAAATAAACTTGTTTTTATAAAATGCCTTGAAGAAAAGTGTGACAAACAGCTTTAAAACGTCTGTGTTTATTCTAGGGATGTGGCGACAAGCGTCAGAGTGCAACGTTCGAACCCCCGGGAGCCGCCAGCGCACGCCTTCCCCACTGCCCTGCTCCTTCCCCTCTGTCAGGCAGCTCCGCAGAGCTCGCCAGCTCCAGCGCAGGAGGAGCCTCGAGCTCAACGCGGGGCTTCGGAGCAGCCCTCGGGGGGCGCCGCGCGGAGGCCAGCGCCAGGCTCGGGCGCCCGCGGGCCGGGATGGCGGAGCCGCTCCGCACAGTCCCGGCTGCCCTGCCGGGCCCGCCGCCGCGCTCCCCGCCGAGAGGAAGGGCTCGGCGCCGCCGCCGCCGCGCTCCGCTCTGCCCCGCGCCCGCTCCCGAGCCGCTGCCCCCGGCAGCGCCCGCTCCGCGCCGCCCGGCCCCGCTCCCGCCTTACCTGCCCGTCATGGCGGCTCGGCCCCGGCACGGCACGGCTCAGCTCGGTCCCGGCTCGGCGCGGCTCGGCGCGGCCCAGGCCCCGCCCCGGCCCGGGCCCCCTGCGCGTGGGCGGCGGCCGCGGCCCCCGGTGACTCAGGGCGGCCCCCCCGGGCCGCGCATATTTTTCCTATAAAGGGAAAGAAAAAGTGAGCGGCAGAGGGGGTTCCTGCGGGTCCCCGTGCAGGGAGGGGAGAGCGGCCGCCCCGGGCAGGAGCTGGAGCCGCTAAAAGACGTGGCGCCTCCTGCCACCACCGCAGCTGTCCTCGCTGTACGCGGCTTAGGAGGAGGCAAAAGTTTCACGGGGTGGGTTAGCTCCAGGACAGCAGCAAACACAGCTGGAATACTATCTTGGCATTAATTAGGGATTGTGCTCCCTGGAAAAAAAAAACAACCCTTCAAAATCCAGCTTTTTCAGTAACATCACAGCCCCTCTCCTTATGATTGAACTTTGTCCTGGGCATATTCTCTAGCATGGTAACGCAATGCTAAACTAATCCCCCAAAAGGGTCGGGGAATCTCAGGTCCAAAAGTGATCTCAAACTTTACTTCTGTTTTCTAAGGCAACGGGTATGATGTAACTCAACATGACTATCAATATCTTTTAAAACGTTGGGACTGATGATGGCAGCTCTGTGATCCCTGCATTTCGCAGTGTACAAACATCTCCCTTGCAGCCCTACAGTAAACATTAAGAATCATACAGGTTAAGCTTCACATCTAGTATTTTAACTATATAATTAAAATACTATGTGAAGAACCGAGCCAGATGTTCTCGCTCTGGTTTTATGTTTGTTTGGGCAATAGAGCAGGTAATAGATTAACTTCCTAGTAAGCATTCAGTGACTTAAAGTAAATGCTAGAAGGAAGACAGTAATTTGTAGACAAGTTCTTAGTCATTCTTTGCATCAGAGGCACTTTCATATCCTGTTATCCCTTTATCTGGGCATTTAACAATATTTAGTATTTTCTTGATGCCATGTTTTAGAGGGAAAAAAAAGAGATTACTCAGACTGGATGCCCCAGGACAGAGGCAGCCAGATGACTCAACCACAGTCTCAAAAAAGCAAAGCAAGTCCTCGTCTCCCCGCTAACACCTAATCACTGCACAACCCTTTCCCCTGCGTGGTGTCCCACGGGGCTGGGTGCGAGCTACACCCACGTCAAACGCTGCCTCTGCCTCACTGAACGGCGCCTTCCCGCGGCGCCGCCGCCTCAGCGCTCCGCCCAACGGCCGCCCCGCCGCGCGCGCTGCCCGCCGCGCATGCGCCGCTCCCCGCTCCGCCGCCATGTGACGGCGCCGCCCTGCCCCGCCCCGCGCGGCCGCGGCGTGAGATGGCGGCGGGCGCCGCGCTGTAGGCGGCGGCGGGGCCATGGCGGACCTGGGCCGGCAGCTGCGGGAGTACCTGGCACAGGGGAAGGCGGGCGGCGGCTCCAGCTCCAGCGCGGCGCCGGAGAGCAGCCCGGAGACCCAGGCGGCGGCGGCACCACCGAGCGGCGGCGCGGCGGGGGGCAGCTGGCCGTGGGCGGCCGAGGAGGACCCGTGGCTGCCGGGGCTGTCGCGCTGGCAGCGGCTGGCGGGCGGCGGGCTGTGCGCGCTGCTGGCGGCGCTGTGCTGGGCGCTCGCCGCGCTCTACGCGCCGCTGCTGCTGCTGCGCGCCCGCAAGTTCGCGCTGCTCTGGTCGCTGGGGTCCGCGTGCGGCCTGGGCGCCGCGGCGCTGCTGCGGGGGCCGCGCCGGCTGCTGCGGGAGCCCGGCGGCGCCGCGCTGCTCTACGTGGCGGCGCTGGGCGGCACCTTGTACGCGGCGCTGGCGCTGCGCAGCGCGGCCCTCGCGGTGCTGGGCGCCGCCGCGCAGCTGGGCGCCGCCGTGGCCGCGCTGCCCGGCGGCGCCGCCGGCCTGCGCCGCCTGGGCCGCGTGCTGGGCCCGGCGCTGCGCCGCCGCGCCGCCGCCGCGCTGCCGGTGTGAGCCCGCCCCGGCGCCGCTGCGAACCGTGAGTGAGGCGGCGGCGGCGGCGCCCGGCCCGCAGGACGCGCCTGGTGCGGCGGGAGCGGGGCTGCGCGGGGGGCGCTTAGCGGGCGGGCGTGCCGGCTCGTGGCCGCCGGAGCGGCTGCCGCCGCTGACCCGCATTACCCTCCTTAAACGGGGCGGGGGGGGGGGGGGGGGGACTTAAAATTCCCTCCAGTAAATAAAACGAACATTCCTGAGGCCGCGGGTCAGAAAGCGTCTCCTTAACTGCAAGGGGAAGGCAGCCCCCTCGCCTGCGGTGGTGCAAGGAGAGGTGTGGGGGTGGCTGAGGTGAGGCAGCAGCTACCCGGAGCCTCGGCTCCTCACCCTTCCCTGGGGCGCCTTGTTTTGGGGTTCAGCCCCTCACCCTTCCCCAGAGTACCCTGCTTTGGACCTCAACTCGTCACCCTTTCCCCAGGACCCTCCACTTTTGGCCCCAGCTCCTCACCCTTTCCCGGGGCACTCCACTTTTGGCCTCAGCTTCTCGCCCTTCCCGGGGGCGCCCCGCTCTGGACCTCAGGCAGGAGCTGCTCGGCGGCGCCACAGCACAACCTGCTCGTAAGCCCCATAGCCTATTCTGATCTCTTAACATCTTAAAAGGCATCAATTGGCATTCAGTAGGGTGCTGCAGGGGCTGACAGAGCCCTTGGGTTGCTCGTGGGTACATGAGGCAGCCAGGCCTGCCCGAGCATCTCCCTGCCCTCCTGGCCATGTGTAGCTCATAAACTAAAGCCAAACACGGGCAGAGTTGTCTGCGCTGCTCCCTTAGGGGTTACCCTAATCATAGTATTTACTCTGAAATAGCTGGAAATTGTAAAATGGGAGAGGGCTTAAATGTACATAAAATGCTTTAATAAAAATTGTATACAAAATGCCAGTATAGATGTGCCGCTAAGGATCAATTCTTTTTTTCCTTAAAAATACAAGTCAGCCCTATCTGGAACAAGCAGAAAATTAGTTCTCTCATTTCTTAACTTCCAAGCCTCAATATCTAACAGTTTATTTCTAACAACATCAAGTTAAACCTCAGATGGTGAAGCTCTACATTAGCATTTAGAGTATAAGAATTCTGCATAGAGTGCTATTTTCTTACTAGCTTAAACCATCCAAGAGCTTGAACTGAACTTAAAACCCTCCCCCCCTTAAATACTTTTTGCAGCAATGGCAGGTTGTGTTGGCACAGCCGGGGAAGCTAGTGCTCCTGTTTCTTCTGCTATGCTGCAACCCTTCAAGACTTTGCAAGGAAGTTAGGAGAATGCTTGATTATCCAGATCTCTCAAGACTTGCTCTGCATAGCAAGATCGTGACTTCTCTTTCAAACCTTAAAAAGTGGCAGTTTTCGTTATTTAAGTTACCCTCAACAGTGGTTGTTAAGTTAAAACCACCCCTGCTGGAAAAAAAATGAGCCTTTGCCCTTCAGCCTAGATAGAGAAAGTGGGGTTTCCTATAATTTAACCTGTTTTGGTAGCAGGCTGTGATATAGTTGGGTTGAGAAGCTCACTAACTCGGAAATCAGTTTACAAAAGCAACTTTTGAGGCTTTTAAGACAATTTTGGAAAACAAGCTTTTCCTAACAATTGAATCACTGATACTTAGCATTAAAACTTAACAGAGTTAGAATCTATTCTTCTGTGGGTAGAGGTAAAACTAGTTTGTTTCTTTGCAGGGAAATAACGTATCAAGTCAGATTCATCCCAGCCGTGTCCTAGCTAGTTCCTTTAATAGCTCCATCACTAGAGCCCCGTGACAAGAATTTTGCTGGCTAAAAGTTCTTCACTGTAATCGTCACGAGACATTTTGCATGATACAAGTTACAAACTAGGAGAGACGCCTACTTCTGACTGAAGCAAGAGAACAGCAGACGGGCAGCCACGCTCTGCGCTCTTGCAGTAAGATCAGGACTTAGACCTGTCTTAGAACGACAAATCAGGTACAAGATCTGCTCCATACTGGCCCTTCACTGCAGTATCTTTGTCACCTTCCTGAGAGCTGGCTTTAGGATATGTATTTTCATGATGCGCTTCTCACTGAGGATTTGGATACAAAAGGAGCGATGTTTAGAAATACCTTTTGATATGGGGAAATACATTTTTTTAATGGGGAAAACTGAAACATGGTTGGCAAGCAGCTTTATTATGAAATGTGAAAAACAGGAATAACCCCTCTTCTTCCCATCCCAGTTAAAAACTATCAGTATTGCAAAGAAGTAAAACTAGGAAAAAATACCTCAGAGAAAAAGATGCTTAAAAACTTTAAGGAAGTGACCAACTAACAAAGTTTGCACTTCAGTATTTGTGTGCACCAGCTTGTATAGAAAACCCGTATCTTTAAACAGTGTGCTACAGCCACTCTAAAGCATATGCATCCATATTCGTCAAGCTGCTAAACTTCTGTCCTCCACAATTTATGGAAACCGGTGCTATGGTGAACGGGAATATTTGATCCAAAGTGAAGTACAGAATGACAATGTTTGCCAAGCTCTCTATTTTGCTAGGTTATAGCTCATACAGTCTATGACAACTTTCTGAATGGTGTTCCACATTTTTTCTCTTTCAGGATTGTAGAATAGCAAGCAGCGGTGATTTCCTGTGTTTCGGAATTTTAACATCAGCACCACTTGTTACCGATAGAAGCTGTGGCTAAAGGTGAAAGAGAATGTTTACCTCTGCATGATAAACCCCTAAATTAGGAATAAGGCATTAGCTTTTTGTACTGTGGAAGATTCAGGAGGTAGTTCTGTTGCTCCATCTGATAGACAAATTTGCTTAAAGATGCTGCTTTTTATGGTTCTAGGTGAGTAAAGAATCACACACTGCATGGCTTTTTTTTGGTTAATTTTTGCGCAAATTACATTCTGTATTCATACAAAAACAACGTAACTTTTCTGACAAACTGTACATATAGAAACAAGTTTTTGTCTGGAAGTGAACTGAAATCTGTGGAGGTGCTCCATGTCTTACAACACTAAAAAAAATTCCAGCTCTTCACAAAACAAAGTAGGTAAAAGAAGGTGAGAAAAATGGGGCCAGAGAGGACAAAATGGAAACCTAGCTGCAGTATTGCAGCCAGTAGCAGTTGATTGATCTATGAAAAGACCCTTGTTAGGAACTAAAGCACATTCAGTTATCCCAGTTAGGAATCCAGATTTGTGGTGCTGTGGGTTTACTTTCTCCTTGAGTCCAGAGTAGGAGTTATTTAAATATTGTCCAGCAAGGACTGGGTGTGACCCAGTCAAAGCCACTTCTATCGTCCTCTTCCACCACCCCTAGATGCTCCTCTTCTTGACTGACCAGAGTTCATGTTGCTTCCTCTTCCCCAGTTACTCCCGCTCCTTCCTCTGGAAGGGTTATTGCCTCCTGGAGGGCCTCCACCAAAAGCTTCATCCCTGTGGAATCCATCGTGATGGTCTCCATCCAAGGAGCTAGACCTCCCGGATTTTGGCACTCTCTGCGAAGGTCCTGAACCTCCTCGTCCTAAAAATGAAGCACAGTCAGTTACTGATGCTGTAGTTTAAACCACATCTCTGCTCAGACATACTACATGCCTAACTAGTTCTCATGGTATAAAGATTGAGTGACATTACTGGTTCATTCTGTTTTTTTTTTTTTTTTTTTTTTTTTGCTAGAAATAATGGAAAAATGTTCTGTTTCACTACTAAGCATGAACAAACTGTATCAGCTCTCATTGCCAGGTACATGAGGATTTTATGCTTCTCACTGATTTATTTATTTATTTATCAGTACTAAAAAGTCAGCAGCTCAAATTAACACAAGGAATACTTTGAAGAAAATAATGAGAAATGCTTAATGGACAAATTTGCTACAGGTAGATTAGAATATTTATGCTCTGTTTTAGCGAAAGATATTTTTTGTGGACTGTGTTTGGTTCTGTGCAAAATAAGTGACCAAGCTTATAGTCCATAAAGTTTATATCCCCACAAGACTTTAGCAGTACAACTGAAGGTGACAGAATCCTTATTTGAAAAGGTTTTGCTCATATTGGTCATGAATCTTTCCATCACTGTGCTTAACTTTCGTTAGGACAACAAAGAATTGTCTAGGCACAACAAGTGTAGCAGGTAACGCTTGTTTGGAGTTCAGTAAAGCATCTGAGAGGGTTGACAAATTATTAGTGAAACTGGAGAAGGATTCCTAGAGCTTTGATAAGAAGCTAGTTAAATGGGAGCAACAGACAGTTTTGAAAGGAAAAGTACTGATGCAGAAAGAGTTTACTAATGGAATTTTATTTTAAAAAAATCTGTAATTTTATTTTAAAAACCTGCAAAGCCTCCCGATGATACACTGTAAGTACTGTCTGTAGAGAGGGCTGTCCTGTCATTTGATACTGGGTTTGAGAACATGATATTCCGTGGCATTGGTGGCCAGGCTGTGTAGCTGAGGACTAGCAACCACCTCAACTATAGACTGAGCTGAGCTTTTGGAAGCAACTGAGAAGGCTCTCGGCCGCTGGTCACAATCGGTTTCTCTATGAAGATGTTGTTAAAATAGTTATAATAATTAAAGCCTTTAATTTTTTAGGAGAAAAGGGAACAAAAGGTGTTGGCAGGGCTAGCAGGATACCCCTGGGAAGTTTGCACACACAGCAATAGGCTCTGCACTAGCTATTGGACTCCACAAGAAGATGGTTTGTGAGTTACAGTAGTTAGTTCTACATCACGTTCATGTTCATTAGCAGTGAAAAAAGGCAAATACAACACTAGGAGCTATTAGGGAAGAATGGAGAAAATAGAACACAACCAAGCCAACTGCAGAAGTCCATGGTTAAACCACAGCTTAAATAGAGTGGGCAATACCTATTTGTCCCATTTAATTTACAAACACTTAATTTAAAAAAGGGTAAACTTAAACTGGAAAGGCTATAGACAGATTAAATAAGAATAGGAAAAGCTACAGAACAGCTTTAGTTAGGTCTGGTGATAAGTCGTCAGTGGATGTGTGCATGTCAAAAGTTTTTGTTTTTTTCATAAAGCTATTAGAGAGGCACACAGAAATAACTCTCAAAAGCAGTTAAATATAAAGATAATATTACAGGATGTCCCTGAACTACAAAGATGCTCAGAGAGCATTTCAGGGACCTATCATTATAGGCCTTTCCCTAGCTGAGAATATTAACTGACTACAAGTTAGAAACAACTAATCTGAAACACCAGGAAAAAAGGCTCTTAACAAGAGTTTTCCTTTTAGACTCACAGGGAGCCAAAAACTTACGACTTTTGAATGGGAGCACAGGACATTTAAGCAGAGGATTATCTGATGCCAAAAACAGTAACAGGATCTGGACTTGGAAAATCACTTCTATCTCATTTCCTATAAGACTCATCTGCATCTGTACAGTTGGTGAGATTAAATATTTATTTTATATGCATAAAATTCAATTCTTACTCCCCTCTGAATATGAGCTCAGTAAGCTTTACTGTTGAAAATGTACCAGTGTTGCATAAGGTCCTCAACATGAAGGCTTCTTACCTTTCCCTCTCTCCTCCGGAGGCCCAGCGGGTGCATCCATCTCTCTGTGGTCAGAGGTGCCTGGTCCATCATGCCAGGGCCGTTTGCGTGGAGGCAGCGAGGCCATGTCCATGCCCTGGAGCGAAGAGGAGCGTTCTCTGTTAGCTGGAGAGTGTCCATCATGAGGAGGGTGATCTGGACGAGGCCCTGGGCGTGACAAGAAGAAACAGGATCATAAGTAATGTTCATCTGATCGTTATTCCTAATTTTGGAGTTAACCACATTATTTGGTCCTCAACTTTGTAACTTAATTCCCCCCTCCCCAACAGTGGAATGAACAAACAGCTGAAAAGACTGTTAGAAAGCTTGATAAGATGATGATGGGCTTCAAACAAACTGTAAAAGAAGATAGGAAAGGAGAAAATGATAGATCTAAAAGATTCACTTTAGGATTAAATATTTTCATATATTTTAGTCAAGAGGGAACCACATATTCATCTTTGCTTTTTCATATGTCATTTGTACTCATTTTTTCATGACACTCCAAAAATCTGTTTCAACCCTACAAGGAGTTCCCATTCACAATTAGTACTGCTGGTAATGCAAATATTAACATCCAAGCTGTCTGTCATTGTAGCTGAAAACCTGAAAACCTTTAAACAGGAAAAACAATAGTGAAGTTGCCATCATAAAGAAGGATTACTATGATATTAATAGAGGTCTCAAAACACATGATCTGACAAGATATGCTTCAGCCATTCGCTGCTGGCAACAACAGACAGTTCAGAACTGTGTAAGAATGGAAGTCGAAAATCAAGACTTTAGGGCCACAATCATTTCTTTTCTCTGTTCAGTGAGATGGCTGCATTTTACAGCCAGTCACATTCTGGCCAGTTAAGTTCTTTCTAGATTTAGAAAGTCCCAAAGAACTAAGTATCGCCTTTCAGGTAGGAAAGGGAGCGGAACAAGCATGTGAGATACAGAATTAAAAGGTGCCCCTTTTAAAAATTGCCTATTCAATAGACTTCTTTTAAACAGCCATCCTTTTATCTAACACAAAGCCCACCAGATTTTTTACCTGGCTCTCTGTTTCCATCCCAGGATTCTGGTTTCCGTCCTCCTTCAAAACGTGGAAATTCATCTGGAGTTGGAAGCAGACCCTTCCGGCCTCCTGAGCAGCAAGAGATGCAGGAGACAGGAGTGAGAAGAGACGCTGCACTCACGAAACTTTTGTAATTTGTCCAAGAAATGTCTTTGCACCCTCAAGGTCCATTTCGGTATGGAAGAACGTTCCCTCACCTCTGAGAGCACCACGACCTCGTCCCCGAACACCGTGGTCCCTTCCTCTCGCGTTTTCATCGGGAGAGTCAAAAGTGTCATCTGGCCCAAAATCTTCAGGACCAGGAAAGCCGTCTCTCCCCCTGGGTCCCCGGCCCTCGTGTCTTGAGGGTCCTCCTCTTCTGAAGCTACAAAAAAGAACATAGTACAAATGTGGGTTTTTTTAGGCAGCATTTACATTGATAAACTTGAATCATCTTCACTTTAATAATGTACTTGTTTCAGAACCATTTTACTTAACACTGTAGTGCATACAATTACTACAACAGGATTTAGGGACAAAGGCGCTCATTTTCTATGAGCACCTTGCTTATTTTTTAAAGTTTTCACTTGTAATTTCTTTTGTTGTGTTTTTCATACAAGAAACATATTATCAAATATACTACATTCACTTAATGAAAAGGCAAAAGAATATATCAGTGAGTGATGTTAGATATAAGGTAAGCAAGAGAACAAGTGAATTTCCCTAGCTGTAGTGGTCTTATTTTCCGTTTCCTTTTCTCCTTTCATTATAGTGATAAAAACAAACTGAGAGTTACAGGCAGTTAGCAAGAGTCATGGCTACAGAGTAACATGTCAGCATCTAAATTCTATTTATTTGGATTCTTCTGCTGTAACATTCTCTTATGCAGTCAGTTCTTAAGGATCCAAGTTGGTAATTCTAGCAAAAAATCCTAGACTGCACTTGGCTCTGTAATGATGATGGTTGCTCAAAGTGCACAGGGACATCCTACAGGCCGAAGAGTAGTTTATTCTAAAGTGCAATAGCGAAAAATTGTCTTGCAAAATGTAGCTATCATGACACTGAAGTTGTTTTTTTCCTTCTAGAAGGTACCATGGCATCTTCAGTGATCTGATCTGACTGGGTTCTGTACCTTTTCTAAAACTAGTTCTCCCAGTATTGTACTGGGGTTTTAACTGAGATCTTCAGAGAGAAGAATGGTTCACACTGAACCGCCAAATGCCATTTCAGGTAAGCCTGTGGATGGCTGCATGAACGCTCTAGCCGTTTTGCTCTAGCAGTTTTGGTTTTTGCAGTCCCAGTGCGTAAACACTTGGAGCGCTGGCAAGAGCGCAGCCACGTTCTGCGCATCCCTGCATCCCCAGGCGTGCGCGCGAGCCGCGGCGGAGCGGTGGGCTCAGCGCGAGCTCCGTGCGAGCACCGGCGAGGCGTTAAGGCGGTGCAGGCCCTGCTCCGGGCGCCCTCGCGCTCCGCTCCCGCTACTCCTGCCCGCCCCTCAGCAACACCTCTGTCCTCGCCCCTTCACACTGCTGCCCCCATCCCCTCCTGTCCCCGTGCCACACTGGCCAAACCTCAGCAATATTCAGATAGTCTTGCCTTTGTGCAACATCCCCTTCCCCAGCTCATTAAAGACACAGTGCATCCTATTACAAGCAAAACTTTAGATACTTTTATTTAGAATTTTAACAACATTAACCTTTTAATTACAAATTTAAATATTTTAACAGTAGTCATAACACAATACAATATTTTTAAACTTTTACATTTTTTTTAATTAAAAACAATAGGTCTGTCTCCGCCTCCCAGAAAACAAACACAATACAGAGAGGAGGCTGCTGTGCCTATATAGGTACAACAGTGGATGGAGGGAGTGCTGCGTATGGACAATGAACCATTTTACATTAGCTTAGATGATTTGGGAAAACAAACTGAACAGTTTCAGGTACAAATGGTTCAAATAACCACAGAGCAATATTGTTCAGCCTTGAAACAGCACAGTCCTCTACGTGTTCTTTAGAGGGTCTCCCATTTTAATACTGACATGGTGTGATTCTGCTTAGCTTGAAATTACCAAGATTTGCAACACAAGGTCCTATGGCTACCAGGAATAGCGCCTTTCCTTTTGCAGTCAGGCAGCCTTGTGGCCACAGTTCAGTTTTGAGGTCTACCATACCTACACCTGACATAGCCACAGTGCCTAATATTGTCTCATACAAATCCTTTCTCACTTATGCACATCAGTCACACGTGAAACCCTGCCTTGTATAGGGCTCGGTTCCTGTTTTGACTGCTCTCGGGTCGTCTTCCTTGCGGCCTAGGACCTTAGCGTACAGAACTACACACTGTGCAGATTAGCAGGCAGGAAGAGGCAGGTCTCTGCAGTAGAAGCATCGTGTTGATATGCACAGGTAGAATAAGAACAGGACAGGGATGAAAAGGACGGGAAATTAGAGAGAAACACACACGTACACACACACCCCTCTCATGCGTGATCAATCCAGTTACAATCTCTACTCCAAAGCAAGCCAGCTAACGAGTGGGCTGGGATTCTTAGGTTCACCTCAGCATCTGCAGTAAACGGCTTCTAATTCACCTTCGCTCAAAGGAATTGGCAATATTTGCTAAGCACAACAAGCCCTTTATAGCTCTGTGCTCATTCCTTTTGAACCAAATTATCTGTACAAATAGTCATACTGTGATGAATAGACTCCTCTTAGTTCAGAAGTCGGATTTACAGGTCACAAGCTTTTTGGGCACTCTTCTTGAAACATTCTTAAAAGTCAGGGGAGTAATAAAATATTTCCCAAGCCCTAGACATTTCCGATGTAAGATTCAAAAATCTCTACTGCCCTTTTAAAAGCATTGTCTGCCATGTCTTTTACAATTCAGTACTGCAGACCATTCAGCTTGGATGCTATTTACTCTTACGTTTTTAAAATGGCTGTAATTGTTACCTTCTTTTAGTTACTGTTCATTTCTTTTCATACTCTTCACACAAAAGGAAGGTACATCTTTACAGAGCTAGGTAGAAAATAGCTAAAAGAAGAGCTGTATAGATGTAAAGTAAAAGGAATGTAAGAAAATGATTAAAAAAAGGCAACTAAAACACACAAAATTCACATTATGTGGAGACCACAATATATTTGTACGAGTACACGTTTCTATACATACGGTGTTGGTGGTCAGTGAGAGGCTTAGATCTTGGAGGCCGAATTTTATTGTTAAACTAGCATAAATCTGGAGCAACTTTCAATGACAGTTAATCTTGCTGACTTAGGAGTAATTCCTCCATATTTATTTACATTGATACCTAGAAGCAAATTCGTCCCTTTGTGATTCATCTGGAAACTGCGAGCAATGGCATGGACATTGCTATAAACTAGATTATTTTTGTGTTCTTCGCTTGGCATTAAGAAATAAGTCAGAAAGAAATAAAATTCCTACAAGCAAACACATGAGAGAATAGTCTCAGCAGTCCAACAGATGCAGTAGCTCTGCCCCTTAGCATTTGATGGTAGGATCACTGTTCCTGCTCCTTACATGTATATTGCATCTCATTCTACAGTCTCTACAGTCAGGCTGCAGCTTGTGACTGGAGACAAAGTCTCAAATTCCATTTCTAGTGTTCAAAAGTTTGTCACTTTAACCTTCCAGTTTCCTCTCAATTTTCATCAAAACGATCTCAAATCTTCATCCTCTGTCTCTTGGTCTTCTCTACAAATTTCCTCCCTTCTCTTTACTTACTGTTTAAAGACATGGAAGCTGCTGTGTACAATGACCATTTTTCAAGTTTTCTTCTATTACTGAATGATTTTATGGACTCTATACTCAGGTATATTAGAGTTTTCATTTCCTTATTGGTTTCCAGTTTATAAATCTGAAACAGATAGACTCCTTAATGAAGAGGAAACCAGGAAGAGAGATTTCCCTCCATACACCCTTTACCCCAAAACAAAGAGTAGATTGATTCTTACCTCTCGTCGCGTCTTCCCCGGAACCGTGCGTCCTCAGGATCCCGTGGATATCTATCATCTGAAGGTCTCCGTCCTTCCCAAGCACCAGGAGGCCCACGGTTTGAACCCCCTCCTTCAAATTCCCTGTGATCAGGAGGAAATGGAGGCCCGGGTCCACCGCGTCTCCATTTTTCGTCTTGTAACGGTGGGCCTCCTCTCCCCTCAAATTCCCGTAATCGATGGCCAAATCTCTTATCTGGATGGAAGTCATCTCGGAAGTCATCTGGTCGATCAAAGTCATCATGGAAATCTGGGTGAGGTCCTCGTCTATCTGGCATGCCCCTGCTGTCTCTACCATCACCCCACTCCTGGCCACCTCGAAACAACCCTCTCTCAGGCCCATGATCAGGACCACCACTGTTCTGGTCGTGCCTTCTATCTGAGAGAGGGCCCATGTGATGGTTTGGTGGACCACGGGAGTCACCTTGAAGGAAAAAATCATAGCAGATTTCTGTAATGTTTTTTAAAAACATTTCTAGGATGCTCTAGTTTGCAAAGTTGTCCAAAGCACACGCTATACATTCCACATTAAATATTCCTTGGGGAAACACTTCTCCTCTATATTCCTGCCAAAGTCCCTGGAACCTTCTCTCGGAGCCAAAGCCTAGTGTTCTGCCATAGCCTTTTCTACCTAGAGGCACTGCTCTGCAACAGCCTCTTTTTGGAGAGTTGCTCTTAGAAGAACAGACAGCATAAATAATTACCTTTATTAAGACCGGGTCCTTGGCTGTGAGGGCCGAGACGACCTTGTCCTCCCTGCTGCCCCAGGCCTGGTATTAACGGTGGAGGACCTGGGTTCTGTCCGTCCTATTAATATACAGCAGGGAAGACGACGTGAATTACCAAGCAGGAGAATTAGATCTTCAATGAACAGAAACAACCGATAGGCAATTGTTTGGAATATCAAGAACGGCTGCTGGGGATGACAAGCAGGGGGACCTGCTGGTGGGGAACTGGTGTGGGCCTTACCCTGTACACGGTTAGCATGGCAATCCGTGCGCTTGTATGTTGCCGAACTGGCAACACTTGGTTGGTCTGTTTGTTTTCCAAATCCATGCTCAAAAGAAAGTACTGAAACCTCCAAGATGTGTGGCAGGGCACAGAGGGAGGAGTTGTTACTACGTTATTGATGCAACGCCAGAGATAAAGGCAGAAGCTGCAGCAGTCTGCTAATCCCAAGCAGAAACAGCAGACTGAGCAAGGGTTTGCAGAAGTTTTATCAACCCAAACGGGGGAAAAAAAAAAAAAAAAAAAAAACAACACCCCAAAGAAGCCTTTTGTTTTTCTATCTGTACTCTGCAAGGTCTATTCAAAATCTTTTATGTTGACATCACACACACACAAAAAGAGAAATATAGAAATATTATTAATAAATCCCTCCTCCCTGAACAACCAGAAAAACCGGAACATTTTTTTTCCTAGACACATCTATAGAACAATATTTGGAATTTACCTCTCTACTGGCTTGTAAGAGACCTTCTGGATTACAGATGGTTTATAAATACCAATCTTTACTGCAAAATTGCACTCATGGGTACCCTGATGAATCTCTACACGGAACCAAGTTAAGTTATTTTTCTAGTCAGTACTTATTTGTTTGGAAACACTACTATTTTTCTTCAGTTCAAAAGAAGTAATAATTAGTGCATTTCTCTCTTCATATATTGAAATACAATTTTAAATTATATACTGAGCTGTTCTATTGACTTGCACTATCTGTGGTAAACAAAGCATGTAAGTACAGACTACGAGCACTACATTTGTAATGATTATTTTCGTAAAGATTTAAGGGGAAAAAAGGCCTGATCCAATGCCCATTAAAAATTGTCTTCCCAATGACTGAACAGTGAGTTGGATCCAGAACACAAATTCCCTGACTAGTTAAGACTCATCCAAATATTATCACAAAGCTGCTGTCCAAAACGACAAAATGACCAAAACTTCAGCCCTTCTCAACCAAAACCTTGCTGGAGCTGTAGAATTCCTCACATTTGTGACCTGTGGTTACTTGCAGCAGACTTGCTTCAACGCCTTCAATTCGGCCGCTGTGCTTTAAACCAGCCATGGTTTCTAACGCCTGGTAAAGGCCTTTCCCTAGGATGGGCCCCACGGCGCTCCCCCACCGCTGCGGCTCCGCGTGCTGCCGCCCTCATCCTCCTCCTCCTCAGTGGCTTTTCTTTTTTAATATCATGTTTCATACTGATCCACAGCTTTCCAAAAACTGCCTTTCTTCTAAAACATCTCATGAGCTCCTAAGCTTTGCCTGCACGTGGGCATTAGAGTTGTCCTGAAGCACTCGCATCTCGCACAAGCGGCGAAGGAGATGGGATTCAGTGCATCTGAGAAGTGTAGGGGTGATTTAAGACCAATCTGCTGTATCAGTAATAGCAAAAGAACCACAAAGTACCACTGCTGGCTCAGTAAAATTCTATTTACCCTTCTCTATTTTAATATCAACATGCCTAGGAAAATTTCTGCCAATTATATCTCAGGAAATGTCCTTCCCGTAAGGAGCTTTCCACGCTGTTTCGTTCTGCAGAGGGAAGCGGGGCTCAGGCTGCGGCAGATCCGTGCACCCAGCCCTCGCAGGGGCAGCAAGTCCTGCCGCCTCCTTACACGGAGCTTTCCCTCTACCAAGCTGTATAAACATGCAGGATTAATTTCATAAGCCTTGATAAATTTGACAAATATTCATGCCTATTCATGCCTTGAAAAAAGCAGAGTTCAAGTGATTTGTACAAATTTATAGAAGATAAATGTCAAATTTGGGACAAATAAAAAAAGAAACAGCCAATGCCTACTACTAAAAATACCTTAGGTAGTTACTACTATATTCACATTACAGAGAAGTAAACAGGAGCAAAAACTGAAAGGAACATTGTGCATTTTGAAATCTTTTTTAAGGCAGTATCCTACGAAAGCTACACTAAGAAGGAAAAGGGGCAAAACCAATTTTTTCAATAATCATATGAGACTTTAAGCTAGTAGTATTCATTAGGAATAACTGTCCACTGACAAAAAGTAACTACTGAAGCCTCAGAGCGGGAACAGCAGGGTGGGACAAGGACAGTCTCAAACCCCTTGCATGGAAACACAAACAGATTTTACACACACGGCACTAGCCTGGGAACGCTTCTCCAGGCAGAAAAACTGGTCTCCTTAGCCCTAAGAAACACTCTGCAGGTAGGAACCAGCCGAGTGACAGGGAACCACCTTTCATGTTCCCAACTTGGATGCCTTTGAAATCTCAGCAATAACGCTGCACTAATGCACACCTGGAGGGAGCTGCTGCTTGTTTGTTTAAAGAGGAAATCCAATAAACATGCGGTTTGCAGGCTACTGTGCCTCGCTCTGAAGGTGAACCTCTGAAAGGAAGCTCATGTCAACAGCACCACAGAGCACTGCGAGTGGCTCTGGACCACCAACCAGCGGGTACAGCCACAGTATCTAAAGCTTTAACTGGAAGCTACTCAGTGCAACTCTAAAAAGGTTATTTCTATTAAAAAAATAATCACGCATTTCATAAAATTGATTTTTTTTTTTTAAGCACAAGACACTCTCTCTAAAACACACCTTAAAGCTGAATACAAACATAAGAAGTTTTGAGTACAAAATCAGTACTAGTGAAATAGGGAATCAGAACAGCAATGAAAATATTAAGCGCTCTGTGAGCTGGGGCAGACCAGGAGGCAGAATAATCCAGCTACTAAAGACCCCGAGGAGCTGCAGAGCAGATGGCACCCAAGAGAACTTGACCAGAAAGATTGGCTCAATTCCCCCTAGATCAGCTGGTGCGGCTGCAAGTGCCTCTCGGGCGCTCGGTGAGCGGAGCGAGCGCAGGGCAGCACCGGCCTCGCCGGCTGGGCTCCCGCTCCCGTTTCCTGCCAAATAACCGCCCAGGCACCGGGCAGCACCTCCCAGCTGCTGTCCCAGAAGGTACCAGCGCAGCCAAAGCCATTTCTGGACGTGCAGCGCAAGCACGACAGCCGACTGAGCCAGGAACTCAGCCAGAGTCGAGCTCACACCAGGCGTGTCGGCATCCATGGTGAACTCATCCCATACTTTGGGTAAACTACTGGGGGATAGCAGAGTTGGCAGTAAGCTGTGTTAATTAATGAGGTTTCTTATGTTAATTCTGCTTGAATTTGACTTAGTGCTTACACACTCCCAGGAATTTGCCACTTTAAAACAGTTTAGTGTCTTTGAATTAAAAACCGGACTTTCTGCCAAGGTTCAGTATCTTCTCAGCAGACATTGATTTGTGTATCTGCATTTTCACCCAACCGTTTCTGCATTTACCTTCCAGGCCACAAGCCTCTCTTTAGCACCACTTAGTTCTTTTCCGATGCCTCAGTCCTGCAAATACCCCCACCCCCCGAGCTCTCAGCTCCCGCTCGGCGCTTGCCCCCCGTGGCA
Organism: Tinamus guttatus; assembly: GCF_059628265.1. Classification (NCBI taxonomy): domain Eukaryota; kingdom Metazoa; phylum Chordata; class Aves; order Tinamiformes; family Tinamidae; genus Tinamus; species Tinamus guttatus. The sequence goes on from NW_028289461.1 coordinate 695,648, forward strand.
CTGTCATTCCTGCAGGCCGACCAGCCTCCTGGTTGCACAGACCCACACGTACCTGATTGAATGGGGGACGAGGCCCATCGCCCAGCAACGGAGTTTTCTGCTGCTGGAAAGGCAGAGGGCCCTGGGAAGGATGTGGCCCCCTTGAAGGCTGTCCCTGAGGTCCTTGCATGTTTCCTTGAGGCCCCACTAAAGAGCCTTGCGGAGGTCCCTGCTGGCCTTGCGGACCTGGTGGCCCACGCAATTCTTGTGGCGGTCCTAACATTGCACCTTGAGGCGGGGGTCCCTGTAGGCCCCTCATCTCCTGGGGACCATGTCCTAGTAAACCACTTTGCATATGAGGACCTCTCATTTCTTGCGGATGACCCATCATCATCCCTTGTGGAGTAGGTCCCTGGTTATCTCTGGGTCCTGGTGGACCCTGCATCCCTCTTGGATTAAGTCCCATCAAAGGCCCTTGAGATATAGGACCTTGCATCCCTTGAGATCCTGGAGCTCCTTGCATGCCATGAGGAAGAGGTCCTTGCATTCCTCGGGGACCAGGTGGCCCTTGCATTCCTTGGCCACCTGGAGGACCTTGAGGACCCAAGTGACCTTGTGGGCCAGGTGGACCCTGAGGTCCTAAATGAGTCTGAGATCCAGGTAGGCCTTGTGGTCCTAAGTGGCCTTGTGGGCCAGCACTACCCTGTGGACCGGGAGGCCCCATTGGCCCATGAGGGCCAGGATGTCTCTGCATTCCTTGATGCCCATGTAAATCCTGAGGCCGTGGCATTCCTTGTGGAGGTCCTTGGGGGCCTGGAGGTCCCTGTGGTCCCATGAACCCTTGTGGACCTGCACCGCCTTGGTGTAACGGAGGGCCTTGAGGTCCCATTTGTCCTTGGGGTCCCGGAGGTCTGAACTGTCCTTGTGGACCAGGAGGTCCCATTTGAGGCATATTCATTGGCATCTGCTGAGGTGGGAGGGGCTGCTGGAATCCTTGAGGCATCTGCGCCATCGGGCCTTGCCCTGGGAAGGGCTGGGGGCCGTGCAGGGTGCCCGCGGGCGGCGGCGGCTGCACCCCCTCCGCTTGCTTCTGCGCGAGTCTCTCGATCTTCAGTTGCTGTTCCAAAACAAACCAGAGAGACGCAGGCAATGAGCTAGGCACAGAAACGCAGGCAACAGTAGAAACCGCATGCAACCATCTCATTCTTGGGAGCTGAGAACGATGCAGTCCTTGTCAGTTATTTAGCAGAAACACAACTAAAGCGAGTCATAGATCAGTAGTAACCAACTGAAATACGGGGGCCTCACAGCAGGTATCTGTAACACTCTAAGTCCATGCACCGTTCAATTAGATGATTTTTGAAAAAAACGCTAAAACAAGCGTTAACAGCTCAGTGTTAAGGTCCGATAGCATCACTCAGAGCACTACGCAACTTTGCTAATAACTTTACATACACACCTCCAGGAGCTGTGGGTTCGTGTACTGAAGTGCTGCCATTTCCTGTTCAATCTCTGCCTGCGTCTTCTTTTTCTCCTCCAGCTTAATATCTTCCTTTCTGTCATTTAATGGCTCAGGTGGGGGAGGCAAAGGGACTTTATTCTGCATCCACGCCTACAAAGAGCAGCAAACAGGAAGGAATTCTGAGGCACTGAACAGCATGTGTGCAGTGCATTACTGCACTGGGAAAGGTCTTTTAAATGCTGTGTAATATTGGTATCCAAAAGCTATAAACCAAGTTGAATAAAATATGTGCATCTCGCACCATCTTGATTTTCAAGGACAGATACAGGATATAAGGGATTTAACCAGTTTTTAAATGTAGAAATAGTCGTTAAATTAACTAGTATGTTACGTTATTTTGCACTGGATGTTGGTCTAAAGGAGCTGATACTGGAAATCCAAAATGCTGTTAACAGCTAGATACTTATAGAAGCTGAGAGAATAACAACTTCTTCTGGCGTTCACCGTGTATCAGGTACTTACCTGCTGAAACTGTGCTGGTATTGGTTTTGCATAGGGCACTTTTTTCTGTGGCACCTTTTTTTGGTCCTTTTGCATTACTTCCTCCATTCCCCAGTCCAATCCAGGGATTGTCATTTCAATATCATTGGACTCATCTTTTCCTTTAGTACCATGGAGAGAAACAGTCAGCACAGTAAGGTTTACTATAGAACTTTGTTACTTTCCTTACAAGTTATTTAACAAAAAAGACGACGTTCTCAGCTCTTTCTTTTCCACGGGAAATATGCACAACTAATTTCAGGAAACTGCATCTGTGCTACATGAGATACATGAGAGCAATGAAGTAGAAGTCACAAAGTATCTGGATGGTTCAGAGAAGTATCTCTCTATAGCTATTTCTTACCCATCTGCTCTTGCTCCATGGCTATTTTCAATTGCTCAGGTATTCCCATCCCAGGAATAACTGCTAGGCTGTTGGGTTCAAGATCATCTGGAGGAAACAACAGATATTATTCTTGGGACAGTTTTCCTTTCTATTACAATTTTATTCTTTAGATTTTCCACATGCTTTTACCTCTGTGGGTTTCACTACATATTTCACAACTGCTGGGACACTTTTTTCCACACATGAATTGCAGAATATTAAAAGAATGGCAAGTTCAGAATCATAAAACTATTCCAAAAGGCCAGAAACGATGTCCTTCCAACAAAGTCACACCAAGGGCAGAGGCCCAGAAAAGTAAGTTTCATCTCATACCTGTTTCTTAAACCTTATATCAGATTGAAATTATACATTTTAATAAACACTCCCAAACTCGAAAGAGAAATTAATGAAAAATCTGAATAAAGAAACAGATTTAACCCCGGGGACAGAAGGGTCACTGCGGCATGCTGTAGATCAGGCTAATCCTGAGCAATCTGAGATTACCACTAATGTCACTGGGAGAGGCTAAAAGTTAAGACTTGAATCAAGTTCGAAAATTTGAAAGGTTTTTTCATGCTTTGTAGCTCATGACTGTGGGAAATCCTCAAGTTTTCAAGAAGCAAATCAAGCTGGGGATATTACTGGAGAGCACCAAACCTCCCTTCTGTGATCGACAGAGCAGGTCTTACCTCCCGGAGCTGCAAAAGAAAAGAAAACTCACCATTAGAATCACAATCCTTGATAGCATAGGAATTAAAATTATGCTAGTAAAAAATACATTTTTTTAAATAGATGGTCACCAATATTATATTTCAGCATGTTCTCCAGAAGTTAACTTCTGCTATACTGCCTAGGCTTCTTCCTGACCCCAGCCCTCCTCCCTCCCCATCGGGGGCAGCTCCCTTACCGTATTCCACACCATCCTCTGACATGCCAGGCAGCAGATTCAAGTTGTAACGATCTCGCATTTTATCTCCAGGTCGGTTTCGAGTCCAAAATTTGCTGTCAAAAGGAAATTATATAATTTCAATAAAAGGACAAAAGTATTAACTACTGTAACCAAACATTGTTCTTGCTTCTCTAAATTTAAGTGTGCTGTCTTGACTCCGTAAGGGTTCAAACTCTTCCTGATCAAGCTCAGCTCTGGATTTGGACATCAGGTGTAAGTTTAACAGAGAAAAAAAAAAAAAAACAGTCTTGTCAATACACATACAAATTCCACTGCACTTATAAAATACTACATGTTTCAATGCGTTCAACTCAAAAGATCCAAAGCACAGACTACAACAACTATACCACGTTCATCCTTTCATGTAAAATGTCAATGCCTTTTCCACTAGACAAATTTGTCTCCTTGCTTTACCAATGGGTTGTGCAGCAGAATCATCCCAATCTGTTCTCTGTTCATCCGTGCTCCTTCCCACTTTCTAAATGCACACACATTTCCCTAAATGCTTTCTTTAAATGCTTGAAAATACCTGGTGTGATCATTTGAGCCTGAACAGAGAATATGTCCAAGGGGATGCCATGCCAGACTCCAGATCATTCCCTCGTGAGCCATTTCCATTCCACCAACCTCCTTCTCAACCCTAATGCATCAACAAACAAAACAACATCAACACACAGATGAACACCTGCTACAGATACAACACAAACCTTTTGTTCTGTTGTTCCTCTTCTGCCACTCCCTAAAGTTTTATGCCTTAGTTTTTTTTTTTTCCCCTCTTGGGTGAATTGACTGTTCCCAGTTGAACTCCACAGGAAACTAAGCGATGTAGATTTTTTTTTAATACTTTTAAAAGCAAAATATTTACAACATTTCAGAAGAAACTCTAACAAGCTAATTGTTTCCTTTCAAGTAGATCTGCTCAGGAAAATATCGTCATAAATAAAGCATATTCACAACCATTGTCAAGAATAGACCAAAACTATACCATACACTTGCTTGGTAAAGACTAGATTTGAAGACGAAACACATATTTTAAGTTTAGTATAACAGCCCACACATCCAACCAGGGACATCCGACCAACATCTCTGGTGAAAATGCCACGTACCCAACGTGCCAGAACAGCAAAGAGCCGTCAGAGCCTCCGCTGGCGAACAGCCCTTCGTGAACGGGATGCCAGGCAACAGCTGAAACACAGAGTAACTCACAGTCAGTCAACTCACAGTTGTATTTCTAACAAGTGCCATTCAGAGTCTCAAAACCTTTCAATTTTAATCTATATTTACTCATAAAGCCTTCCAAATACAACATCAGACCTGTGGCCTCTTTCTTATGACCCCTGAAGACTTGAAGTTCTTCTTTCAAATTCCGAATGTCGAAGAGCTTGCAGAGGTGGTCACGAGAAGCCGTCAGAAGCCAGTTTCCATTCAGGTTCAATTTTACCTCCATCACTGTGTTTTTATGGGCATGTCTGCAAGCAGAGAAAGAAGACTTATTGTCCAGTTACCAATGTGTCAGACCAATAGAATGTGATAATTTATCAGTCCCAAATATTCAGGTCAACAAGTCAGTAATTCAGACTACTAAACTAGAATATTAGGGCTTTCTATGCCAAAGACTCTGTGCCTTAAAATTGTTTTCATATGTAAGACCAGTGGTAGTGCTCACTGTGACAGTATGCAGTTACTGTGCATGTTTCTGCTGCAGTGACCTCAGGTTGATCAGGGATTTCTTTCTTATGCCTAGTAAGCTCAGACCTCATTTTTATTTTCCAAATGAGAACTGTTTAACTAAGAAGTCTATGAATGACGACAAAGCCAAGTTAAATAAGGAATATTATAGCCCCAGTTTTCCAGGTTCAGACTTCACACAACCTCTAGTTTCTCATGCAGTTAAAGCACCAGGTCTGTACTTGAGACAACTGCGTGAAATTGAAGAGATGTGAGGCAGAAGTTGGAAAAGAGAATTTAAAAAAATAAAAATGTTCTCATGAAATCAGCTCATGTTTGAGAAGGATAAAGTCTCCGGTCAAGAACTTACAGTGTGGCAAGGCTCTGGCCAGTCTTTGGATCCCAGAACTTTATGGGCTGTTGGCTATCTTTACTTCCCGAGACAACCAATCCCTTCGTTGGATGCCAGTCAACGCACTTCACATCTGCTCCATGTCCTGGTAAAAGCATAAAAAATCGTTCATTTAGAGATTTCACAGAGCAAAAAGACACTGAAACATACCTTATAACCATAATGCAAAACTGGATGAAAAACATCACAGAGCACAAATCATAAAATCAAGCAGAGTAAAAATTCCCCCAAATTATTTAAACTGCATTCCTTCCCGATAATCGCAGGAGGGATCTTCTCTTCACATTTCATCCGCATACACCTAAATAGAATTTCACACTTCACCTAAATAGAATTTCTTTAAGATGTTGCTGCTGAAAGTGATACTTGTTTAGGATTTGGTCCTCCATTACTATACATATACACATATATATATATATATATATATTTTAAACATGCACTGAAGAAGCATTTGTCTCAAGGTGTTGAGAAAGCATACACCCTTACATCTTCATTTTATATGAAGTACTTCATAAATAAAAGACCAATATGTATTTTAATACTCAGCCTATCACTATTACCCTTTTGCTGTACTGTCAGAAAAGAAGAGAAATTAAAACATGAACCCCAAAATCAAATCGGCAGGTGATGAGAAGAAATCTTATGTGATGTCACCTACCACCAGGTCAAACAGATTCAGCTTTTCATAATAGTCAGGAGTTAGGAGAAGAAAACTCTCACAATATCCCTTCATTTTAAACAGGCTGACTGACCTTGTTAGAGAATCTGTGTTGCTCAGATAATCTAAAAATCAGTCATAGAATCATAGAATGGTTAAGGTTGGAAGGGACCTCTAGAGATCATCTAGTCCAACCCCCTGCACACGCAGGGTCACCTAGAGCACGTGGCACAGGACTGCGTCCAAGCGGGTTTGAAGATCTCCAGAGAAGGAGACTCCACAACCTCTCTGGGCAGCCTGTTCCAGTGCTCTGGCACCCTCACTGTTAAGAAATTGTTCCTTAAGTTCCTGCAGAACTTTTGATGCTTCAGCTTGTGGCCATTTCCTCTAGTTCTGTCAAAACGAAATGCTCTTTTTTGGTACACTACAAAATGGGGAACCTTCTGAACTGGAACATAGAGGTTAAGGATAGAGAAGAGAGAATGATGATTTCTTTCTCCAGAACGTCTCCACAGCAGCCCACTTCAAAGGAAAGCCAACAGGAACAGTCAATGCCAGAAAGGAGACGGCATGCAGGAACGAAAGAAAAAGCAGGATGCAAAAAGAAGGGCTGCCTAAAACATTAAGATGCTAAAGTCATAAAATGCCACGGGGAAATGGTGGGATGTCCCACAGACAAACAGTTCCCACCAGGGTCAGAGAGCTCCTACAGGAAGCACTTCATTCTCAGGTGGAAACTTTTAACTTCAAGCAGCACAAACCTTCCTAATGTATTGCTAAATTTAACAAGCAATTAAAAACTAATATGAATGAATTTTTCCCGAGGCTGTAGAAAAATCAAATCAGGACCAGCAATAAAAGCAAAACCTGAACGCTTAAAGCCCTCCTCCGTCAAATGAGTGCAACTTGCTCCCTCTCTGAGGCTCACAGCTGGGCAGAGAGAGGAGAGGTCCTTGACCCCAGAAGAATGGAATACAATTTTGGTGAGCATTGAGAGCACCTGCTGTCACTAATGACACGTGCGTGAAGGAAGGCGCCTCTCCCTCCCTCACCACAGCAGAACCACCTCAGAACCCGGAGATGCTGCGTGAAGAGCCGGGGCGTTGCTGAGCCTCTAAACTCGCTCACGCGTTACCCGTCCAGCAGCCTGAGCAACCCCGAGCCCTTGGAGATGCATCTCCCCCTGTGCTCCCCCTCTCTCTGCTTCTTCTGATGCAGAAAGAAATGAAAGGTGCTGGGTTTGCTCTACACCCGTGTCTCGGCCCAAGCAGGCAGCTGAGCGCAGAGCAAGTCCAGGTCCTGAAGGTTTGTTTGGGAGCAGCAGCACTGCGAGCAGGGGGAGAGAAAGGAAAATGCTCTACCTCGATACTGAAAGGTAACTTCATGCTTGCAGATTTTCCACAGACGATATTCTGTGGGTACTTGTTAATCCTGCAGCCCACAGGGAAAGACATTTTAATTCGAGGCCCTTGAATTTAACATCAGGCCCTTGCAGAGAAAAGTTCCATTAGGGGAAATAACTGGATGAATCATCTTCAAAGAAATGTTATCATAAATATAAACCAAACAAAAGAGAGTCACAAACAAACAAAAAACCCAGCAAAACCATAAAAATTCCCCACACAGATGGGAAGTACATTGACTTTGCTGGTCCTAAATAGAGACTTAGTGATGCAAGGGCACTCCAAGAGCCACGTTGTCTGAGCAGCAGGACCACTCCTGTGAAGACTCTTGCTGGTGAAAGGTAGTTCCTGGATTAGGCCCACTTTGTGCGAGGCCTGATATAGGCTTTTCTGTGGAGATCTAACCAGCACTAATCCACCCCAAGGTGCATCTTGAGGGGACAGAAGGCTCAGCCTGGGCAAACCAGTCCAGAGCCAGAGCTCTCCAATAGCGCAATGGGAGCGGCCGTCCTGTAAAACAGCTTCATGGAGGGAGGGATGGAGAACGGAACGTACAAGACCAACGTACTTCTCAAAAGGCTGTTTCTGTAGTCACTACATATGAAATCCAAACAGGTGAACCACAACACTAAAAAGCAGCCTAAAGATGCCAGGATACTCAGAAACTCTCATGAGAGCAGCTGGATGACTCGGTGCTCATCATCAGCTTTGGACTACCATCAGCATCTTCAAACTTGATCTGAGGAGCAATAAGTTATCAATAGATCCATAAAATTGACCATCACAATGAGAGATAACCAAAGTCTTCTGCTGGGAGCAATCCTATAGCCAGTGTGCTCTGGACTAGAGTATAATTGTGGAAAAAAACGGGACCTTCTGTTACTGGCTGCTCAGTCACCTATGCCACCTTCAGCACAGCCACCGTGTGGGAAAAGCCCTGCTCACAACGGGATCTTCGGGTAACTCAGCAATAGCTCCCAGTGGAGCGAGGCTCTCTTGAAGGAAAGAAGAAAAATTAACTTTCTGCTGCAACAAGCGTGCTGTAAATAGGCCATTCCTAAGGGAAGAACTGAGCAGGACTGTGGGTGTCAGAAAAAGCCAGGAAGGAAGAGTCTGATTCAGAACAATTACACGAGAATACCCAACAGGATCATCTAACTGGATTAAAAATACAAACAAAAAAACAGCAAGTAACCCCATATATTGCTTTTTTTTCCTTTCTACCGATAAGGAGACCTACGTAGTATTGTCTGTATTGACATGATGATGCAGAAAAACAAATTTAAAATAGAGCTCCAGAGTGGAAAAAAGGCAGGTTGTTTTTAATTCTCAGTTCTAGCTTACGACTCGGAGATCGGCCTCGGCTCTGGCGCAGGACCCCTGTCACCAAGCACCAGGTCACGCAGCAGGGCTGAGGTCTGCATTGCTTATTTGCTGACTCTGAACAGCTTCTGCTCAGTATTGACTCCCAAAGCTGCCCAGGTCTGTGACCAGAGCCAGCGGGTTAGGACAGGAACGTTACCACTGAACAGCACCTGTAACCTTTCTGCCCTTGCAACCCCCGTCTATAAAAGGACGAGCTGGTATCAGTTCTCTGTCTCGAAGGGACGCTGTAAGAATAACCGAATTTAAGCACGTGCATTGTTTGGAAGTCATGGTAATAAAAGGCCTAGGAACAAACTGGAACGATAAAAGATCAAAGATAAAGATTTTCGACAATCTGAACTCATTTAAAGTCATGATGAATTAGTGCAGGAGCATAAATCAATATAGAAACACCTCTCATTTTTGCTATCTTTTAAAAATCTGCACTAAAAACGCAAGGAAAAATAAGCATAAAGAGATTCATTTAAAAGTTCAGACACGTAAGAAGTATTTCCCTAATAATACTTTTCACAAGGGTAATGAATTTCTGACCAGAGTGACTGTATCATGACCCAGTTAACTAATAAAATGTGGTTTGTTAAATATATTCTCAGCCAATCTATTTGAAGGGTTGATTTTTCAAGACACTACAGAGAAATTCTAGCTGGTGAGAACTATAACAAGCGATACCACGATGATGTGTTTGATCAACTCCAGCAGAGCACAAATACGAAAAGATACATGTAAATGAAAGACTTGTTTTTCTCTTATTCTGTGATTTTTGCATATATGACTTAATATAATCTATTAAACAGCATTGAGTTGTTTGCCTTTTATTGCTGTCTATAGCTTATCTATATATTTTATAATGCAGCTGTGTATAAACTATGGCTTAGGCTAGGTCTATTGCTGTAGCCAGTATTCCTTTTCCTCCCAGGAAGGAGGAAAAAAGGATCTGCAAGCACAGGAAGGTGGAGAAGGGCCATCCTAACAGACAGCTGTGCTTGGCTTCCTACATAACACTCGCAGGCTCTCTTAGAGGTTCCCAGATCGCTAGTTATATTGGATTATTTTCCCAGGTCTATCCTTACAGAAGGCTTTTAACATTTTATCTGATGCTTCCCCTCCCCTCTAACAATTCACTGCTTCTATGGAAAACATATTTGGGAACTAAATTCCTCCTATTTATCAAAAATACGGGTATGACCCACAGGCACAGTTTTGATAACATTGGTGAGGTTAGCAGTAAAGGATAAATGTTATTTTCCATAATCTAGTGGTCTTTATCCCACCACTTTATGTGAACTATTTGCCTCTTCCAAGTTGTTCTACAGGCTCATTTGCTTCCCAGTCTCCGCAGACTGGACATTGCAGAAACCCTTCTTCTGCCCATGTATAATATGTTTTTTCCTTTTAGCATCATACAGGACGTTGATGAAATATAAATTACGGGAAAAGGTCTTTTTCATCCTCAGAGGATTAAAAATACTGCTTCCAAATTACTTTGAGGCCGATGTGTCCTAAATTCAAGTTTTGTTCATTTTCCTTAATTTGCTCATTTGATCCATTTGCTAGCTCTCTGCTGGAGGATTATTAAATACAGTATCTGGTGAGACGGCAGAGGTTTAACCTACGGGAAGGTCTCCTGTACCATCACGATTATCTTGCTTACAAATGCCATTTTTAACAGCTCTATAATCATACTGCGTTTTCTTCCCAGACAAAAGCTGTTAAAAGAGGATGATATCTTAGTGTTTATCAACTGTGAAATCAGGAGATAAAAAACATTAGTAAATGCTAATGAAATCCGTGAAGGTAGAACAGGCAATCAAACTCATAAGAAAAATTAACCAGCTACTAAAATGCATTTTCATGAACGAGCTTAAAATCTTGTCCTAGTCCTAATTTTACAACAGGACTTTCACACTCAGTGAATAGTTTGGATCCTAGAAAAATATAAAAAGTAGCAAAGAAAGTTTGAACTTAATGCTAGTTGCATGCTAATGTCATTAAAAAGAATCATTAAAAAATCTGTATACACTATATGTCATTACGAGCAACGGCATGCAGGAATCTGAACCCTTTACATCTGAAATTTGGTGATGATGTCTTTCATAAGAGTTGAGAGAGGGGGTAAAAAGACCAGCTGGGTCCTGGTACATGTAGGGCTGAGCCATGCAGGGTTCAGCCCTCAAAACTACTTAACATTTTGGACTCAATTCTGCACTTAAGTATTTCTTTCATTGAGGCTACTCACATACTAAACTTATAAATGTGTAAATTCCTCAGTGCGTTGATGGCAGAAGGCTGAGCGGCTTCCAAACTTGAAATGCTTTGAACAGAAACAAAAATGACACACTTGGAAGTATCTGCTCTTTCAGATCTGTGCTGTCCAGTTTGGTATCATTGGATCTGTTCCTGCTAGAATCTACAGACGTTATAAAGACACCTTTCAATTTAGAAAGACTTTCTTTTTCTTAACTGCTCAGTTCAGCGTTGAGCAACAGTAAGTTATTTTAGTATGTAAAAATCCTATATAAATACCTATACAGGTATTTTCACTAATTTTGACTAATCAGTGCCCCAGCTTTCTAGCTTACCACTGTCATTTTACACTTAATTAACAACAACAGAACATCTACGCATAATAGAGCGCATCTCTAGCACAGGGAGTCACTTTACACAGCAGCATAATGCTTAGTGCAACACAAGGAACCATTATTTCCAATAAAGAAATCCTTCCAAAGCTTGATTAGGAAGCAGGCAGGAGGCTCAGAGCCAGCTGGAGAGAAGTACGAGTAAAAGGAGGGCAGACAGAGCACCGAAGGGGAGGGCAGAGCAGACTAAGGCTGACCGGCCCCTTCCCTTGAGCCTATGTGCTAGTGCTCAGCAGCAAGGCAGCTGATTCAAGCACAAAGCCAAGTTTCCACCACTGTTCATGTCGGAGCTAAAATATTTGTGAAAAGGAGGCTGGGCTCTACTTGGGCACCGTGCATTTCTTACAACACCTTTGCAAGAGTTTAAGGTGGCTTTTAAAATCCACGAAAGGCAGAACACCCTTTGGTTTTTGGCTGATTACTTTATCTGCAGAGTACCTGGGACTAGATGTTCTTTCCTGTTCAAAAACTAGCCAGCCTACTTTGAAAGCAGCAAGACACTTGCTATTCATTCACAAAAAGTATTTATTTGCAATGGTATTTACATTTAATGATATTAATCTTACACAAGAAACATTAAAAAATGAACAATAATTTTAAGAAAAAAAATCTCATGCTTTATAACATAACCAGCTGACAGAAGCCAAAAAACCACTCCTCAGGGAGAAAGTGTCCCACAGTTTCCTATTCCCAGCTTCTGGCACCTTTCTTTCAGGCACATGGCACCAGTCCCTGCATCTGGAACAGCTTGCACTGCAGCTAAGGGGTGTTTGCTGTCCTAGGCTCCATTCAAGCCACATCTCCAGCCTAACGTGACACGGTAATTACTATGCAGTGCCACAGAAAGAAAGGGGAGAGTATAACCAGGGCCCAGAACAGAGCAGCTGGAGATCCCCGTGGGAGGAAAAAGAGGGAAAAATCAGTTATTTTTGTCAACTACGCGTTCACAGCCTCCACAGACTCACGGCTTTATATCCAGGTACACAACGAGCGTGCTGGGCAGCACGTTTGTTTAGAGAAGCAAAACCAAGACATCTCTGCTCCGAGCACAACGGCCGTCACCTGGAGCCCTGCAGTGAGTTTATACCAAAAGGGATTATCTGACTCTTGCTCACACTTGTATTTTATGAAACAAGAATGAAAGAGGCAATGTTTTCAAAACCGCTGCTTGAATTCAGGCTCCTAGTAAGACACGTGGTTTTAAGATGCACTGATCCTAGGTAGCTTCAGTGAGGTTTTTAAACACACAAAGTAGTTTTAACCATCAATTCTTGCAAATATTTACTGGAATGTTCACCTACTGCCATGACGCTGTCCAAATCCCCAACCTTCTGCCCAATCCCTGTCCCTTAGCCCTAACTCAGATGAAACACATCACGACAAGCAGCCAGACAGGTTGGTATTTTTAGTGAACGCTGAAATAAGTAATGCAAAGAAGAAATGACAAAAATACGCTAACGTTTTAGACATACTTTTAACCTGAAGCTGCCACAGAAAGCCCAGGGCATCCTAAAATTTAGCCAAGCAGTTTAGTAAAAGGAGGGAAAAAGGAAGGAAACTGGGGACCCCAGAAGTCGTCAGCCCCAGCCTGCCCCGAGCGCTGTCTCTGGCTCTGGCTCGGCTCAGGAGGGGTGTAGGATCAGAACCCTGAGCTCCCAAAAGCAGAGGTGGGAGGAGGGACGACACAGCAAAGCCTCCAAAGCACCTTGTGCAAAACCTATGAGTAAGGTTCCATCATCATTTTCACTACTACTCTTAACCTCTTACTGGGTGTTTGGTAAAGCTCTGCTGGTGACTGTGGCTACGGGCTTTTTTCTTGCAAGCCTAAATACCTAGCTCAGAGCTTAATCAAAGCTTCAAATCACTGTCTGGTCACACGAGCAGACATCCCACTTAGCAAGCCGCTAAAACCTAAGAAAATGTTTTTCTGGATCACAGCAAAATAAACTACATGTAGAAGTTATAGGAAGTGTTTTACGTAATGGGATACATTTTTGCTCCTAAAGTTCACGCCTCCCACACTTTGTTTTTAATAAAAACAGCCAACACAGAAGGACTATCAAGATCTTTTGGCGAGTTTCATCTTCCTTGCTTGGGATAACAGGTCTCAATGATTTTCTGGTTCAGACTACAGGGCAGGGTCCTACTTTTAAAAACCCCACTGAGAGAAGAGGTAGCATCAACTCTCTCCTCTATTGGGCAAGTAAACTTCTTCTGAAGGATACACTGGTCTTGCCAGTCACAAGAGAAGAATGCCTTTTCCACTATTTTTCTTACTCAAAGGGGCAACAGATTTACAGGGGAATATAATTTTCCTGTATCACACAGAAAAGCCCAATAAGCTATTTTTGATAGCCAGTTGGTTGTTACAGAATATCCCATAATCTCATTATTTTAAGACAGGGAATGGTAAATAGAGGAACACAGACGATAGGAAAACAATTTTCTTTGGTATTAGGACAGGTACCTAATTAAGAGGACAGCGATTAAGAGGACAGCAGCCAGGCCAGCGGCAGGAGGGAAATAGGAATGTATAGTCTCCAGGAAAGGATTTCCCTGTGTCCACCAGTAATCCAGACAGTTAAGGGGTGTAACAGACCCAAGAAGAGATACCCAGGGGTGTCACAGAGCTTGTTCTCTGCCTCCCTACCGTGAGGACGGAGCAATGCAACCAGCAGCACGTGCCCTGCAGGAACCGGGCAGAAAGCACCGCTGTGTCCATGCAGAGGGGAAGCTGAGCCCGTTGGGGAACTTCCATCCCAGGTGCAAGAGACTCATTTTCAAACTACCAAAATATGAAAGGGCTGTAAATTAAGAGAGGAGGCAGAAAAACACAAGTGGGGAGAGCACCAAAAAGAAAAATACAGGATGTTAATTTCATACAGTGGCTTAAAAAAAGTCTAATTCTGTGCTGATATTTGGACTAATGAAAGAAATAGAGTAAGGTGAAAAATTACAATTTTTTGTTTTCCAGTACAAGAGCAGGAACTAAATAATGGCTTGAACAGTTACAGAAACATGATAGAGATCAGACACTCCCCGACACTTTCAATCAAGCTGCAAAGGGCAACTTGGCGCAGGAGAGGAACAAGTGAGGAATGGTTTAGCACACAGCCTTTGCTCAAACTCCTGCACAATCAGGCCTCCTGTATCCTCTTATTTCTCTGCCCCTTTCTCCATTACCACCACACCATCTGTGCACTCAGTTCACTTTCCTGCCACCTACAAATTCTGAAACTTCCCTTTCAGATTTAAAGGTAATAGTGAAATACCTATTTAAGTAGAGGAATTAAAGGGATTTGGGTTTTCTCCTAAAAAGAGGCCCTTATTAAGCAACTGTTTTGGATCATGTGGTTGCATAAATATTTAAGATGCTCTCTAAAATACCATGCACCCTTTAAACCACTTTAAATGCCACAGACACATGAATGGATCATACAGTGAAGCCTTTCACACGTGATGATGCAAAGGGACCTGGAAAAGAGACAGGTAAGTTGAAAACTTACCAGAGGTTTTGTGCGATATAACCTAACACGGAAAGGGAGAGACGTCAACAGGAAGAAGGGGGGTAGAACAATCTAAAGAACACTTAAATAACACTATATATACTTCAAAATCAGGGTGGAGAATGGAGAACACGTACGAGGTGACATACATGGGTATGACAAACAGGAAGGTCCAAGAGGCTACTGACTATTTAAAGTTGGGTTCCAAACAGAAAGCGACAATTGGTGGAAAATGCTGCTCAGGTCACTTAGTAATGTCACAAACAATCGTGACCAAAACAAGTGGGACGTGATTTAAAGGGCAGAAAATACTGTTTGCTCTTCATGCAGAGTAGTTGCAAAATGGGTTTCCTCTAACAATATATGAAAGGAATGCTCTTCACCCCCAGGAACAGAAAAGAATTAAAATCTCTCATGCCGTAGTAAGTAAGGATGAACTGAGTGCTTCTTTGAATCCGTATGCTTCTTGAAATGATTGCAAGTCAGACTTTTTCCACTAATGATTTCAAAGGAATTAAAAATATCAAAAAAGGTACGTACTTTGTAACAAGTGTGGTGTTTCCCTCCACGATGAAGTCTATCACTGAATCCATATTTGAACTTAGGCACGCTTGTGCAGTAGGTTATAAACTCCAAAATAAGCACAAAAATTGATTTGAAGGTTTGCAAGGAAGTGCCATAACAGTGTAACTAGATCTCTAAATAAAGTGCATGTTCTCACGAACTGAGCATCTTAAAACATCCCTGATTTTCCAAATGAGAATTGTCCAATTAAAGGATATTCGGAAATACTGTTAGTCAAACAGAATATGCTCGGGGTAAGAAAGGTGGGGAAAATGAATGCTAATCCTTGCTCATACAATAGTCAAGAGCTGTGTAAAATGTGGGCTCAAGCCACCAAAATAAAAAACGTCCACTAGTGTAACCACCTAAAAACAAGGCAAAATAATAAAAGCATTTATCACATGGACAGGATTCAGAAAGACATCTTTCCTAAGGAATTTTTAAATTTCTTTACATCCTCTCTAGCATTTTTTCAAGTGTTTGATGTTATTCAATATATATATATATATATATGGGAATGTAAAATATCCTTCCAGTCTCAGAAATACACAAATCAGCACATAAAATAAACTACAGAAAAGGATCCAAAAGAGCAGCTGAAGGGACTGCATTTGGAAAAAAATGGCACGTGCCCACAAATTAAGAGGAAGAACAAAGTAGGTTATGAACGTAACTGAGGGAAACGCTAGCGAGAGGAACAGGCTGCTGTCCTCACCCGCAACGGCGCTGATCTGCGCTGTCCAAACGCGCGGAGGTAGCGCGCTCACTGCAAGAGGGGAAAACTGCTCAACTGCTCGTTCAGGAACTTCAGAAAGTCAGGGACTGTGGGACAGGCATCATCTCCCCTTCTGCAGACAGGCCTCCAGACACGGTCCCACTCTAACAGTAACGAAAATGAGACAAAAAAAAGGAAACAAAAACCCCAGACTGTCACAGAAGGAAAGAGCATCACTTCTGTTTCTGACAGTGCCATACAAGAGTGCGCCTTAGCTACTGAAGTAACCACTGAAGAAACTGAAAAATAAGAGATTTGTGTTGTCAAAATGATGCAAGGTAAGAGTTCTGCCACATTTTACATTTAATTTTTAATACCTGTTAATACAGCAGGCCTGTATTTGGAAGCATCAAGGAGCGTTTTTATCCTTAGAAAGTTAACAAAAAAAAAGGGAAGCTTTGGAAGTTATAATCCCATGTCAACACTTTATTTTCAGTGCAAGTTAAGTTACAGTTATTGCTTTGGTATACAGAATACACCTTCACCAGCCTAGGCTCTTGCTTTGCAACACGTATGCCCGTGAACCCCCCCGCTGCTCCGAGACGCAGCGTTACAAGCGTTAACACCTGCCTTAGGATGGTGACGGAGCGTGCCACAAGCCTACGCTGCAGAGCACGCCGAGAAATCCCTGCTCCGCAGAGCAACAGCCTCTTCCCCGAGCGGGGCTGCGCTCCCTGCTCCGGGGACGGCCCCGCCGCGCTCGGCCTTGCCGAGAGACAGGAGGGCTTCGCGGTTCCGCCAAGTAACACCTGCACCGAGACACACTATAAAAGACATGCGTATCCTACAGGGAATGAGGAAATAAAAAGCATCACTCCCATCTCCGCATACGGAGAGACTCAAAGAATTCTTCAACTGAAAGCTCCATTTATCTATTATACCTCAACATGAAAAGCCTGCTGCTCTGAGTGAACGAAGAGAAACCTTTGCAGGGAGGGAGGGATTTTTGGGAAGGCTGCGGGATTTACTTCTTTTCACTATCAGATAATTTAGACAAATTCATACAACATCTGGCACATTCCTTAAATCAGCAGGATTAGCAGTCGCTACTACGCAGATGTCCAATTCAGCCACTGTAATCAAAGAGCCATGGGCTGCAATAAACTGAAAAATGAATTTTCTTTTCACTGCTGCATCCTACCTTCTGTGCAAGAACTGCAAAGAGAAGGCCTGGTAGGAAAAAGAAAAAAGTAGGGCTTCTGATAATCTCCTTGCTTAGTAAGGACAACATTGACCTCTAAGGTTTTTAATACAGAACTTTCCATAACATCTAATTCCTCTAAAATCCTTTAAAAATTACATCTTCTAAAGTTGCTCATCTTAAAATATTACTACTGTGATATTGTGATTACATTAAGGTCTTGCAAGGTGTGCTGCTCTAACAAGTTCTTCTGGCATTTTTCATGAAGTTATATTTAATTGCTACTCTATACTTGCATCCTGACGACTTGCAAAAAAATAAAACTCATTCAAATACCAAAAGTCTGTGGGAACAAAACCTATTACTTTGGTCGATTAACGATTTTGTAAGGGTGTAAAAATAACTTCCGTGGAATAAAATGTCATTACTGGAATCTCCTTTGAATTGCACAATTCCATTGCACAGAACACAGACACGCTTACTAACTGCCAGGACTTTCACTTAGCCTTGCTAGGAACAGAAATCCTTGTGCTGGAGGTATAGTCTGAACTGCAGATAGCAAGTGCTCTTAGGGAGAAAGCACATTCCGTGCAGGATTCCTTGGCACAGGAAAATGCACAGCAAAGAGGGAGAACCATGCTCCGTGTGAAGAAGCCTCTGGGCGAGCAGCAATAGCAGGATGGGTTTTTCTCAGAAGGAAGCAGCAGGTATGTCTAGAACAACAGCCTGCAGGAAAGCACCTGCTATTTAATGCCTCTTTGTCCATGTTACTTAAACACTAGCATTAAAGTTACCGATTCCATTTTTGTAAAATCCTGGTCTGAAATAGTAAGCAGAACCAATATATATGCTACAGAAATAACAAATCTAATACGCTTGTGTGGGTTATGGGAATCACTTTTTTTTTTTTTTGCGTTCCTTTGTCTGAAAACAAAGGAGAGTTCCAACAAGCTGGGGTTGGTGTGAAAGACTTCAAGAACCTACCTTTACCACAGATCTGCAAGCTACAACTGCGGAGTCCAAATCCACTTAATGAAAGAGCAGGCTGAGTGAGTTTGCTTTTTACATTCCTACCCTCAACACTGTATTCCTGCTTGTGACTCTAGAGATTGACGACTGCAGATGGAGAACTGTGATCTACAGAAATGCATCGTCATTAACGTTACCAGCACTCCTCATTGTAGGTTTAGTAAACCAGGCAAGAGAATATTGATTCTGAGGAAGTGCATACTGCCAGAGAGAGAGCCTTATACATTTATTTTAAATTGGTGGGTGGAGTTCCTGCCAAAGGAAGTAGGATATTTTTGTAGCTGTGATGCTTTGAGAGCATAAAGCAGTATCCAAGTCCTGAAGATGGGCTGGTGTGGCTTTTTAGATCTTTTCCTCTAGCTACATCAGCTGGTCTAATTAAAAGCATTAGCTCTCTGCATGAATCCTTAATAAAGAGAAGCAGAAGGTAGGCCTAAAAAAAAAAAATCAGTTCTTGCTAGGCACAAATAGCAAACACTTCACCCCAGCAATCTTCAGAAAGCAAAGCAGAGACATCTTGCTAAAATTTTAAATTTTCCATTACGCTGCATACAACTATGGCTGACAAGTGTTCAGATGGTATTTTCTGCACAAAATTGTTCCTTGGTACTTAATATCTACAATTTAGAAAGGGCAATTATGCCCACAGATTTGAAACAAATTGCTATTCCCTTCTAGACTCATCTGTAGAAGGCTACAGGGAACCTTTCGCTTCTCCCAGATAACATTTCAAATGCAATTTATTTGGATTTCGGGTACTCCTCAAAATCATGGAAGTCTTAAGAGAAAAACGGAAGCAGTAGAACAAACTTGGGTTGGATTTTTGAGTGTATAAAGTACCATGTTTCAAGACAAACTAAAGTTTTGTCTTACATCAACTTTAAGGTAAGTCATGGTCTCAATACTACATTTCATATTGTGCAGTCTTCTATTATTTCAGAACATGAAAACATTAAATATTTTATTTTAGAAAAACATCAGTCAGGACCTGGGATAATATATTTAATTGCTCATGTACAGTTAAAATAGCTTGTAGTATTCATTTCACCTAGACATAAAGAATGCTGTTTGGGAACAGGCTGAGCCTACTTATGTTTCCTCTATTAGAAACACAATCTTGAAAAATGCACGTTCAGGAACAGCAATGGCCAAGCAGGGGGACAAGCCTATGCTGGTTCCGTTTAAGGAGGAAGGTAGTTTCCAAGTGACTTCTTTTTCTTCTACCAATCTATTTTGAACTTTCATATGCTTTGAGGCTTTATCATACTACACGTACTGTATATTTTGGGACTGTGGGATTTGGAAGCAGGCAAGGAAGCAGCAAGCTACATTAAGCCAATAAAATGTGCTGCTGAGTAACATTATGAAGGCTGAATACTCACAGAGATTGGAAAAAACAAACAAAACAAAAAAACCAACCCCCCCCGCCCCGCAAACCATTTTTACCTCATTGTTACTATGTGATCGGGAAGAGCATCAAAGGTCCAGACAGGTTTCTATCACATCTTCCATCCTCTTTACTGCAATTTCCACTGTTTGTGGAAGTACTCTAAGCGAGTACTTCAACTTCAGTAATGCTTAAGGCAAACTGTTAATCTCTGTGGATTATCCCTATCTCCAGCCTATGGAACAATCAAACATTTATTAACTTTGGAAGAAGTTCCACTAACATTAACCAATCTTTCCAAACCAATCCTCAGTGAGCATTTTTGCCAAACATGCTAAAAGTGCAGAGAAAAAGAACCAAACTAAAAAGCAAAGAATTTTTCATAGTCATTTGAAGATCAGTTCCTTAGATATTCAGGTGAACAGATGAAGAAAATTAAATCACTGAGATTTTTGTTCCTGAACCAAAAATCTCCAGCCTGAGACAGACAAACAAAAAGATCTGAACATTCAAATAACCATGATCCCATAACGTGTGGGGAAAAAAGGGAATTCAGTATCACAACATCAGGATCATTCAGGTTAGAAAGGACCTCAGCTCTCTGGTCCAGCCTCTTGTTCTAAGAGTCAGTTTTAAGATCAGATCAGGTTGTTTAGGGCTTTATCCGGTGCAGTTTTGAAAATCACCAAGGACTACGACTGCATGACATCTAAAGCTAAGTAAAGCTCACACTGTTCCCTGCACCTTTAGGAAAACGGCAAAGAAATTTGAGAATGACACAGTCCACCATTCCTGAAAGAATGGCATCTTGAATATGTTGTTTTTTCTCGATTACAGAAAGAGATTAATTGTATTTTTTCTTATTAGACCTTAAATTCACTACAATACTTGGTTTATCATGGTGACATAGCTGGGACATCAAACGGAAGTCTGAACTCCAATTTCAGGGAAGATTTAAACAGTCAATTACTTACCCATGAATATCACTTATAGATCAACTTCTGCTAAGTGCCTCCTATATAAAAGGACTTAACAAATTTCTGTTTTCAAAGGAAATTTTGGCAATTCTATGCCAATCTTGGACAAAAGTTTTCCTCACGGAAAGTTTGAGCAGAAAAACTTTTTTTTTTCTCCATTGAGCTGAAAGATATCCACATTTTTTATTCATTCTCTATACTGGTTAGTAAAGCTAGAAAAAATCTGAAATTCTGATGGAAACATAGTTTTCAATAAGTAGTAGGCCTTGTATTAAACAAGGATGCTAAAGAAGTCTTGGTATGCAAAGTCTCAAAGTGAGAATAATAAATAAGCGATCAGAGTTATGTCTTAAACTGCAGATGTTTAGACACAAGAGTAAGGAACGGTGCCCAAAGGCATGAGAAACTGTAAGACAGAAGAGCTAGAGCCAAATCACCCTGGAGAGGACAGAAAAAGAACCCCTATAAAGATAAGTTAAAACAAAACTATTTTATAAATAAGAAGACTTTTTCCCCCTAACATATTTTGGAATAACAAAAGATAGACCGAATACTGAGCTAATTTTCCCCCACAATTCACTTTATCCTTTGCTTGAGGTCTGTAATAACTCTAGGTACCCTACTACTTATTAAGTGTTACAAATCACTTTACTTTTTTGGAAAGGTTATTTTTCAATAGTAAGGCAAACATTCTAGGATAGAAGGAACATTAATCTGCTAAAATTTCAAGGATATTTTTACAACCTTGCAGTTTTGTCTTACATGCCTGTACAAATGGTCCTTGAGGCTGAGCCTCTTTGGAAGTTGAGGCACTTGACCACCTCAGCATCTTTTAATTTTCAGAAGACATGTCTTAAGTTTCCTCCATGAAATACGAGCTTTGGTTTGACGCTTCAAAAACAGGAGTCTGCAACATTTCACTAAAATTTCTGTAACTCAGCTAGAGCATTATTAATCACTAGGAGAGAGACTCTAGGACTATGTGTGCATGTAGACAGGTACACACACTACACACTGCACACACATCCCACACCCTTTCCATACCTTACATGCTGTCCATTTGTGTCTGATCACAACAGCTCCCAAGTGCCTCATTCAGCCACACAGGCACAGCCTCTGCTGGCTGCCTGAACGAGCCCCTTGGCCTTGGTTTGTCCCACCAGTCTCTGCAGGGTGAATTCGCCCAGTTTCTGCCATTTCATTTGCCTCTCCTTTCTTGCATTGTATTTAGTCAATTATGTCTGTGCTTATTTGGTTAAGTTTTCTCACAGTTATGCAGCTTCCCCATTTTCTTATTTGCAATACTTCACATTTCTAATGATCCTTTTCCTACCCTTTTTAGGGTTCCCTTTCTAACCCTTTCTCCCAGCCTGCCACATAACCAACACACTCAGTTTCTCTCTGACACTCGGCCTCTGTTGCCTTCCTACAAATGCAACAGGTGAGATGAGCTGGACTGTCTTTCTCATGAGAAAGTATGGAAAGCAACAACAGAAGAGAGGAAAAATACCACTAACTTAAGCAAAACGTTTGTCTCTGTATTGCCTGGCTGTCCATATGAACGGGCAACTTTAAGTATCTGCACTGTAACGTTATTCAGGTGGTAAAACTTTATCTAAAGTGTCCTGCTACTAAAACCAGAATATTACCTGGAGCTAAACATACCAATGCTGGGAAATAGTTTGAGCATGCAGAGTTGAAATGGTGCAAAAGGAAGTATCTCAAAATGGTGCAAAAGGAAAGATCAAATGCTTTGCACAAAAGCTTTGGAATACAGCAACTACCAAAGTGTGCAGGAAACTGTCCTCTCAATCCCCACACAAAAGGGAACTGCAGCCGGGAAGCTGGCATGGAATGCTATGCTTCCAGGGACTGGCATGGATCCATGCTCATCAGGATTTTTTTTTTTTTTTTTAAGAGTTTTAAATATTTAGATATTTCAAATATTTAAAAATAACATACTTCTGAGTTACACTCACGTAGGAATTGGAAAATCAGATGAAACACGGGAGGATCCCATAATGAAATGGAGTGCCCGGTTCCAAATATTTATCCACGTAAGATTTTATGGAAAATGACAAGTTATCACCAACTGCCCCAGAATAACTGCTTACCAGAAACGCTACATCACAGGCTTGTTGTATCCACTGAGAACCTTTGAGACAATCAATGGAGATGCTAGATACCCAAGTGCCTTTGTTTGTTTGAGTTTCATGCAAAATGAGACCAGACTCTCCCAGGTGATGTGTGGAATATATAGTCTAGCCTAACAAATGGCAAAATGACCGAAACATTCTATGAATTATGTATTTCAAGAATGTTTATAGACATTCACACTCAAAGTTCTTAGTGCTACCTGAATCTAAGAGAAGAACAGAGAAAGTCACTGGGAAAATATATTTTGCTTGATAACTTTTACTGGTGAAACTGGAAATCATTGAGTTTGAAATCTTGTATATCTCATATGTTACCTGAGAGGTTTCCTAATGAAATTAAGAAGTGAATGCTAGCAGCACAATTAACACTGTGCCAAGTATGCTATGCATACAACTCTACACAAGGAAGTATCAACCCTAGCACCAAGCTTGCAAAAGGGCCTGAATCACTGCAGAAGGGAATCGGCTTGACATGAGTCTCTGAGCAAGGGGCATCTGAACTGTACGTGAAGAGAAAAGGCCAACAAATTCACTAAAAACATCCCAAATGGTTCTTCAACACGGTTTGGGCCTAAAATGTGGAAAGTTTGATGCACAGGCATCTGGAGTACACTAGTACTTCTAAAGTCTTAGCTGTAGTTTACTCTCACTGCCCAACTTTGCTTTGGTAATGAAAACACACCAAGATCGAAGGCCTGGAACACTGGCTGCCACAGTAAAACCATTAACAAAAAGAGGATTTCTCCAATGAAATACTAGCCATTTCAAAACAGCTTGTCCTGTTAAGTTCAAAAATTCAAAGACTTGCCTTCTCTAGATTGACATGTCTGGCGCCAGTCAACATCAGCCAGGTCTCATCTCCTCTTGGGCTTTTGCTTTGAGGAAAAGTCCTTCTAATATTCAGTCATGTAGGGATGCATCAGAAGACTAAAAGACATTGAATGTACCTGAAATCCTTACAGCATAAAGAAACACGCCCATAAAAAAACCTAGAGATTTAAATATTATATCTGCTTACAAGAAATACAGCATTAACATATGTGCATTTCTTGAATTTGCAGGGTCTTCCTCCCATACTGAAGGAAAACAATTGAAAAAAAATCTCACATAAAAAACAAGGGGAAAAGGATGGAACTAAAACATCGAGACTTTTTATTTTAAATTATCCCATGTGGAGTTCAATTGCACATCTGGAAAAGGTAACAGTTTTAAAAGCCAAATTTCTGTAGATTCAAAGACTAACAGTAATGTATATCTAGGAGTAAAGGAGTAAATGGGGGCATACATGTAAAAGATTTTGGCTATGTCAGGTGTGTTGAGACAGGCTCAAGGAACATGACTTAGTTCTGGTTCTCCGGTTCCTTTTAACTGGTGATTGCATCTCCTCTAAATTAGAGGATGTACTAGATGAGCAGGCAAGGGGACAAGCAAGCATGAGCAGGCAACTCTGGAGAGATCCCGCACCTTCATGTGGAAAGGTCAGGCTATACAGGATAGATTTAAACAACCAAAGCATCGAAATATTCCCCAAATATTTCTAAAACATTAGGGAGTATCTTATTCCCTAATGAACGCCATGGAGCAGAGTAGAAGGTAGGAAAGCAAGTCTTTAGGGCTTTTTCAGTAAGATTACCTGTTGAGGCATGTCTTTCATGACCTGCGCGCAGATGAAAACCGTATGATTTACCATGACTGGAGCGATTCCCGGCACAAGCGCTCTACTGCACCATCAGAAAGCAGCTCTCCACCACCAACCCTAAGAAAGCCAGGAAGCCTCAGCTTCCCCAAAAGACCTATTTAAACCAGGCAGCCTCTGAAGTCCTGGGAACGGACAGCTAACCTAGATTTCACAACTTTAAATTTGAAACTTGGAGTCCTCCCAAACACACATATTTACTGCTTTGTGTGGGGGACTGTTGAGAGGCAGAACAGTGGAGACTACAACTTTAAAAATATGTTTGTAACATCCTGGGCAATGATTTCACATTGTGAGGAGTTTAGAAATCATAGAATCGCTAATAATCTCAAAATGTTCTGAGTAATACATTAACCCAGCCCCAACACCCAGAGATTCAAGGCTGTATCACCAATTGCCTTAATTTCTGAGGAAAATAAAGGGACACCAAACTTCTGAAATAGTTCTGCTAAAATACAGGCAGCAGATGTAGCTAATGCTATTTAAAATATCAATACAAATGCTCTTACAGAAATGGAGGCTGTTTACAAGAGTCTTGGCATTAAGTTCATTGTTACTATTTGGACTAACGAACTGATACTGTTTTAAGTGTGATTATCAGAAATGTCTTTGAATTATACTGAAATGAAAACAATATATTTCTGTTCTATAGGTTATTTTTCATGCCTAGATATTTTAATGGCAACATTTATGTTTTAACAACAGTTTGACTCCTAACAGCGCATTTTAGTGACTCGACTCATCTTCATGCTTTTAAGATAGTAATACCACAAAAATCAACATAAGTAGACACTACTGGCATGGATTTCTGGCAATGTTTCTTTAGGATATTAAAAAAGGGCCTGATCGACTTGCAGGCACTTCAACATCAGAATTAAAATTATAAAAAAAAGGGGGGGGATTAAGAGGGATTAATATACGCCCCACGCCTCCCCCCCGACACCAATATACCTTAGAAAAGCACCGTAGCAGAAATAGCAGCGAAGCAACAAAACTCAGTGAAAAGCTTGGACAGCCAAGGGACTCAAAGGCAGGTTAAAGAAATAAGATCCAGAACTCAGGGCATTTGGAAAAAGTAATACAGGATGTCCTATTTTCATTAGGACACGGTGAGCCATTGTGGTTCTCATGCAACCCACATATACACGACTTTAACTAACAAAATTACTATGGTGAATATGTGAATTTCAGCAAAAAACTTTTAAAAATAACATGTAAATTACCCTTTCCAACTTGCTTTCCCAATTGTCCCTGGAAGATAAGCATAAAAGAGCTCCTTGGAACAGTTTAAACAATGGAAAATATTTCACCATATAATGGGAATAAATTGTATGGTTCATTCTGGGGCAAAGAAAAGCATCTATAATAATTCTATAGGATTTTATTATTTTCCTGCAAACTTCATCCAAGCTACCTTTAATGCTCTTTATAAAAACTGTTTTAAAAGCAGTCAATAGCACTGAAGTCTTTGGCCTTAATTTTAGATGACATTCCTAATTTATTCCTGAAAACTCAGTTGGAATAAGGTGATAGTGATGTTTTATTCCTGAGAGGTGTAACTAATTTATGAGCACACCTGACTTTCATAACTGAGCGTGCACAACCTGAGGACTATTACAATACACAAAGCAAAGTTCTGGATCCAAACCATATTGCAGATTCCCTTTAACTTCATGGCATCAATATTAAACAGGGTGTCTGAGACACAGGTTATAGAATCTGGAGACCAAATCATTTATTACTTTATTTGATCTAAACACTTTATGTGTAAAATGCAATGTATTTTTAATTAACTCCTACCACAATTCTAGTTTACAGGCCACTGAAGCTTTTCAATGGCAGCAGCAGAGAATTTATTGATATTAAATCAATAGTGATATTAAATAAGATGTTACAGGTCACTGTAACATGCAGAAGTGAAAAGCTGAAAATCAGTCTCCTGAAGCCATAAGCACTACACTCTAACAACTGAAAGCCTGTATTTCTCCCTCTGAGGAGGCTACTTAAGTTACTCATGCAGCTCCCTTAAGTCTTCTGATCAGTTAAATAATGCTGGGGACTCAAAACTAAATAAAAGTCCAACTCAAAATATTTTGCTGAAACATTTTCCCTCCATCCAACTGGCAAAGTTATTATTTTTCTTCTTTTTCTTCTCCTGATATCAGATAGCAGAAACTAAGAATGAATTGGTTCTGTTCAATGTTACAGAGAGGTGTGAAGATTTGATAACATTTGAAACTTCAGATGTGTATCACAGATATGCCATAGAAGTAGAAGCCAAATTATTCTTTACAGAGTTACTGTACAAAATTGCTGCACAAGACAAGAAATTGAACATAATTCTAGAGATTATATTCACAATGTTCACGTATGTAAGGTAATAGAAGAAACGAAATGTTCTGTTCTCTGTGGCCTAAATTAATGCTCTGTTCCTTCTGCCTTATAGAGGAAGGTAAGAATGGAGAAGCATGGGAATTTATTACAATCCTGACACTGGATTAAACTCTGCAAACCCCTTTACACAACTTAACAGAGTAGTTAGTACAGACATGGAGTAGGGAAAAAGATGTGTTTAGCACAGAAGGTATTTCTGCTGTAAAGAAACAAGCAAGCTAGTCCCAAATTTGAGTCCTTCCAGAATAATGCATTTAAGTGACAGACTAGCAATGTGCTTGCCAGCTCTTGCCAAGCACATATTACTATAATAATGCCTAGAAAGAACTTCTGATAGACAATCCTGATTGCCTAGTGGAGCCCAGTGTCTTTTCAGAGTGTTTTTTTGTTTGAAAGGAGTGCATTAGTAAAATCAGAGCTTAAAAATAAGAGAATCAGAGAGATGTAATTCATAAAACAGTGAAGAAGCCGCAAGCAGAACCAAAAAATACACATGTATCCCTGTTTTGAGAAAGCACTGAATGAGCTTGTACAACTAAATAAAAAATGGCATGTTTTATTATTGCACATCTTTGTTGCAGTTTCTCTGCAAGCCTATATCCCCCCACCGATCTCACAGCAGCCTGTAACATATCCTCCTACTAAATCCAATACCTTGGGCATCTTTTGCAAGAAAGGAATAATTGCCAAAAAGCTAATGTTATCACTCAAGATTGCAGAAAGAGAGAGAGAAAGCTCCTACATAGCCTGTGAAAAGGCACCAGAAGTTAGTTCGCAGATATTGGACAGAAATCTACTGAACTAAAGCTAGGATAACTTGCATGTACTATGCACGGTGTGATCAAGACCGAGTTGTTTTCTTTACCTAAATATTCTGCTTTTCTTAAGAGCTGAGAAACAGTTAACTAATTTGCCTCTTAATTCAGAATGAAAGGTACTCCCATGAAAAGAATGCATGAAGATGTGCGTTCTGAAGCAGAAGTGTTCACAAAGATTAAGCTATGGAAAAAGGAAGTGTATTCCTGATTTAGAAACAGTTGTTTCTACTAACATAATGAGTAGAAAAATATCCTTATATCCACCTCTACTATTTAGAGTTTAGGTGGACAGTAAATAGATTAAAGCCATGTTGAACTGCAGCCTGAATATAAAGCACCTGTAACAGCAGCTGAGCAAAAACTTCTTTGGAGGATTTAAGACAGGAATGTATTACAAAAAAATGGAGACAAGCTGATACATCTGTATCGTGTACACCTAATGAGGGAGGAAAAAAAAAAAAAAAAAAAAAGTAGCTTAGCCCCTCTTGAAATATCCCAATCAGTACTTTTGGTACACATACCTCGAAGAATTCTCTCCTCATGGCAACGTAGAAAGTCCCAGATTCTAACAGTGCCGTCGTCAGAGCATGTAGCAAATTTATTATCCGTGGGTGAGAAACTGTTACATGAAGACACACAGCAGGGGAAAGAAGTCAGCATTTAACAGATTATCTATGCTTCTCAGACAGGGCAAAATTATACTGTAAGGTGTTATACACTGAAGGAGGCATTGAACATAGGGACTTAAGTGAACACTGTGCCTGCCAACTGACACTTCATCATGAGACATGACTGTAAGCATAAGATTACTACAGTATTGTTCTCCCAGTCAAAGGAGGAAAAAAATTCCAGATTTTCTTTTCTTAGCACCTTCCTACCTACAATTGCACACGGTAGCACCTTTTCTGCAGGATGAAAAGCAACATCAATATGACTTGGTAACTGTCAGCCTAGTTTTTCATGTTTGGTAATACCATAAAAGTGACACTGTGTAGAAGCACAGGAGAACAGTTCTTAGGAATAAACTCCTCTTCAGCCACAGGTGCTTTGCAGCAGAGAAGCAAAAACAATGGAAAGCTGGTTATAGGAAAAGGCTAGTTGGATTAACTGTTGAAAAAAATACCTATATATAAAACAAGCGTACCATTTATGGTGGAGGAATTTAGAGAAATTCCCTCCTATTACCCGCCCCATCACCACCAGGAAAAGAATCCTACAGACACAGAAGTAGCTTCCAGATTGACGGATCAGTATCACTTGACGAAAGTCACTGGAAAAGCAAGGAGTTATTTAGCCATGTGATTAGGGCCAGAATATCTCCAGCAACTGACAGGCACCCACTTCCTTTCTGGTGCAGTGAAAGACCACATGAGAATCCCTTGAAATCCTAGATCTTTATGATCAGGAAAGGGCTTAAATGGTAGCGGAATTCAGCGTATGGGCATGATGGAGAGCAACTGAATCCAAATGCAGTCACTTCTTATATAAACCAAACTGTCAGGAAATACTGCACCCTACCAAAGAAAAACAGTGACCTTAGAGAAGGTGTTTTTGTGGCAGTGAACCTTTACCACCAAGGGCCAGCACCTGAACCCGAAGAAACACTGCTTTAGCTTTATTTTGGGTCTGCAGCTTCTCTTCAGGCTTACTTTAAAAACATATCTTCTCTTTCCATATCTCACTAAAGATTATGTGCAGCTTTGCTTTAGAAACCTCTTCCATTTACATACTACTGATAGTATCACTTTAGATTCCATTTTCAATATAAAGTAGACATTTGCACAACTGAGGCATAAACACTGAACCAAGAGAATGTCCTACAGTCTTCTTTTCAATAGTCTGCTTACAGTTTCAAGCTTGAAGAACCCATTCATTATTAACATTATACTTCTGCATGTGGCAATCTGCGTGGGTATTTAGTATTACTGGAAGTCTTGGCTTCACCAAGCCAAGCAGTTCTTCACTTTATTTAGCGTTTTATTATTTTGTGAGAACTATGCAGGTGTTTTATTTCTGAAGGCTTTATATTTTATTCAGTTAGATTATTAAAGACTGAATTCTTTATTTGGAATGAAATTGTCGTCTTACACAGTGCGTATAAAAAGGAATAACTGATACACATCGTCACCATATAAAAATGAAAAGAATACCAGTGCAAAATGCGGCAGACAAATACATCTCTAACATATTGCAGAGGCGGATACTGGGACAATACTAATTCAGAAAGGTGCCAGCAAAACGGTGAGAATGTGGAAACAAAAGAGAGTACTGTGTTTATGTGGTGCAGGAAGTATCCCAGAATCTGACAGAACCCATGCATTCCTGCACCCAGAATACACTTAGAGAACAGTCTAATCATGGCAATAGGTACTACAGAAAATGGTATATTTTGTATAAACCTGGCCTCTCTAATCGCCTCCTTATGTGCCTGGAACATCTTGACGTTGTTCATGTTGGACTGCCAGTATTTCACATATCCCCCGTGGTCTGCTGTCAGCATCCACATATCATTGTGTGACCAAGTCATAGCCCTTACAGGGCTGTCGTGAGCCTGTGAAGTTAGAAACAGAACTTCTAGCAAACACATTCAAATACTATCTGACTCACACGAACACAAAAGTCAGAAAAAGTTCCTACTTAACAGCTGTAACAAATAAATGAATATAATGATGATCTAGTTAGATTTGAAAAGTTCTTGTGGGGAAAAAACATCTTCTTACTATGTATAGGGTTTTCTTCTAAATAAGAGACTAGTATTTGCATTTCTGTTTCTAAGGGGTATTTTATTATTAATTTTATATTCCTATGTCCTTGAAAACAGTTAGTATATGGATATGGAATGAGAAGCACTAAACGAATTGTCTATAGCCTCAATACGCCGTAGGATCAGAACAGACCAAAAAATAAAAAAGCCTCTCAGACTCCTCTTACTGCACTTAAGTCACCAACAATGATGAGCAGATGAAGATGTAGGCCTCAAACATGCTCTGTGATCATGAAAAAATAAGCTGAAACCTTGCTAGATAAATTTACCTGTAATATCGTTTCAAAGTTGAAAGTCAGTCCATTCCACAAGGTGAACTCTCCACTAGATGCCCCAGTAACCAAGCGCCTCCCTTCAGGAGTCCACTGCAAAAGAAAAATTGAATTAAACTGAGAAGGTAATAGCTAAATATTTCTTCATAATCCTCTACGTAAATCATAAGCTTCTTTCAGGGTATCTGAAAAAAGATATTTATTAAATGATTTTCTAGTGGATGTAAAATGGAAGGAAAAATAATAATAACCTTGCCAGAGGGCTTTTGACTTTTCTAACAAGTGAGAAGGCAAGCCCACTATAAAAGCAGTAAAAAAAAATCTAGTCACCTAGAAGAAACAGCTTATTGGCATCAATCCATTTTTAGCATACAGTAGCCAGATTAAACACAACACTGTTGACATCACGGAAAATGCTACAAGAGTCAAAGAGCACAGAAACCAATTCTTTTCTGCAAGTTGAAACACATTAGCAGAAAAATATTCTGAAAGACTTTGATTAAAATATGGGAAATGCAACTGTTTTGTACTCAGACCTCATGATTTTTCTAAAACCCTTCCTAAAAAGACAAGGAAGAGAATTTACAATATTCCACACAATACTTTCATTTGGCAATAGCTTTTACCAACACCTTTTTTCTTTAAATTAAGGAATTTCACACTTAACTGATAAAATACAAGGCAATGCAACTAAGCAAACCAACACAATACTCACCCTGACAACAAATACGGGGCACTTCACTTTGTTCGTAGATGTCCGAACAAATTTTGTTGTTACAGCATTCATAGGGTTGTTCAACATTCCTATAGGGGGGACCAACTACAAGAGAAGAAACAACAGGTATAGTAGCAATATTTCTAAACAAAAGTTGCAAGAAAAACATACCCTCTGAGGACCTATTTCTTGAAATTCAAGTTTTTAACCTGCAAAAATATACTGCCAGGAATTCACCCATAATAGTATTCAAAAGCCTACATGATTTACCATCTCAAGCATCCAGAACCAGCATCTTCAAGTACAACTAGCCTATAAATATTTAGCAAGCTAAATAAGTACATTGTTAAAGTCAAAAAAAATTAACAGCCTTTCCCATTTCAGGCACTTTGCAGGGACAGGCACCAACAGACCAAGAGAACATAAGGCGAGGACATTCTTCATATCTTTGAGACCTCTTGTGGACAAAAAGAGAACTTCCACTGCCGGGCAGAACCCATCCTGTTTCCAGACAGTTTTATCTACAGAACTTTACCCAGAAGTTAAAAAAAAAAAAAAAAAAAAAATTTACTTACATCGTTATAATACCCTGCATCCGGCTGGATTGCTCGCATATCTCGCTGGTCTCTCTGCCATACTCTATTCTGGAAAGAAGAAAACAACTCCTGGTTCAAGCCATGACCATACTTCATTGTTCTCAAACAACAAAAAAAGCAAACATATAGACAGTCTGCTCAGAAAATCCCAAATACACTCCACAGATTTTAGAACGAGTTCAGTTAAAAACTTTTGGTCTCAAGAAACCAGCAGAATTTCTATGGTCTAAACAGAAGGCTGAAGATCCCCCCTGCTAATATGAGCCAAAAAGCAAGCTTCTATGGTTGAAGCATCAAGTAAAGATTACATTTTTTTCCAGTTTGAGTGCACTGTTGTCAACCAAGGAATAGAAAACATACAGGAGAATTTAACAGATTGAGGGTAACAGTAAATTCTACCTTTTTAAACATATTTGACTAGAAGCTTGGCTAAATTCAGGATGAAATCTTAGCTTCACGCTAAATCTATTTTAGCTTCATTTTGAATTTCTTACGCCAAAGAGACTAACAGATAAACATTATTCTCATTTTTTTAGAATCACATCAAATCAGCTCAAAGGTACAGCAGTGGGTACTGAAGTTGAATTCCGATGGATCTTAAGTTTTTATAAGTGTTCAAAATCTAGAGGCAGAGGAGTGCTTGGGGATTGTTTGTGTGTTTAAGTAAACACAGTTTAGAGGTTACTTATTTCTGCCAAAGTAAAAAGGCCCTGAACTACTAAAGCAGGTCTGCTACTGCTGGAATCTTTGGCATTGCTAAGATAAAAACAGGTTGTGAATATTGAAACAAGCTTTTCTCCTAGAAACATTTTTTCAACAAAATTTCAATAAAGTTATTCTGTAGCTATTATCTGCGTGGAAACGGATCTTCAGAGACGAGAGAGGATAATTGTCGGTGTTACTTAGTAAAAGGATGAGACAACAGATTTTATGGTGCCCATTGGAGGGGATTGTTTCACATTTTGGTTATTTTCTATTACAAAGCAATAAAACTATATTATTTTCACGGGGCTTATATATCCAGTCAGAAGTCAGAAACCATACAAGACACTCCACTGCCCGCACAGGCAGATGAATTTGCAGCACACCTACAGAATCACTTGTGTGTATATGCAGTGCTATTTGGAAGTACCAAATACCACACTGCACTCAACTTACAAGCACTTGACACTTTTCAGAAAATGCAGTAGGTTTCCCAAAATCCCAAGCTTCCTTGTGTACGTGTGAAAAGGGGAACACCCAATTTCAGGACAGAAAACAAACAAAAAAATGCAAACAAAACCAAAATGTCATCTTACCTCCAAATATTTAATTACAGAGGGATTGTAGTCTATGGTTTTCCGGTTCACGGCTTTTCTCATCCGCTTTCCATCGAAAGTAAGCTGTTGCATTGCTTGCTGCTGTGCAAAATCGGGTCTTTTGTAGAACAGCTGCCGAGGCGCCTGGTGCTGGAACCTCGGCATGTGGAAAAAACGGGGTGGGGAGCCAATTTCTGTGGCCATGGCTGTCCTGCTCCTGAAAGGCTGCAAAAGGTTGAACAGTAGGTTACTAATGCAATAACAACAAGCAGCCCGTATTAATCCTGCCATTAGCTAACATCTACAAGAATAAACTACTTCCAAATAAACAGTGGATTAAGAAGTCAGGTTTGCGATTTCTTTCTGAAGAGTTGTTTTTCTTCCCCCTCACCTATCCTTGAGCCGAAAGTTCAGTACCAAGAGGAATTTGGCTTTCAAATACATCACCCATGAGGTGCCCATTACCATCCCTCAACTTCTCTTTTGCCCTGATGAAGTTGCAATGTCCTCAATAATAATAGTATAAGAAAAAGCAAGAAACATTAAGCCCCTTCAACAGAATATGGTATTTTAGATTCAATATACAATAGGAGACACATACATATCACTTGCAAATTAAGTCATAACTAGGTACAAGAGGTCACCTACACAAATACACCAGTTCCTTTTCAAAAATGTAATTAACAAGAAAAAATATTTAATGGCTGCCCCCAAATCATATTTGGGTATCTAATAACATAGTTACACTTTGTTTACGTAATTGTAACAGATCATGTTCTGCCTTCAGGCACACTTGCAACTATTTGTGCTAAGAGTACATAAATATTTTAAAAGAGTACATAAAAGAGTACATAAAGAGTACATAAATATTTTAAAATATTTTAAAATATTTTAAATATTTTAAATCTATCCTCTTCATGATTTCATAAATATAACTGAATTTCCCCTCAAGATATTACAAAAATATTATGAAAAAAATACGTTTCTGTGGGGTAGAGTTATTGGAGAAAGATATTTTTGTTTCTTTTGTCAGGTCTGTACAAACCCTGAGTAATAAAATCATAGCAAACTTCCCACATTTAAAAATTCCAGTATAAACTCTTCTTAAAGTAAACTTTAAATTCAGACTAAGCACTGCCATACGACATACTCTAAAACAATGAAAGTTTCCCCAGTTGTAGTATGGTAAAAAAACACCACCAACAAAAAAACACCAAAATAAACTAACAATGGCATCAAGAGAACGCTGAAAAATCCTGTTCTGCATAAAGACTGAAGTTAATGGTAAGTGGCTAAAATATTTACACAGTCATGTTACATTTATTAAACAGAATGAAAATAAAATTGGAACAACATAAAAAAGAGGTGAAATCATTTGCTTGTAAATGCAAAAAGATACTCTCGTCACATTCCTAGTGTCCTCAGTTTGAAAGAGTGGGAAAGTTACTTCATTTGACAGACTTAAACCTGCTTTTTTTTGAGCTGCATAACTGAAAAATGCTGCTTCTTTTTTAACATTGAGATAAAGCTAAGAAATGCTCAGCAAGAAAAAGGGTTTAAAGGTACTTTATAATTGCAAGGGGCAGGTTGTCCTTCAAACATCAGTTTGTCGTCACAGGGAAGATATTAACCTGCTCAGGGCTTTGCAAACCTAGAAAATGCACGTTCCTTCCCACTGTTAACCCAGCATATTGCAGAAGCTTCACTGTAAGTGAAGTGACAGTCTTCCACACCCAGCTGTTAGCTAGATATTTTCTAATAAATAATAATAAAAAAGACCAAAAAAGCCTGAAAGTTGCTCAATTCCAGGTGCTCTAGTAAGGTCTACCTCCAAATGCTGCCCCAAATGCCACTGAAATGGCCCAAAACAAGGGCAGGCTGCCAAAGCAGCCCTAGCACCAAACCCTAGCCCTAGTTCTGCACAGGAGACCTACAGGTTATACCAGCCTTTCCAAATGTTCCCTCTCAAACATAAAATGAAAAGGCAATAATGGTTTTATAACATGAGATAGAAGCTTCCACTAAAATGAGAAAATAGATATTAAACCTGTAACAGTAGTATTTTTACATGGTTCTAAAGCTGAAGCTGTGCTCCAAAAATTGCCATTTTTCCCAGCACTAATTTCCCTCAGGTCTAAGATACAAACGCCCCCATTCCTACCACTACCACACTGAAGAGGAAAAAAAGAGACTTTTTTTCATATTCACTTTTCTTTCATATGCAATGTGAAAAATAGATTTCAAGAAGCAGCGACACATTTGCAGGCAAAAAATATAATCTAGGACTGCTGAAAGTATTTTGAGTGGTCAAGAGAGCTTTGCAAAAGAGCTTTATATGAATTCTTTCTGGAGGAGTGCTCCAAAGCAATAAGTGATTTAATATTTACTCGCATCTGTCAGACCAATAACAAATATTTCAAGAAGATCTTTCAAGGACTAATATAGTTAACTACAATGTTAGCTACAATATGAATCAATTCAGATTGGGCATCCCCCAAACCAGGGCAAACAGCCTCTAGCTTGTATCTGGACGAATGTCATACACTTGCCATGCAGCATCATCAGCAACAACTGCTGGTTAAAAGTTGAAAAGCATCAGCATGTTAACTACACATACACACCCCCCTTCTCCCTCCCAGCAGAAGCGTAGATGGATATGGGCAAGATATTAGAGGACTAGAAAGAACAAAAGGATTGGTTCTTTTGATGCTCTCAGCTGTTTCATCAACTTTGGCAATTGCTACCTCTGTTGCAAACAGCTTCCCACTTGCAGTAGGAAACAGTCTTCAAAAAAGATTTCTGCCCAGGATCATTTTTATCTAATAATGCCTCAAAGACTGTGCTTTTATCCATATCACACCCTTACACCTGAATCATCACTGAGTACTTTGTGTGTATGCACGTACAGACACAGAAATCTCTAAACAGAGAGCTTCCAGAGGCAAGTGTATACCAGGAAACCTCTTCTTCATCAGATGAAACTGGAAAATTTATTTCCAAGAACATGTTCTCTGTTCAAATATACCATTGGTTAACCTTTAACTTTCAGTGTCCTATCTAGTCTTTTGCTAAGATAAATCAATGCTTCAGCATACTCTCCTTTAGCTCTTTTATATCACTTAAAAACTGTTTCAGATTTGCGGGTAAAATTCCTATTACATTGGTAGAATAACTAAAACCAAGTAAACAAATATCAGAGAAAAATACATAATCCAGAGCAGTAATGTACTTTTTTTAAGCAAAAGACCAAGTTTCTTCTACTTTGAGTTAATAAATAAGGGTATAAACGGAAGACTCCACGGTGCCTTGATGCACAGGATTAGAAGCAACAGAGAGATTTTCACAGACAGGCAAAGCACAGGGAAGGTCACACTTTATCTGGATGGTAATTTTACCAACTATTATATGCTTTTAGTTGTAAGAATTTTCATCACACCTTAAACTATGGAATTGATTTTTACAGGTCATTCATTCAGGTCTCCCCATCTTTCAGAGCAGACACGTGACTTCGCAGAGGTGACTGTCCATCCGCCCATTTTCTGCCCTACAAATACTCTTTCAAATCTGATGGGCTTATCCAGATTTGGGGATACATAAATAAAGCCTTTCATTAATTCACTGGGCAAAGACATGGTTGTCCATAAGAACAAAAATATTAGTAATCAGACCTATCTTTCAGTTAATATGATGAGACTAGGGAAAAAAAATCAGTTTGAGGAGTAAATGGAGGCATACCTGACATGAAACTAAAGGGAAGAGTATGAACAGATGGACAAAAGAGACAAAGCAGAAAAAACAGACGAAGAGTGGGAGTTATCATACAAAGGAAAAAAGTATTCAAAGAACTAGTCAAGAAGTCAAGAAAGAATGAGTGAGAAGCCTGACAAATAGGTACAGGTAAGAGCCAAGCACAGGAAAAAAAAGAAAAAGGAAAGCTTAAGAGTTGAATCTGGGAGAGACCTGGGCAAAAACAGCAGTGTAGAAGAGAGAACTTGGAGCTCATGCCAGAACCCAAGATGTTCATCCCTGTAGGATCCCTGTATCCTACTACCAACAAATGTCTGTGAAACAAAGCGTGCCCTTTACTCATTCCTATCATTTATTCATTCCTATGCACTCCACAAAGGATGGCAAGTTTACTAATACTAACGAGTATTCAGATAGCATTTGTACAACATATCTGAAAACAAAAAAGTTGGTGATGACCTTATATGGGGCATAGCACATTGTCAAGAAATAGATGGATTTTTAAGATCAGTTCTAAAAAACTAGGAAAGTCGCACAATATTATATCAGTATAAAAAGTCATCATGTACTTAGTGTACTCGAAGATTACAATAATATGTGCATTTAATTGCATAGTATTAATGTTATTTCTCCTTCTTATTTGGCTATCACTGGCTTTTAAATACCAAGACTAAACCTGCAAAAAAATTTGACAATTAAAAGACTTTAATTTTGCAACCTAAAATCATGGAACCAAATCGATTCACAGATAACTTCACCAGATTAGGACAGAACAAATCAGGCTGCTAAATCAAAAGCATCCATTTACACATGCCGCCTTAGTAAACTAAGGAGAAAAAAAACATGCCTTTTATCAGTTAGTTCTCACGCATATTCTAATACTAGAAGAAAAAAACTAATGCATAATCTCGTCACATTTTCATGTGGTTTATACAGAAAGTTTTATCATTAACAAAGTGCAGTAACTGACAACTAAAACTGGTTTGCTGATTTTAGCAGGGAGTTACTTTTCACTGAAAGGAGCTTGGGTGAAGTGCAGCGAGTAATAATCTGTACATGTCAGAAAAACATGTTTCCCAGCAGCTAAACAGAAGCCTTTCTCCAGGGAACCACCAGCAGACAGTGATTTAGCCAACCCTATGCCTGCTCCCCCCATTATAGCAGAACATGCGACATTTTAAGACACAATTCATTAAAATAACTATAAAGGACAAAGCAGGTAATAAAAAAGTCCCTGGCAGCAACTGTATATTGCTAAAACCCATCTTAGAAATTTTAACAAAGTATAGGAAAGCTTTAAAGCAATATATAACAGAAAGTGAAAATTAACGGTAATTATTTGGACTGCAATAGCACATACAATTTCAAATATGGATCAGGCCCTTCAATGCAAGGAACACCATGACAGAGTAGGAAGCTCAGCTCCCCGAGGCAGGGGGAAAACACAAGCAAAGACATAATGCAGCCTGGCACAGCAGTCTGCTGGTATCTCAGCAATGCCAGCTTTCTTTGCCAAGACAAACCACCTTCACTTGTACAGGGTACTGCTACTGAACAATTCCTTTTTCAGTAGCATTTCTTCAAATTCAGTCATCTCTGCATGTGGTTAAGGTACCTAACTTACATATTATGGTGTTTGTAAGCACACCTAAATCAACATGCTTGCTCTGAAAAAAACAGTGTGTCCAATTTATTGTTACTCCCTTTCCTCTCATATCAAGTTTCAATACTGGGTTCCAGCATGGTGGTGGATTTGTTATTTTCTGTTTGCCTTTTTTCCTTCAATTTTGTAACCTAACATCACGGAACCAAATCAATACACAGATAATTTCACCAGTTCACAATACAAGAAATTAGGCTTTGTTTTGATTCTTCCCAATCCTTTGGAAGACTCCCTATCTCTGCTCTGGAGAACAGCAATCTCCATACCTTTCCCTGCTTTTTCCCTTTCCTAAAAGACTCACATTATTTGGGGGAAAATTCTTTCTAGATCTCAACATCCACCCTTTTTCCTGATCTAGGAATCTTTTTTTCTCCCCAGTATTAGAGAATTTTATGGTAGGATATACTCCAGAAGCAAATGTGCTGTTTCTGTCCTCTTCAGTAATATTTTTTCATGCTTTAGAAAACAGAAGAAGAAATATGCATTTACACCAACCATTTACCTTACATAGGTATAGCTGTAACATGACTTAATGGCTAAGAAGCATGGATTACTTGCTTACACTTCCAGAAGTTTCTTGAAAGGATGAAATCACCAGGTAGGGTACACAGAAAAATGGTTTGCATAAGTGAAGAATTGCTTTTCTTTAGAAAGTGATCTTCCTGATATTCTAAATTACTAGAACTAGACATTCCAAATTCTTCCTTTAAAGATTAAAAAAGCCTTAGTAAAAGATTAGTTTTGAATCAGTGTTTCACTACTCCATTTGCTGAAACAGATATGATTTATAATTACTAGTATGCTAAGAAATGCTGGAGAGAAAAAAAAACACTCAAAATCATAATTTAACTGAAGTAGTCTACAGTATTTTTCTAAGTCTCAGATTTTATACAGATAAAGCTGCTTTGTCAAGAGTAAAATGGCTAAAGCTAGAAAAATACAATCCAGAAAAAGTATTGTGGATATTTACATTTCCCTACCAGATTGATGAACTTCCCACAAGTTATAAAGACAGATAACAACCATTTTAAGAAGAAACTCAAAACCAGTAACCAAAATACACTCTTATCTTCGAGGTCACTCTGTGACCTGTCTTGTCTTTGAACTGCTTAGCAGAACACAATCTTACTTTTGGTAAAAACAGCACATACCACATAAGGAACATCTGAATTAGTAAGCAAGATGCAATAATGGAGAGCAAGATGCCCCACTCAGCCCTGGCCATGAAATTTCATATACTTTGTAAAAAATGACTAAAAGCCTACAATAGTAGAAGAAAAAAAGGCATAAAATTTATGTCCCTTGAGTATTCAAAAATTCCAGTCCCACTGCAATGGAAGAAAAGACGACCCTGCAATAAAATGTAATTTTCTATATGTTCATTTGCAGATCGCAGAGAGTCTTCTGGAAGGTATGCAGACAGCAGAATATTGAGTTTAAACCTAAGATTGTACTTCTGCCTGAGTAGACCCCTTAATTATCCACATATGCTGGCGGTCTATAGAAAACACCAAATTACAAAGCTAGAGACCAAAATATTCACAGTACTGCTTTTAAGCAACGTCACTGCTCTCTACAATAAACAAATGTCTCCCTAGGACTCTACAACTTTTAAACATACTCTTAATACACACTAGTAATCATTCTTTACTGTATTATATTTGTAAACAAATCTTTCTCAAAATAGGTACAAAATTCTGACCATGTAAAGCAAGGGGAAAAAAGTTCAACAGCTTCCTTGAAACCCATCATTCTATTATGATATGAAATGTCAAATGAAAATGTTATTGACAACTTCTTCCTCAAAAAATATGGAAACAGCTATTTAAAATAGACATTGACCAGGTCAAAATAAACTAGTCTGATGAAAAGGCTCAACAACTTCTTCCTTCTGGAGACACATCAGGGATTTTTGTTTCAGACACAGCTCTGAATCTACTACACTGACACGGCCAAACGCCTGAAAAAGTAAAACCCAAATTCCTCCTCTTTCAGTTCTTTACTTGCATATTCTCAGCTCACCATGCAGTTTAAACCTTTTTGTTTTTAAATGCAACCCAAACATGTACACAGAAATGATAGTGGAATCTGAAAATACAAAATACTCTACATTTCTAACATATCTACCAGAAAAAAATCTTCACCGTACAATGTTCAAGACCTGGTAAATTTTGATTCTTTTAATGTAGCTTTTTGTATTCAAAAGTATTGTTTTCTTCAAGAGAAGCAGTAACACCTAACAGTCAAAAGACTACCCACATCTCGGAAGTTTCACATACAATCATGCTAAGTGCAGTACATTCTGAAACAGCATACAAAACCTACATAAAGAAAATTTAAAACAAAGACATCTAAAGTACAAAGGGAAGGTAGGTTATCAAGGAATAAAGTCAGACTAAAAGGCTCATGTTACAAAGCCCAGGAGACAACCTTGAACAGCTGAGTCTCCTATCCTGCATATAAAATACACTTACATTTAAGCCCTTTCCTCAAATTTTGCATTCTTATCAATAAATACCTGCTCAAGAAACGGGACGCAAAGTGAAAATCTGACAGATAAGATACCACAGGAACATCTCACTTCATGCTCAAAATAAGGCCCTAACTCAGTCCAAAAGAGACATATCACAGGAGATAAGTACTTATAATTGTTATTTTTTATATATATATATATATATATATATATACACACACACACACAACACACACACACTTTAATGCACAAGACTCAAGAGACAGAGCCTGTTTCACCATTTTGGCTTCACCACTGCTTCCAGAAGTAGGTATAATGGCTAGCACCATTCCTTTTTGTAGCCCACCAAAGGCAAAGGAGTGTTTGTGCAGCAGGTTGAAGTGGTCGCACGTCAAAACAAACTTGGAAGCAACCAATTATAATATGAGGATGTTTGCCAGGCTGCACTTAAAAATCAAACAGAAGATGCACAGAATTTGGTTGGCTGCTACGATTTCAGTGTTATCCATTTGATAGTTTTGCTTTAAATTAAAATTTACTTACAATGCCTTGTCATTAACTAAGAACACTAAAACAGCATCTTTTTTCCTCCCTAAATTACCGATACATTCCTTCAACTTGATGCTTGCTTGACATTCATTAAGAGCTGCATCTAGATCATAACCCAGGCTGTTTTTAATAACTGCAATTCATCCAAGCTGCCTGAAGCACTGCTTTCTTGCTGAGATTCACAAAGCGGCTGGTGGCCCATTTCTTGAACATATCAAGATCCCTCCTGACTACAACAGCACGTCCCGTATGTAAATCCCAACACACTCAGGCTGCCGTCATCTTTTCTTCTCATCTCACACATGACTGAACTGGAAGTTTAGGGGATTCTAGACACAAATTATGATTTAGGTGCCATATGGAACCATCCTGCTTGTGTTTGCCTATACCCAGCTGCCAACAGGGGACAACTTCACAGCTGCCCTCACTCAAACAGCAAAGGAAGAGAAAACAAACAAAGCAAAAGGCATGAAACAAAAGGAAATCTTAGGGGAACTTTATTAGCAGTGTTGGAAAAATGCAGTCCAGAACTCAAAGCTCTATGAAGGGAAACACAGCAATCAGCAACTTTGATTCAGAAATAACTGCCACGATAAAGAGAAACAACAAGTTCATGGCTATCGTAGAATTTAAAGACAACTTCAGCCTGTTCACAGTGTGAAACAAAAACACGTATTTTAGCACATCACATCAAAGTTGAGCAACTCACAATTGCAACTTTAACACTGACAAGAAAATACCAAAGCCCTTTTAGTACAATTAGCTGTTACTAACAGATAACATTTGTTTTAACTTTATCTTTCATAAATCTTATCTGTGGAATGCTTAAACGTATTCATTACTCTTGCAAGTTTTATGTAAAAGCAAATGCTGAAAGCATCATAAAAGGAACAGAATTGAGAAAAATCTTTACTACGTGACTGAAAGAATGTTCTTTTTCCTTAGTGTTCCATGGACTATTCTTTGGACAAAGCTGCACTGTTAGTCGTACCAATTTCTCAGCCAAATAAAAGCAGAAGAGTAGTTTTGAGTTTCCATTGCTAAGAAACTGAAGACAAGAAGGGGCGTAAGAGGAAGAGAAACAGCACTATCATATGTACTCATATGAAAAAGGTGCCTTTATATAGGAACTGAAAAGTATACAAAAGACCAAGAAAAAAAATTATGATTAAGAAACTAAAGATCAGTTGCTTTTCAGTAGTTATTGACAGCATTCTAAAGATTATTTTCTACTTCTTTCTCCAGAAAGGTTATTTTTCTTTAGCAGACAGTTTTCAAAAGGATATATATATATTTTATTTAATAGCTGTTTTCATGTTCAAAGCAATTTCCACATTTCCACCCATTTCTGCATGCTAATTCACGCACAAAAGCAGAGACTTTGAGAGTTCAAGAGCTCTGCCCATTGTGTTCTTCACAGGTCAAGGTTATTCACATGCAGGCAATATGAGAAAAGAAGATTCTAACACTGCTACAAACACACTGCAAAATAAACACTGAAGAGCATATCACATCTGCAGTATTTTTCTGGCAAACATCCCCCCAAAAAATTAAGTGTTTTTGATCCTTCTTTGATAAAAATATGCTGTAAAAGACACAAACATTTATCCAACATGGAAGTGCTTGTTTCTTCCTCCCAAACCAAAACCTAAGACTTGCATACAATGAAATTAGCAGGTATGCTTATAGAGAAACTGCAAATTAATACCCAGAGCTGCTGCACCCAGACACAGCGAAAGAGACACCCTTATGCAATGGTAGAAGGGCTGGAGAGAAAGATTCAAACTTTATTAAACCATACAATGCCACTAAATGACCCTTATGGATCCTGCTAAAGAAACTCACACCATACTTCTTATATCAACCCCTTTTTAATGGGGTTGCACAAAATACTTATTCAAGTAAGGCCTTTGCAACAGGCCCTACAGATGCCCTTTAGGTTTTTCTTGGCCTGGACACCACCACTTGCTCCCAGTGCCAGAGTTTTCAACTGCAGCACACTGCTAGCTATACCTATACACCGCTCTTTTCTGACTGTGTAGCAAATGCTGGTGCTAGCACTTGACTCGAGACCAAATACGTCACCTTCTCTTGTGACATAGATTGTAGAAAGGTGGTGAGGGGATAAAAAAAATATAAAGGAACCCGCATTAATCATTAATATCTCAAGAGCAATAAAAGCACAACACTCCAGCCAGTGCATTTTCAAACTGCAAGGCAGGGTCACTCTCTGCTCCCATGAACCTCTTTAAACTTTGTCTCTTTCAGTGTGAATTTAAAGACAAGCACAATGATGATTTATGAATTCTTAGTTACTGGGAGAATCAGAGAAGTTA
Organism: Tinamus guttatus; assembly: GCF_059628265.1. Classification (NCBI taxonomy): domain Eukaryota; kingdom Metazoa; phylum Chordata; class Aves; order Tinamiformes; family Tinamidae; genus Tinamus; species Tinamus guttatus. Next base: position 739,982 of record NW_028289461.1, read on the forward strand.
AAGATACCAAACCCAGTAATTGAGTGAGGGAAAGAGTGAAAGGAAACAACACTTTATTTTGATCAAATAAAATTCTGACAGTGACATTTTCTGAATAAAGGCAGAATTCAAATCTGCGGTGTCCCAACACATGCTCCATTTCAGATTCAAAAGTCTAGCCTACATCAGCTTTGCCACCATTTGACATGGAAAATGACTGCAAAACTCTTCTATTCACAAGCTAGGTATGGAGGGTTAAAAAAATGTTTCAACAAGCTTCTGATAATAAACAAAATGTGCTAACAATTGTTTTAACCTCAGTGTTTCACAGCGCTTTTGTTTAAGAACAGCTTTGTTAAGCTACAGTTCTTGCAGGACATTTCTTTAAAACGTGATTATTTTAGAACACAGCCAACATGGATATTCTATAAAAAGGGATTTTAAATAATATAACACTTTTTTTTTTTTTTTTAAGTTGATCAATGCTGAATGTACCACTTACTCACATGACTGAAAGCCCACAGAGTTAATTCCAAATTTTAAAAACACTTCACTTAATATGTTATTTCTGGGATGAAATGATACTGTCATGTAGCGTAAATGATCTACGCCTTAGGCCACTTAAGCCACGGACATTGTTTCTGAAAGAAATGAGAGGACAGAAACTTAAATAAGACTCAGTAGAATGAACTTAAGATCTCCCATTGCACAGAGAAAAGGTAACTGTTCAACTATTAAATTGTAGACTTTCCTCAATAAGAAGCATTTTATTTTGCCTTCTCACCACAACGATTCAGGCTCTGTTCCTGAAGTTATGATATAACATTATAAATAGAATATTTTTTTTCGCCAAAGACTAAATTTAAAATTCAAATTTCATTAACAAATACAAGTTAGAAAAACATTAGCTGTGTGATTCCAATTAAAAGCAATCTCCCTTACAACCCATTCACTTTTTTCTAGCTTTTCCATGTGAGTAAGCAGATTTAATATTCTGCTGCTTAATGTTAAGCCATACAAGTGCTGCTCACAAACTATTTTAAAGTTTCTTTACAAAGTAGTCACATTTCACATTTAGTACTGTTCAATAAAAATACATGCTCATCTTCTCTACCTGTACATTTTTAGCAAACAAAAGCCAAGTTCACATAGCTCAAATCTGCACAGACTGTGCATCAACTGTTCAGTATAAAAGATTTATCCCAAATACACAAAGACACAGCTCCCCAAGACAACGACAATTCAGCAGACAGGCATGTCATAGGAGGGCTTCAGTTTTGAAAACTAGCGTTCCCCAGATGTCTAAAATCTCTCAACATTTCTTTCCTATTTAATACTGCCAGCCTTGAGAGTATCAGCAAGCTTTCCTGACAAAAGCAGAAGCGCAGTCAACAGCTCTAGGCCAGCACCTTCACTCTACAGAAAGTTCAGAAGATCTGGACTAGTTTATTGTTCAAGCAGCTACACAAAATATTCTTAGAAAAAGAAAATGCCTTTAAAAAAAAAAACTAGGCTTAAATTTACTGAGAAGACAAAAATATTTGTGTCCAAGGGTAGAAAAAGATTGCTAAAAAAATAATAAATTGATGATTGACTCAATCATTTTAACTCCACATTCTGTATTTCAGGAACATGGAGCACAAGTATTCCAGGATGAGCATACAATACTAATGCTCATTCACTCAAGGCTGCACATGCTCCAAGACTTTTTTGAGAGATGTAATCAGGAAACAGAATTTTAGTAGGGTTGTAGTGTCTCCTGGACAAAACTTAACTGTTTGCTTACAAACATGCACCAGTAGGAAGAAACGCATTTTCAAAGTCAGCTATTTTTAACTGGGAGGAAAGGGATGAAGGGAGGTAGGGAGAGTTCTAGGAAGCGACGCTGCTCATCCCAACCAAACACTTTAAACACAGTGGTAGCTCCTGAGTGAACTTCAGCCCTGTGGGAGAAGTGTATAGGATTGCTGTGGTAAGTTCCATAGTGACCTCAACTCAGTTTAAAATAATGCTGACACCAAGAAAAACAATGTCCTGCCATGTTCCAGACTGTTTGTTCCTGTCCTGTACTACCGCTTCTTCAAGCCAATACGAATATTCACATGACCATGCTGGCATCCACCTAATGAGCTGATCTGTGTTAACAGATCCTTTCTGCTAGCTTAGTCAAAGCCCAGATCAGCTTTTCAAGCCAACTTTAATGGAGTTTTTGAATGCCCTCCACTGGCCCAAAAAGAAAACCTGCGATCAAGGCAGGGGAAGTTACCACTTCGGGCAGCAATGCTGGTTGAAGCGGCAGCAGAAGTACAGTTCACAGGGTGACAACATAGACTGCACCTTTGCAGCCCTCAGCCTGCAAGTCCAGCACACGCATCACCTGGAGCAGTCACGTACTTACCCAACTCAAAAGAGAGCTCCAGCTAGACTCAGAATTGTAGATGAATACTGATAGACCCATGGTAAAATAAATGGATTTTGTGTTGTCAAAACTTTGCAATGAATATTGGAAGTAAAACAAACCCTTAAAATATTACAAGCTCCTTGTTAACAGTCATTGGCTTCTCTTTAAAATGAAACACAAATATTTTGTTTTGTAATGTTTTTCTTGGATTTGTGGAAATGATTTACAAGAAACCCCAAACAGATGGTGAATACCAAAAGACAGAGTAGACTTCACTGCTTTCTTTTGGGGTTGTTTTATACGTATTTCAAGAAGAGTTGAACTATTATGTTAGTTTTAACTCATCTATATCCTTTCTGGTAAAGCTGCTCTTGGCTTGTCCAGCCACACTGTTCAACATTTGGGTAGAGTGACAGGTGAATAAGAGCAATCCAAAAAGAGACTATAGCTTTATCTTATATGGTCCAGGTCAGCATTTACTTTTCCCATTCAACACAACATACATAAACTTGGATCTTTTTGTAGACCATAACTATTCTTGCTACACAGAGCCAATCTGCATTCACATTCCTTCCATTTCATAACTTGCCAGAGTAGTACTATCAGAAAAACAACAAAAAAAAAAACAGTAACACTACCAGTTAGCTTAGTTTCAAAGCATAAAATTTTAGTCTACATTATTTGGTATTCAGAAGTGCTTTACAAATGGTAACTGTAATCACTCTAAGCAAATAAGGCATTGTACAAAAAGTAGAATAGCTCAAAGGAATATAAAGTCCGTAGTAGCAAATTTCATGAGAAAGGACTCAGGGATTTAAACTCACGTGTCCCTGATTTGTGCTTCTCCTACTAAGAAGTACTACAGTTTTAGCCTTTGTTTCTGTGTTTCTGGATTTTTTTTCTTTAGATGAAGTTCCCTTCGGACTTTCAAACCAGCAAGCAAAAGCTCACCAGAGAAACTCGAAATAAAGACTTTTAAACTAAACAAACCACTTTTCTAATCTCACCTCCAAAAAAGAGACTTGCTTCTACTACTCTATGACACATTCAGGCCTAAACTTTTCCCCACTCTAAATTTACACTACCTCTGGCTTTAAATGTGTGCTCCACAAGAACAGTTTAAATCAATATTTCACAAAATTTCTTTCACATCACAGGGCTTACAGATTTGTTATATAACAGAATATCCAGTGCTATCAAAAGTAATACTGCACAATAGAAAAACTATTTACCGGTGAAGAAAGTAAGCTGTATATTTCATATCACATTACAAGTTTCACAACTGAGCAACTGGTACACCCAACTAGAATGGGGAAAGCAGGTTGAACCAGAAATGACATCCAATTAAATGCTGAATTACTTTTTAAATACTAGTAAGCAAAAATGCATTGTTGTCATGTTTTAGACTATTTAAATTTAGAAAATCTGTGATCTTTTAAGTGAAATTAATAATAAAAAACTATGAACTGTTCAGTTATCAGAAAAGCCTATTTTGCTGATCTTACTTTCAGAGATTCTCTATGATGCAAGAAAGAAAATTGTTTTCAGATTTTTGATCTATTCTTCATCTCATACCAGCAAGCTTTAACAACATTCAATTTCATTCCTATTTGCTTGTCAATTACTTTTTAAAAAAATACACTACCAATGAAAACCAGATATTTGTATTTTGATCTGTATTAAAACTTCTGCAGTAACAGAATGATATACTATAGGAAACGAAAATATTGAAAAGGACTTTTTACAAAATTAGTCATTGATTGTGTTAAATTTACAAAATTGTTACAGCTAATATTTTTCAACTTCTTTCTGTAACTTCTTTCCTGTGCAATAATTTGCCAAAATACGTTAGTAATTAACAACCAGGTAAGGTTAATACTATTTTAATTTTCCATGCTACTAAAAACTATGCAAGATCCCTAGATATCAGACTTGGGGCCAGCAGATGTGAGATGTTTATCATGGAATCATCATCAGGGAATCAGTTAAGTAAAATGTTAGTGGTATTCCTTCTACATTCCTCTTCACAACAAAAATTTTCTGCACAGTGGCTTTTTTTTCCCCTCTCCTTCTTCAGATGAGCTAAAAGACTAAGGTATGTTAGAGATGAGACGAAATTAATTAGCTTTCTCACCCGCTCTCAGATTACAGCCTCTTTAGCTAAAGCAAAAAGGCATTTCTAACACCTTATCTCTATCTCAATATAAATTTCAGAGCACTATCTTAGCACTCCCTGTGTTGACCTCTTGTTGCTAGCAGAAGCAAAAAAAAAAAAGAAAAAAAAAAACAACAAAAAAACAATTATTCAATTTCTATGTTCCAAAGAGTCTAATTTTTACATCTGTATTTTGCTTGCCATTCTGCTACAACTTGAAAGAGCAAAGATTCAATGGAGGCCCAACACTTCATACAGTAGGATAGTATTTAGCATCTGACATTTAGATTAGAAGATTTTAGTAGCTAAAGGAATTTACCTTGTCAAAGTTATGGCACCTACAATTTTCTGCAGCTTAAATTTGTTTTTCATGTATATTAATAGTTCCGTCTCAGAATTAATGCTTTTAATGCAATTTCTGGTTTCATCAACTTCTGAAACAACAGGATCATGTAAAGTTTTATCTTCCAAACAACAGAGCAGTTGGGCAAAGATCTCCAAAAATACTCACAGCTAATAAAGACTTACCAACTATTTCTTACCATACTGAACATGTTAAAACTAAATGTGCATTAGTGAAGTTTTAGAGATCCATTAGAAATGCTATAACAACAATGAATAACGTTAAAAATCAGATTTTGAATGTCATCTTATGACTATCTATCCTTATACTAAAAGGACAATTCTCAGAACTTTCAGAGCATTCTGAGCAACTGCTGAGAATCAGTGTCTGCTTAACTGATACAGAGCACAGGAGGCAAGAACCACCAAACATCTGGGCACTGATATTGTGATATTACTTCCAGGTTGCAGAGTCTGTCAAAAATGTATGTAGTAATTCCTGAGTTAGGAAAAATACATAAAAGGGTACATCTTTAGCACAGAAACTGGCAGGGGACTATGATCTATAAACAAAAATAGAGTAGTCCTCAAAAAAGGTGCTTGAGGACTTCACGAGATACAAAAGCAACACAGCACAGTATTACTTACCCATGAGTAGTGTTTTTAAAGCAAGAAAGTGTGCTGAAATGAGTAAGTTTTTACAGAATACTAAACTTCAAAGCATATAACTGGCTAATCAGAGCAAAGTAACCATACTAGTTAGTCAGCAAAAGGAAAGTAACACCCATTTTCAAGAATCTTAGGTGTTCATCCCTCCAAAAAAGCAAAAACCTGCATCGCGTGGCTTCATTTACCTAAAAGGGGCCAGGGCTTCCCAAGTCTTCAAGCAGGCACAGCCTGATCTCTGCTGAAGGCCAAGCCAAATACAGAAACAAAAAGATTTAAGAAAAAAATGTAGGAAAGGCAGGATGGCAGAATTAGGACACTTCGGCGAGGCTCAGCCAGACGCACAGCCCGCAGGTAGCAGACGGCCCCGTGCGCTCTCCGGGCCGCAGCTCTCACTCCTGCCTCGGCCCTCAGCACAGCACAGCCCAGCCCACCCCGCGGGCCCGGCGCCGCCGAGCCGGGCAGGGCGGGCGGCAGCACGCGCGCACAGGCGCGAGCCCCGCGCTGCCCAGGCTGCCGGAGCCTGCGTAACCCCGCGCTGCCGCCCTCGGCGCCCCGGGCCGCGCCGGGGCTCGGCCCCTCCCGACGCGGCCGCACCGCTCCTCAGCCGCGGCCTAAAAATGGCGGAGGGAACCGCGCTTCCCGGCGCCGTCCCCCCGCGCCGGCCCCGCCAGCGCCCGGCCACGCTCACCTTTCAGCTGCCCGCCCGCACGCCGACTCCGCGCCCCAGCGCCTCGCCGCTCGCCTCGTCCCCGCCGGCCCCAGAAGCCGCCGCCGCTGCCTCCTCACGAGCCCGCGCCTCGGCCGGCCGCCATCTTCTTTCCCCCACCAGCGACCGGGGCGACGCACGCGCCTACGTCACCACGCTCGCTGGCGCGAGGGGTGGGCCCCGGCCCGGCAGGGGCCGCGCGGCGGGAAGTGCGCAGGCGCAGCAGGGAGCGGGCGCGCGCCTTGCGCCTCCAGGCGCTCTGCGCGTGCGCGGGCGGAGGCTGCGCGCCCCCGCCCAGCCCGCCCCGGGCATGCGCTCTGCAGCCGGCGGGAAGGGCCTCGCCTCGTTGCAGCCGCCCCAGGGCAGCCTCGGCCCCCGGCCTGCTGCACTGTCCCCGGCAGCGCTCGCGACGGAGACCCGGCTTTTATTTGCTAAATAATAAAATCTCTTTACGTTCTGAACGGAAATATTTTACACGAATAAACAGACCGATTAAAGTAAGCTATACTGAGAGCTACCAGAGACCATACCAAAAATGAGAAGGGGCCGCTGAGCGTATAAAACAGGGGTTCACTATGTTGCTTTTGTTTTGTTTTCTTTTGTTACAATTATTCTTATCCAATTAATGTTGCCCCGATTAGACATGTCTGTTTTATTGGCTTCCAGGAGACATGACGACTTTGAGGAGCAGACATGAGAAGCCTCAGCTGAGAGGCAGCACAACCAGCTGTGACTGAACGGCTACATCTTTCTGCACATTGTATCAACATTAAGTTTCAAATCACAGTCGAAATAATGAAGTTGGAATATTTATTTCCCTTTGCCATGTAAGTGAAACTTTGTGCTGATCAAGTGCAAGACTCGATATATCTGTCTTCCTCTTTGTCCCAAGTGTTCTTTACTATATTTTTTTTTGTGTTCCTCCAGATAACTATTTTATCAACAAGGTTTTGTAGAAGAAATCACAATATTCACATTACATTTGCAAAATATGGGACATTAATTATAAACATCTTTTAATTTACAATAGACAATGATACAAAATTATTGAAGTGGTAAAAAACCACTGTCTCAAACAATTAAAATTAAAAAAGACAAAACTTAATCCTGAATCTCCCATCACTAAGGCTTCCAACAGTCCATCATAAGAGGTTTCTCCCTCTCTATCTTAGTAGTTAACAAAAAAGAATTCACATTTACACATCTGCTAAAAATCAGAAAGATATTGAGGATTCCCAAATCAGGAGGAGGGAGATGGAAGAAACCAATACGGGAGCTGCTGAGAAAGGACATTCCAGGCCCACTGGTTCTCCCCATACAGGAGTCTTTACCGATCCTGTATGTGTAACAAACCAAAAGGACTAAGCGGATCTCCAGGTTGAATGCAACTGCATATGACACCAAACCAGAGGACTCTTTATCTGCAACTCCCCTTAGCGAGCCTGGGAGTTACTGGATTGGTCCAGAGTGCAAGAAACATGAGCAATTCTCTGCTTTTTCTGTTCATATGAGCATTACCCCTAATACTGGAAGCTGCGTTTCGTCTGAATATCGTCGAGAATCTGCTGCAGCTCCTCATCTTCAAAACGGCCTTCCAGGCTGCAAGACAAGACCAACCAGGGTGCACCAAAGGCTTTAAAAATATTTCCCCCCCTCCAAATAACTTCAAGTATCTCTAATTTCCTCTTGTGAGTGTCAACACCATCATTTCCCCTCTTTATGGTACCATGAGGCACCCTGTATAACATCACTGTACAGATACCACACTAAGCCCAACGCCATGCCTCCTTTCTACACTACAATACACTACCCTTTCCACATCTTTTTGCTGAACAACTTCAAACCATTACATCAAAAAGGCAAAGGCAGATGCAGGTTTAAATAAATCTTTGAAGGAAGTCCATGTAGTGTTACACTTATAAACCAGGCCAGATGCCTACAAAATCCCACCATATAAAAGAGAAACAGTAATTCAGATTAGTGTTTCACTTCGTTTTGTGTGTCAGGCCAGAAGCCAGCAACTCTGTCCAACTTGTATATTGTCCCTAGAACAGTACACAAAAGCATTCATTCATTTCAAGGAAACAAAAAACAGCTAGGTGTAATTCCCCATTAATGCTCACTGTATTTAATCCAGTCAGCTTTAGTATATCAGGGGCACTTAAAAGATGACCCCACCAACAGATCAACACGGAGCTGAAGACAGACAAAAAGCTTTTCAATTAACAAGGATGGATCAAAGAGAAGCTATCTGTCCATAGCTACTTTTAGACCACAACAAACTATAAAACAGACTCTTCTGCCTACATAAACACTCACCTAGGAATCAAGGCTTTGGCTTCTTCGGCTGTCTCAGGACACAAGTTAGCCAAACATGCCAATTCAAACTTATGGAGCTTTTTCTGGAGCAGCAAACTGTAGGTAAAGACATGAAGATGGTGAAATTAAAAATAAGATTAAAAAAAAAAAAGATAAAAGGGCCTAATGGAATACAGAAAAAAAAATCATAGCCAAAAACCCCCCTTATACCGATTTTTTCTGAATGCAATCTGGAAAACTATTTTCATTTATTCCAACACACTATTAGTTAAATACTGATATCAAAGCCAATAATAAGGCATGACCTTAGACCAAGTCAAACCTTTCATAAAAAATTTCCTTCAAGTCTCTAGCCTCCCCAGCAAGATACGTTTCAGGATTCTGGAAGCCCAAATCAGAAAAACACCCCCTAACCCCTGCTCTCAGAAAACGGCACCAACACTCCAGAGCGAAGTCCCCAGCACAACCTTGCCTCCTAAAGCCCCGCTCACCTGCGGACGCTGGCAATGGTTTCGCGGTTCTTGAAGCGGCTGAAGCGGGCCGTGTAGTTCAGGGTTTTCATGAACACTTCGGAGAGCTCCTGCTCATCTTCCGCGCTTTCGTTCTGCTGCTTGCGATGCTCCAGCAGCATATGCACCTCCGAATTCAGGAGCGTTTCTGCCGTTTCAAACTCTTCACGGGAGTGAGTGAAAGCAAGGTAAAGCACAGATGAAAAGGCCATTTCACAGAGGTTAATTCACAAATTCAGCTTTGGACAGTAAGAACAAGAACAATGGATTTCACTGCAATTGTGCAAGGCCTTTACATCAACGATCGGGCTGCATTTTGTAATGAAAATAGAGATAAAAATTATAGCATTTTGAGTGATGTTCCATTGTGTTCACCTTTCTGGCCACATGTTCTGCCATCGCCACCAGATTTCTCACATTTTTGCATGTTCTCTTCACTGTTTTTTTCGCTGAACTTAATTTACTACTTGCTTTAGAGTTAATGTTTAGAACTACAATACTCAGAAAAATTAGAAATGACACCTATGTATTTGAAAGGCCTCCATGCAGTTCTTAATTAAATATGGATGCTGCAGAGCATTTTTTAAAAGATTTCATTTATTTGAAATGTTAATTGAGCTATTTAAATTATGTAAAAACAGGGAAAAAAAGTTTTAACCCATTTAAACAGATTTTTTTTTTCCTTTTTAGCAGCCCAACTCTCCTTGGTTTTGCTCATCATCATCATAATCATCACTGTATTTATTCAATAACAAGGTCGTTCTTTCAATATGTTGCTTCCCATCAGCTGTATGAGCTGTTGAAAGCAGCTGGATCAGGGATGGCATTTCAAAGTGCTTTTCTTTTCCTCTTTTTTTTTCTCTTTTTACCAAAAAAAAAAAAAAAAAAGGTCTAGCTTGGTCCCTGAAAAAACGGGACCGGCAATTTTTATTTTATTTTGCGAGGAGTGGAATTGTCCCAGGCTGGTCAGGGGTTGGGTATTAGCAGTTTTCAATCACTCTGCCGTACTCCCCTATCTTGTCAACCAAATTTAAAGACCTCACGTTTGGTCCCTGTATATTCCTAAACCTTAACCTTAGTGTGCTCATCCTCCCAGCACATAAGGAGCAGTTCACTTGGGCACAGATGTGCAAAAAAAAAAAAAAAAAAAAAAAAAAAAAAACTTTTAACTACAACCCAAAACGCGGCAACACCTTTTATTCTCGCGTTCGCCTTTAGTGAAGCAGGTAAATCCGCGGAACGGTACATTAACCTCCGCGGTTCCTGCGGATACATATTTACCTCAGGTGCTCTAAACGGGCATTCCCGGACCCCCGCCCCCCGCCATTTTTTAACGCTTGAGGATCTGCAGGCAGACGCGGGCGCTCGGGGGGCCGAGCGGAGCCGGGGAGAGGGAGCAGCGCCAGCCCCCGCCGCAGGGCCGGGCGCCCCCCGCGCACCTTTGGGGAAGACGAGCTGCGACGCGTCCTCCTCCACGTCGGCCGCGCGCGCGTCGCCGCCGCCCGCCGCCATCGCCGCCCGCCGCCGGAAGCGGCGCCGCCCGGAAGGCGCGCGGCGCCGCCAGGGGGAGGCCGCGCCCCCAGAAGCGGCTACTGAGGCGGGAGGTGCCGGTGGCTCCCGCGCGGGGGAGCGCAAAGCCGCCTCTGTGGTAATATTTCCCGTGGAGAGCTCGCAGTTAAGCACCTAGGCAGCGTGAGAGCCTTGAAGTAATTATCAGCCCTCACTGTGTCATCCCGCGCCCTCAGAGAAAGGCAAAAATAGACTGTCGGTGGATTTGCGGCGAAGCACAACTCCTGTTCTCCCAAACCCGCATCTGCGCCGAACTGGGGTGCTTATATCAAAACTTACAGGGACCAAACTATAGATCTTTAAAACTGGGTGACGAGAGAGGGGAGCGCGGCAGAGTGGTTGAAAACCCATTTGCTAAGTGGCACAAGCAGGAAGACATTCAGGAAGATGAAATAAAAATATCTCCGGCAACATCTGGCGAATTAAACTGTTTCATTTAGGTTTACAAGAAAACAAGAGAACCCATGCCAGATTGACAAGAGCAGCTTTTAAAATAACTTGGAATCATGATGGCTTCTCAAATAACCTCTGTGCTCAGCGCAGACTGATTGTTGAAACAGTCAGTCACTTGTGACAAGTCTTTTTTTTTTTTTTTTTTTTTCCAAATATCTTTCTATCTATCTTTCTCTTTAAAAATATGAAATACTAAGTTTAAGAGAAAATAAGAGAAAGATGGACACTTGCAAGGCTTTGAAGGTACAGTGAAAGAGGATATTATGAAAGATAAAAGATTTCAAGATTCATTAACTTAGATGTGTTTTCTTAAGGTCCGGAACGTTAGCTAAATAGGAAAAGTCACAACAGGAACCAGCTTCTTCCCCATTTTTCTTTGTAGAATTTCAAATATACAGTTAAATGAACAAGAAAACTTGTTCGGACACTTAAACAGACCAAACGTACTGACTTTCCCCTTTTTAAAATGCAGTGGTGGCTTCTTCTCTCATAATGACTGTTTCAGTAGCATTTATGCATTGAATTGGAAAAGTGCATAGAAAAGGCTGATGCAATAAAGTGAGTGAAAAAGGTAGTTTCATGTATGTTCACTCGTCATATCCTAAAATGGATTAAAAAAAAAAAAGATTATTATCAAAAGAGCCCTTTCAATTACATACTCTGGAGCACAAAGCATTGTAATTTATTAGAGACCGGGTATTAGGGGATTATTGGGTAGACTCACCATGGAAATTCTGTGCTGGCACAGTTTTAAAAAAGAACATAGTGACAACTGTACCAACACAGATCTTCACAAAAAGCACCTGTCAAATAGCTCAGTGGGATAAAATGTAGAAAGACTAATAGTAAGGATGTTTCATTAACAGAATAGAGTATTCTGTAATATACTTTTTTTTTTCTCTAATCCTGTTAGGATTTCTGACTGAAAAAAGTCGGGCCTTCCTACCCTCTTCAGCTCCCTCGCAGTAAGTATTTGTGTGGGGGGTGCCCCCCTGCCATTTTTTACATAGGCAAGAGTCCCGACAGATCAGGAATCCTTACATCAAAATCCCTTTGTCATCAAGTCATCACCATCTCTACCGTTTTATAGGCATAGATCTGGAAATAATGTCACCTGCTCCCATTAATGTATGCCCTAATAACCCTTATTGGACAAGCGCACATGTTTTTTTCATCTGTGTTTTTTAAGTATAATTTACATAAAATCCTCTATATATGACATTTAAAATATTATTGTGGAAGAATATTCAGAGACTTGCTATGCATACATGGTGTAATATGTTTTTTTAATCTTTCTTGAGGAGAAAGATTTCATCTTATTCCCCATAAAGCTATGAGAAACCACATAAAGAGGACAGTACAAATAATCTTTATCCATTATGATTTATTCTCTACAATACTTCATTAGAGGATAGAGTTCAATTATTTACACTCAGAAGTTATTATATAGATAGGAGGCAACCAAGTGTAATACAAAGAATTGGTCTGACATCTCTGCACTGTAGGTCAAAAGAGCTCTCCAGCCTTAAGGAAATAAATTAACCAAAATAAAAATTAAAACAAACATGTAGGTTCCAGAATACAAACAGAAAACAGCACTAATAGTCAGTGAAGAATGCAGATGTTAATGTACTATTAAAACAAATTATCTGGTGCAAAGGTTAAAATGAACCCTTAGATTTTCTTACAGAATATTTTTGTTCTTATAAATTGTAGATATGTGATATTTTGATGATAAAACTTTTCCAAACTGAAATGGCCTCAGTTGAGATCGACTGTTTAACATTATGAAGAAAAATTTAAGAACCTCACAGTGGAAACATTCCAACACTGACAGACTCCAGTGATCAAAGACATTCTCCTGTATTTACTGTAAAACAAAGACAATTCATAATTGCAGTGAGATTGTTTCTCAGCTGTGGTTGTCATGAGAATAAGCCCTTCTAGACCACAAGGCACTTGCTACTAAGGATGAGTTAAATCCATAGCAAACCAGGTGAGAACTGCTTTGAGCAAACGCAGTTCTAGCCCGCTGTCCCAGCCAAGTAACCACAGAGAAATTCCTAAATTGCATTGGTCATTGATTTTGGTTGCCTCCATCTTCAGGCAACAGAAAATGCATTTTGTTTCTAGTTTACTTTTCATCCTTATGCATAGCTGCCATGTAATGATCTAGAAATGGGATTATTTCTGAGACCCCCATGTCCCTGGCACACGTCTTTCTGAGATGGCTTCACTATTGACATGCTTCTCAATTGCTTTTACAGCTGGGCCCTTGTGGGACTAAAGCTGAGAGCGCCTGGTTCTTAGGCAGCAGACCAGTGTTTCTGGTCTGCCTGCTCCTCTTCTCACTGCAAGACGACAAGAACACGGTACATATTTAGAGGCGTTTTTTTTGTTTGTTTGTTTTTTTAAACAGACTGAGTGGGGAAATGGAAGTGGGAGGGGATAAGGCCTCCCCCGACCAAAACCATCCAGCCCGCTTCAGGCTTAAGCCAACCAGTCACTCAATCCTAAAATTCAGTTCTTTAAAAATGACAACTAACCCTCCCCACCCCGCCCCTTAGTCATCCCCTGTTCAAATAAATGAAAACACTATACATTGTTGAAGACACAGACCAGGGCAAACATTTGAAAAAGAAAGAATAGAGTTGAAAAGCCTGGCACTATATGCCTGCATGACCAGTCTCACTGAGCGTGCCCAGGGGTGAAGTTTTAGCACCATTTTTTTTGCTTTTTTAAACCTTTTAGAAATTAAATTCTAACATAGAACACTTGAACAGTAATGAGTGTAGCCCTATGTACCATCCTGTTTGACAGCTGAAAGGTGAGTGGTGTGTCCAGAGCTGGCCCCCACCCCCCGTCGCTCCACGGCACCTGGGAGAGTAATTACAAACCACTCGAGTTTGTAACAAGACTGATTTATTCTCAGCAGCAGGAAATCATGAAACAATCCCTTAATCTGCAATTGCTTTTCAACAACATCACAAGGGAAAAGTGGCAATTTGTAAGAATGACCCAGTACAGAGGCAAGCTGGGTCGATATTGCACAGTTATTCAGAACAGGACCCCTTCCTTTCCCTCACACCTCTATCCCCAGCAGCAGCAGACACAACACTGCTGTGAAGCAAAACTGCAGGATTCTGCTCCCTTCACTAGCACCACAGGGAGCAGCAGCATGCAGGTTTTGCAGATTTGAGGTTTCTATCCAGCTTACCCCCTGCAATGCTGGGGGAAAACTCATCAGAACTCCAGGTTTAAACACCAGCCAGCTCTCAAAGCCATCATTACCACACACAAACAAACTTTAAATATATATGCAAATAGCCATGACTCTGTGCACTTCTGTTTTCTTCCCTCATCATTGCTGACCTTTCGGATATCTGCAGAAATCAAGTGTCATTTTCTAAATCCAGTGACCTCACTGAGAGCGTGTCATAATTTAGAGTTTATGACATCCCTCAGTGACTCTTAAGAATGACAACCAGGTAACGGATATCTTCATCTTAGAAGAGAGTTTCTTGTAATCATCAATGACAGCAGAAGAAATACACAGTACACACGAGTTTCATACAGTCTGGGTCATACAGATTTCCCCCCCTCCTTGCCTTGATGTGGTAACGACCAAACGGTATAATAATTTATGAGCAAAACTATGTAGCTTATTCCATAGTCCTGCTGTAAACTGGAATACTGACAATTTTCAGGATCCATAGTCACCCACGAGAAAGTGGCTGTCCTATAAAAAGGAAGGTCCCCGAGACTGCTTAAATTAAACAAGTTTCAGTCACTAGTCTCACTGGGATGACTACAGGCAATGCCCTGCAAATCCCTGCCCACTCTAATCCAACTGGGCTCCGTTACAAATGTTTGGACAGAAAATTTAGGAGTAACAGAGAAGATTGTGCAGGGACAACTAAGGACCTTCTCCTTCACATAGACAGCGTTTAAGGTTTTGCTCTCTTACAGCCATAACAACATTGTTTTGTAGCAGGTTACAGTACAAAGCACTGCCTAAAAAACCCACAAACTGTGAACCAAATGGAGTTCTGGAGAATCCAACCTATAGTGGGATCTGCAAATTAAAATCTCCTGGGGTTAACTTAAGTAACAGATTCATCTACCATACCGTCCAAAGGTTTTTCACATCTTCAGGAGTTTTCTGTCGATGAGGATGGGGTGCCATCCGGACGTTCAGCCCTCCTCATATCCTAATGTCCGCCTGTGATGTGTGGGGACTGCAATCAGCTCTTGGTACACAACAAATACCAAAGGTTAAAAAAAAATGAAAAAGAACCTAAAAAATGTTTTATTGGACTCCGTTGCCCAGGCTGCCAGGGGAATGCTCCTACTTGATCTGGGGGGCTTCCATAACAAACATCTCGAGGTTCCAGAGTGTCGGGAACACGCAGGAACGGATCAATCTGAAGTGACACTTTCACTCCTGGAGGTCTTCTGCACCTCACGACAGTCCCTAGACACGGAGCCCCAATCCAACTGAACCCCCGTTCAGAGGGAAGGCTGAGATAAGGCTTGGGCCCCACAAGTTCTGTCACGCTCTCGTCTTCCCCCCAGGTCAGCCGGACGGCAGGCTTGGCAACGGAAGCTAGCATCATAAAATGGTGCAGTAGTAGAAGTAACTGGACCAGGAAGAGGAGGCATCTGCCCCAATGATGTCGTAGCCGTTGGCAGCCACAGGCGGGTGGGACTGGTCATGCAGCCGTGTGTCAGGAGTAATGATTGTAGAGGGGGGGGGCATGAAGGGTGCCGTTCTGGAAACAGTGCTGGCGGGAAGCCATGTACTCCGCGTAGCTGATTGTCACCTTCTCACTGCGGTACCTGCGGAAACAGCACACGAATAAAGAGCGGCAACGGCTCCTGCAACGTGAAGAGAGCACACACGGAAACTTCCATCCCCTTTTAGCTCACAGCCAACAATGACAAAGCAGCACTCCGTGACTTCAGAAATACTTTGTATCATCCCATGCACTAGTCTGGAGAGATAACCTTTCTAAGCTTGAATTAGATGTGCTTCCATGTCCCAAAAGCTGAGTCCTATTCAAGGCAATCGTAATTAAAGTGACTCCTGAAGCACCAGTTTGGCCACAAGGAAGCAGACTATCAACCTGTGTTCTTTTTACCTGCTTGCTATGAAAAAAGGTGAGAAATGCTTCCTGGAATAAGATGACTTAAAAGTTGCAGAGACAAAGAAGTGAGCCATATTTCAGTATTATTTACTTTTGTGTTTATCTTCATATTTGAAAGGCTAGCAAAAGCAAGCGTTGGAGAACCAAGTAAAGGGGGTTTTACGGAGGAGTGCAAGCAGCTAGTTCATGATGTGCACTCAGAATCCACAAAATGCCAAGTCCTTTTGGGACACAAGAGACATCTGGAGGAGGAGAAGATGTGCTTCTGAGCACAGCATCTAGCAGGTAACATCAAAATGGTTGTGAGCTTTGCTAAGCCCTCGTTACACCAGGTTTTACTGAAAAACTCCATCCTGTCCTTTTCTGTTCAAAAGTACTGCATTTCCACTTCATTCCTCCAGAGTAAGGAGCGACCTGAAAAATCATGGTGTTCCTAGGCAAAAGCAGAATGTCCCAATTTTTACCGACATAAAAGGAGCTGAATCAGTAGGACAGCTGGATGCATGGAAAAGCAAGCAAATTCTGAAAAATCAGCCAACTTTGAGAATGGTTTGATTTCAAGAGGGCTGTCACCTCCAAATAGGTACAGCATTTACACAGGGACGGAATGAGAAAAGAAAGCCGGTTATAAAGGTAGAGAAGAATTGGCCTCGTCAATTTTCAAAGGTTCTGCTTCTTTTGATCTTTCATGTGGAAGATTATATTAAAAACCAGTGACACGTCTCTTAGGAAAAAATGCTCACTTCCATCCTGTGTGGACTGAGCGCATCACACTTCATCCATATATATTATTTACCTGACATGACGTTTACAATATTGCCTTTCAGCTTACATTTCTCATCTAAAAGTGTAACAACTTATGCCAAACAGAAATAGCTTGCCCATAAAATCACTACAAAATAAACATTTAAATAACCAAAACATTGGCTAACCTGGTGAGTTTAATTGTTTTCCTAAAATCATTGGTAATCGGAGCCTTAAAGCCACCTTTCCTGAGTAAGGAGTCTATGGTCTGGATCTGATCCCAGTCTGTTTAAAGAGAAAAACAAGGGAAATTTTCAATATAAAAATGATGTTTGAAAAGACAAAGCAGACACATAAAAGGCCTCTAGGAAAGCAAACTACGTTAACAAGAAAACTTGGAGCTTTATATATGTACCAAGGGTGAACTGGACACACACAGCCTTATACATGCACACTATCTGCACAGATCAACCCTTTTTAACTCCTCTTGGAACATTTTCCATACAACCTCTCTTCTTACAAAGGTCTGCACCTTGCTTCTATTGCAGGCACCCCAACCTGTTTTACCGCATGGCACTCAAGTTTAGCTCTCTCAGCCTTAAAATAAAGTAATACTTAGCTCTTTACATAGACAAACTGGGATCAGCTTGATGCTCTAGTGATAGCACAGTGCACTGCTATGTGAGAGATCAGAGTTAAAATTCCTACCTTAGTCTTTTGCCCCAGAGCCAGGAGGATGCGACAACTCCACTCTGCTAGGTGGAGGAAAGGAGGCAATATTTTGAGCAGTTACCATGGTCACCACTACTAATTTGAGTGGGAAGTGTGCTCCAGAGGGGCCCTGTTTCCTGCCCTCATCTGGAGGATGCTACTTTAGCAAGAATGAGGAGGAAAGGGACTCTCCTGTTGGTGCTGTGCAGCCTGCAGTTATCCTAGTTGGTGGGAGAAACATAGAAGAGGAAAGATGCAATGCTGAATGAAGCTGGAAGGTCCATATTTTGAGATCCTCTTATTTCTTAAGCCCTAGAACATGTTTACACTAAGATACAACTGTGCATGGATGTGGGATGAGAGACAGGCCAGATGAAAACCCAGCAGCAGCTGTATCAGGTGTCAGTTATCCAGATTAAGCCTGGTGGCTCCATGGCATTACTATGTGGAAAGCACTGCAATCCAAAGCCAAAAATCCATAGATTTAAGTTACCCAGTTCTGTGACAGAAGGCACTGATATGTTTGGTTGCCATCTCAAACCCACCTTGTTCCTTAGCAACCTCAGGTAAATACGTGGCTGTGCGTTTGACACCTTTCTCATTGATGAACTCTATTCTGATCCCATGGATCCCAACCTAGAGATGGAAATGAACAGCCAAATAAGAGGTGTTTGCTAGGACCGAGTCCATGATTGATTTGTTATTTTCACCACTCTGCAGTACCTCTGCCTCACTGGCCGGCATGGCTGTAGCTTTTGCCTGGGTCAGTGGCATTTTCCTCCCCTCTCTGCGTCCTTCTCAGAGGCTGTGCGAGCCACTCTCCCAGCAGCAGTGCCAAGGGCCTCTGCCTCCTTTCCCGGACCAGCCCAACCCGTCTCCCTGCCACTTCTCCTGAAGCGAGCCAGGTAGAGACTCTGGGCAGGATGGTTTCCTTCTCTTTCCCTGGCCCAGAAAGACAAGGATCTCTGCACAAGAGCCATGACCAAACTAACCCAACCATAAAGTCTATTTAATCCTTCCTAAACTAAATGCATTCTCATGCACAGTGCTAAAACTCATCCACACCTTAGGTCTAAACTACTACTTCTATGCCCAGTTTCTATTGGCAGCACCAGAATACTTCCCCAGGCTTCTGCTTATATACATATCTAGACCTATCCCCTGTTGGGCCAAATCCATAAAAAAAAATGGTTTCCCCTCTATTTCTGCTAAGATCCCTACCCAGCCATGTTAGCCCATCATCTTCCTCCCTTCCAGTATCCCACCCCTATTCCTTCGATGCCCAGACACCCCTGTAACAAAGGAGACACATTACCATGTACTAACCCGAACCCAAACGGAACGAGAGAGTGATGCAGAGTTCCAAGTGCACCTGTTCTCACCTCCCAGTCCAGGTAGTCATTGGCATCCTCAAAGTTAGTGAGGAGGGAGACAGAGCAGAAGAGTTTGGGCAGCTCCTCGCGGGTCAGGGGGGGAAATCGGCTGTCCTTAAGTGCACTGGGGGAAGAGAAGATACAGTGCCTAGCGCCAACCACCACGGCAAAACACGAGGTGCTCAGTTACGCCCCACGCTGGGGCCTTTCACAGATTACAGGGGTTACTTCTGTTTTGATTACGCCTCTGTGCAACATTTTTATCTTTGTTACAGCAGAGAAAGTGGCTTGCATCTATTCATGATCTAATGAACTGTAATATGCAAACAGTAGCCCTTTGCCATCTTCTACTTAATGTGGCTGATAATGTGCTATGTGAGATGTCACAACTATTAGCATGCAAGACGGATTTGACATTATCTTTAAAGAAGTCAACCAAAATTCACCTGCTGCAAAGCTGTGCCACTAAATCCTGAAATTACTTCCCCCTAACTACCATACAATGCTCAGGTTTAATTTATTGTGAACCGTATTAAATTGAACCTATGTCAATCCAATAAAATCTCTCAACCTTGAATCTTTATAGATCTCCAGCAAATTGAACTGATTTTGGATTTATTTGACTTTCAATGTAATTACCTGGTTAATGTGTATTCCCTGAGTCCTGAGTGAAGATTCATGGCTGAAAAGGTCCCGATGCAGCCACGAAGCCGCTTGTCTCGCCCCGTCTTCCACGTCACAAAGAGTGGACTGGAAAGGGAAAAAAGACAGAAATACTCCAGCCTCGAGAAGTACTTCCTGGCTAAAGGAGCAGGTGGGCACACATTTGCTTTCCCTGCTCCTCTCCAATAAACCCCAATATGCATTTTTTCCTCACCCATAATCCAGCACTAATACCCCGCTGAATGCAATAAACAACCTCTCCCAATCTTTTTATCATATTTCTTTCTCTCCACCAGTTTCCAAAACCTTCCTGGACAGACTCTGAGCTGTTTTCAGATGAGTAATGCAGTAATGCAGTTATTTAACCCCACAGATTACCCTTGGGGTAATGGGCTCCCTTAGTAGCATCTGCTTGCTTATTTGACAATCAATACTGAAATTAACATAGATGAAAGGAAATAAGTTGTTTATAGTAGTGCCTTTGAACCAAAAATCCCCAAACTATATATCCCCAGATAAAATCGTCAAATCCATATTTCAGGTTTTTGGTGAAACTTTTTTTTTTTTTTTAATTATTTCTAACAGATAAAAAGCAAACCTAGTTTTTGTTTTTGTTGTTGTAGAAAGTCCCCTGAGTTATTTCCACAAAGATCCAACTTTCAGGTGCATCCTTTCAGCTCAAACATGCCCTTTCACTTACCTTTGATTTATATTTACACAAACTCTCCCCTTTGAACAGGCATTCAAATCACTATATTGTTCCCATTCAAACATCCCGCAGAGATTATATCTTATCCCACTACCAGTATGAATTTCCAGATATAACCATAGATTATCGAACATGAAAAAACAGCAGGCTCAATTCATTTTGATAAGCCATAAGTAAGCCCAAAACAGCAAGGTCAGAACGGCATTCAAAGAGTACTGTGAATAGGTAAAGAAAACTATGATTACTAAGTGTAACACGTTCACTGAGTGAAATTAGCAACAGTCATAGAGAGAAAGAGTAACGAAAGTGGTTACAGATTTATAAGAATGCCTGAACATCTGGAAAACTCTGCAAGGCAACTGATGATGCTGATCTAACTATAAAGGCAGGGAAGCTGATCTTATTTTGTCAGAAGGCAGTACTGAATACAGTAAGTGCTAGTTTCTAATCCCCCCATAAATGAGAAAGCTGTCAAACCTCATGAAGTTGGTTGTCAGTGATTCTAAGAGATGAGGCCAAAACAACCCCCACCTGCCACAATATCCTATTCATGGATTTCTGATTGAACTTTAAAAGAAAGTGATACAAAACAGTCTTGTTTAATTTCAAAAAATGATTTTATCATTGCCAAAAGCTGTAAAATATGAAGACAGAAGCACTGATTCTGTATCAGAGCATATAAAGTTACTTTGTTCAATTTTTGTGAAGGCTGATAAGCAGTGTATTTTTGCTGCAATGAACATTATCAAAAAAAAAACCCTAATTGATTTTACTAAGACAAAAAAAAATAAGAGGAAGAGATGACTTCTCAAATATAAGCAGTGCAGCTTCTCATGCATAAGCAGTTAAATTGTAGTGGCATTATTTAAATTGTAGTGATGAAGTAATGCCCCATAATGCTCCTCACAGCAACAATGGAATTAAAATACTGGATCACAGGATAAATCCATTAACAGAATCTAGTTACCAACTGTGACCAGTGGCAGAAGTACACGCAAGCAAATAGCCCTGAGGGGATAAATGGAAGAACTTGCCCAAAGAAGAAGCTAAACCATTCCTTCACCACCACCATCAGCCACCTCATGTTTTGCTGACCAAGAACACAGAATTTTCTGTTCTAGTTTTCCGACAGCTCGTCAAGGCACTTTCAGGGTATCATTCCTCTGTATCACCATCCAGCTACCACATGTTGAAATAGAAGACAGAAATGATGTACAGGAGAGATTCAAAAGCTTACCAGAAAAAAACTACTAAACTTACAAAAGCCATTTATGAGAAACAGGAGAGTCACAAGCCCACTGAAAATTTAGCTTAATCGAATTACAGTTTTGAAACCATTGCTTAGCCCATGTGACATTCATCCCAGATACAAAAGGGAAGCAAGAGAATGGAAAGCATCACTGAGAGAATACAAATCTAAAGTCAGTTCCTTCTCTTCTTGGATTCGTATTACAGGTTTACGTATCCAATTCACTTTTTCCCTCCCTTAATAAATAAAAATTTCCATTGAACTGTGACACAGCTATATGCATCTGTAAAAGAAAATATAGTACCAGAAATGACAGGATAATTACATTCAGAACACTGATTTCAGAGATAGCACCCCTTTAAGAACTTTTCACCATGGTCATAACAACCAAGGCATAAAAAAGTACATGGCTTTGTAGAGGTATTTAAAACTTCAGTATTCTAAAGTCTTTCATTGTTGAAAGCATGTTTCTTTCTGCACCTGAGGAATAAATTAACTTGACAAATTGCAGGTGCAGTTCACAATAACTACTTGTTCATAGCCCATTCTGTGAGAAGTCTATTTCCCACAATGTGTTGAGAAAACTTAGAGTAATCTTTTACCCATATTCATCCAAAAATGGGTACCCCCTCCAAAAAACTCTAGGCATTTGCACAAAGGGGAAATGAAAAGGAAGAGTTGGTTTTGTTATGGAGTGCTGACCTAAGAGACTTAACCTAGGACTTGCCCAATGAAGGCTTTTAAACTTTTTGTAATCTGGGCATAAAATTTAAACAATTGGGATTCCGGAAAGAACTCCCTTTCTAAAAATAGTTAACAGAAGCAACAAACGCCAACTAGAACTGCCTACTCAGGCCAAAATATTGAAGCAATATAAAATTACATCCCTTATTCATTTAAAAATGGAATAAAATCGCTTTGTGTTTCAAGCAACAAAATAGTAAGTAGACTAATGTATCCTTTCTGAAAAGGAGCTGAATTAGATCACGTATGAAAACACCGGCAGGAACATTGAGGCGCGGGGAGTCCCTAGGGCTGCGGCGCGTTCCAGCGCGGAGCGTTTCTCCGTTCACTCGCACGTACAAGGTTACGCTCCTCGGGCCTCAGCAGCACGAGGCCGCGCGAGCGCAGCCCTGCCAGGAGCGCGCGAGCCGGGGTGCGGGGGGACGCGCGGCGCACACAGCGAATCCGCCGCCTGTTTAACCAGGGGCCCCCTGCATCCCCTGAAAATCCATTAAGTTACAGACATGAACAGCTTCCTATTTTAGCTATGGTGGAGCCGGCCCCTCAGCAAGACTTGGGTCCCTCTGTCATTGATTTTCTCTGCACAATTCTTCCACCCAACATTTTAACAACATGAATATTATCACACACAGACATTCAACCCTCAGAGAGGCATTAGCTACACGTCAGGGTGAAACGCTGAAGTAACCTCTTCACAAACCCATCTCCTGGCTTCTCCTTATACAACCCTCCTCTCTTCTTGTTTTCTCTCCACTTCTCCCCACGTGGTCCAGCTAGCACTTCCTCTGCAAGAGAGCCACATTTTCACTCTCAGGGCCACCAAATTTGGGTTTCCCTCCCTGCTAACCCCATTAACCTGGGTTCCCAAAGACCCCTGTGAGCATCCTTGTCCAAGTCTCCCTAGCTCACTGTCTCAGGACCAGCCCTGACCTCTCACCACTTCTTAGTCTATTCCCTTCTGTGCTGCTAGCTGAAGGAAGCCTCTTCCCTCAACCCTTCAAAAAATTCAGTGCCTGGCATCAGAAGCTGATCCCCCTTCAAACTAGTTACATCATTTTGTTTTCTGAAAACTTTCTAATTTCAGTTTCATTCACTCTTTTTAGCACAGTTTTATGCCACGCATGCCATGGTTAGTTTCTTCCAGGGCAAGAAACCTTATCACAAAGAAGGCAGCAAGCTTTAGCATAGCATTACCATGAAGCAGGTCAGTGCTCCTTGGTCCAGCACGCACCCTCGCAGGCCCACAGCAGACAGGGAGCTGGGGAAGCACCAGGCTCCCTTGGGTATTAGCCAAGCTCTGCTTCTGAAGAACTAAGCCCCTTCTCCGCTTGCCACCACCCCTCAAAGCTCTGCAAGTTTCCATCAACAACTACAACAGAATATTTCTACTCTTTCATACACTTTACAGGTACCTTTTTGTCTCCAACAGACCAAGCAGGCAGCAGAACGCCCCCCTTCCCTGCTGCGTAGTCTTCCAATTCCCCAGAAAAAACCCTTCTCCCTGCCCAAGAAAATCACAGCTCCAGGAGCTGGTTCCCCAGCTCTCCTGCCGCACGTGGATTTACTCACTAGGGGTCATTGGTAAATCGAGGAAGTCGTGGCTGAGGGAAACCGTAGAGATGACAGTAGAGAACATCAAAGCAGTAGCAGCACATCTCCGCTGTCACCACCAGGTTCTTGGTGCTGTTGGCAGTTCCATTGGGCCGGGTAAGTGGGCTCAGAGCTCCTGAAGTGGGATTCATCCGAGTGATGGGGGAATTTCCTGGGCCCAAAGTCAAGTCAGATACGTTCTCCCTTCCATTATTCCCATCTGTATGCTGGTGGTTCTGAAGAGGACCTGAACTGGAGCCCGGCGCCGTGCTGGCCTGGTTCCCATGACTGTGGCTCCCACTCGCAGACAACTTGGGTTTCTTCACCCCACAACAGCCAGCTGCCAGCTTGGGCTCGAGTGGAGGGACACAGCGTCTCTTTCCCATCCTGATTCCAAACTCACTGCTGGGGGCACTGCAGAACCCTGGCAGGAAGAGGGAGGACACAAAGAGAAAGCAACACACGCGTTACACCAGGTGAAAAGCCAACAGCCACTTCCTTGCTTTTGCTAAGGTTTCAGAGGGTTTGTCTTTCAAAAAGGGGAGAAATCCCCTGCAGCTCACAGCTAAGATCACTTCAGCAAAGAGCGGGAGTTCTTATGGAGGGAAAAATCATACTTACAAAGGTGAGCTTTACTGAATGTTTACAAAAACAGGCAGCGCATGACAAAAAAAAAGGGTGGTAGTCAGTCTTGTCATAAGGGAAGTGAAATTGGGGAAGGAAAAGAAGAAAAAAAGAAAACACACGCAGACTTCTTCAATCTGTATATCCCTGTACGTCCCATTCACAGCTTCTCTGGACCACCCACCCCCTGGGCGTTGACGTCTCTGCACCAGCATCAACTGAGCTGCCCTGTAACCACCCCAAACGCGTTTCCCTGCCCGTTCTCAGGGCAAGGGTGGCAGGCTCACACCGTGGCACCCGCGCTGCGCTCCCCACTCCCAACCACCCGCGCCTCCTGCGTGACAGCCCCAAGCCCCAGGAGCCGCCTTTACTTTCTAGGGCAAACGCATCCGTTTCCACGCCAAGCTCGGCGGTGCCCGCGGGGAGACGCCTCGAGGGCCGGGGGACGCGCGGAGCGCAGCCCGAGCAGAGCGACGCGGCCCAGCCGTGGAAGCGCCGGCAAACAGAAGGGTTGCACGGAGACAGGGAATGTTGGCTCCGCGCATCACAGCGCGGGCGCCGGCGGCAGCAGGAGCCGCCGCGAGGCCTGGTGCTGTGCCGGCCTCGGGTGAACTGAGGACACGCGCGCAGAACGGGGGCGGGAAACTGCCCCAAACCCACTATGGGCAGCGCTGGATCTTATGGTGCCCCCTCCTCCCGCTTCGTTCTCCGCACATGCAGAGGATCCCAACTTCATCCGTGAGGCTTCCTCAGTGGGATGTGGCCCGGAGCGGCAGCAGTGCCGGTGCAGGAGCTGCGGGGACCCACATCTCTGAGAGCAGAGCCCTCAGGCTTTGAGAGAGGTAACCGGCCTAGGGGACAACCCGCGAGGCAGAGGGAGAATCACCCATCCCGCTCTCATCTCCAACCGCACAAAAAAGGGTAACTCAGACAAAGGAAAAGCGTGATTCGGAACCAAAAATATAAGTTACGCTATAACGGCCGCGGGGACAGCTGCGGAGATGGAGGAGCCGCCCCACGCCGTCCCTAGGGGCTACCTCCACTTGGGAAAAAATAATAATAATAATAATAATTAAAGAAAGAAGAAGGGCGCGGGGCTCTGCACGCCGCGGGGACGAGGCCGACGCGCGCGGCGCCGCCAGGGGGCGCCGGCGGCCACCGGGGGGCCCCGTTAACCCCTTCCCGCCCCCCCGCCCCCCCCCACCTTCCGCTCCCGCCCGGGGCCGGACGCGGCTTCTCCCTTCTCCCTCCTCCTCCTCCTCCTCCTCCTCCTCCTCCTCCTCGGCCTCAGCGCAGCCGGCGCCGCCGCTGCTGCTCCCCCGCCGTCGCCTCGCGCCTCATGGGGCCATGGGCCGGGCGGGGCGGCGCGGAGAGGCGGGCGCGGGCGCCGCGCGCGTCCAGGGCGGCGCGGGCAGCTCCGCCGCTCCCCCGCAGCCTCCCGCCGCCGCTGAGGTAATGCGCGAGGAATGCGCGCGGTCCGCCAGCCTCCCAGCGGCCCCGCGGAGCCGGCGCGACCATAGAGAAGGGAGGGCGCTCTTCCCTCCCCCGCCCGGAAACCATAGATGCTTCAGCGGACTTCCGCCCCGCGTCGTCACGTGACACGGCGCACGTGCGAGGACAAACAGCGCCGGGGGCGGGAGGGAACCCGGCGGGGGGGGCGGGGGAACACCCTCACGTGACCGGGGGCGGGGCCGGCCCGCCATTGGCTGGCGCGCTGCTACGTCACCCCCAGGTGCCCGGACGCATCCATTGCGCGGCGCGGCGGGGGGGGGCCGGGGCACCCCCTCCCCCCCGCCGCGGTGGCCGGCGCCAACGGCCGCCCCGCCTCCATCTTGTGGCGAGCGGGCGCGGGGCCTCGGGCCTCCCGCGGCTCCCAGCGGCGCCGCCCGGGCCCGGAGGGAAGGGCTTGTGTTACGCTGAGGGCCGGAGGAGCGCTGGTGCAGCGGCGACTGCTGCTGCTTTCCAGCCGGGGAAAGGTAAAAAGCGACCACTTTACAGAACCCAGTTAAGGTGCAGCAAATTCCTTCCTCCTTGATACTGAGCAGTGAAACAGTCTCAGCACAGAGGACGCTGAAATTACTATTCCAGGATGATGGTGCTTATAGCTAGATAATATATTTGAATGCCAGTTTATATAAAAGTCTAGTCAGGGTCAGTACAGGAATCCTATTAAGGAAAGTGATATGAGAGAGTGCCCTAACATAAAGGATTAAGAGCAGTATTTTAACTTAAAGCATTATAATGCTTTTAAAGGAAAGGCCTTTACCCTTGAAAGCATCCTCCACTTCCCCCTACCAGCCCCTCCCTCCCTTTACTGAAAATAAGCCTAGGATTTCTTGCAAAGCATTTCTGCCAACAGTGAAAAAACACTTCTGAACCCTGCAAGAAGCACGTTGACAAGAGTGAATCAAGTAGTTAGAGCCTGTTTATGAAACTGGGGCTCAAGGTCATCGTTAGAGATGTCACTGTTCCATTAACATGAGACTTTAGAGCACTAATGGAGGAGGTTGTGCATGTTCCACCACTTGTGAGGGCTACCATCGTCTGAAGCACAAAAAAGGCATAACAAGGAGTAGTGACAAACAGCAGGAGAGAAATGGATTCTTGCCTTTCAAAGGCTTACCTCTTGCCTTTTAGTGTGTAGGGTGCTGAAGTATCTTGTCCTTCAATGCACATACTTACCTGCCCCCCTTGGGCTTGAAAGGTTTCAGTCATGTTTTTCCTCCAACTACAGAAACTAGCCGATTGCATATCATAATTTAACTTTGATAAATACAATTGAGATAATGATATGGTGAACTTCACTTTAAATAGTACATTTTTGTTTAAAAGTAAAAAATAAAAGTAATATGAAAAACTGATGAGACCCTCTTTATGAAAATCCGGGGTTAAGTGTGCATGGGAAAGGGGAAAGCAACTGCACAGCTTGAGGAGCTAAAAGGAGCTGACTTTCTGCAGCAAGAGGCTGAGTACTTTCCTACACCTCACTTCAAGGTTAAAACCTCAAGGCTTTAATTTGAGTCTACATAGTGACTGCTGGTATATAAAGGTATACAAACTGCTTATGTACAAAAACCTCCAAGTCCTTTATTAATGTCTTCGGATGTATATGGTACATACAGTTAACATCACACCAGCTACAGGAAGTACTTTGCTGCAAGACATACTTCATAACAGGTATCCCAGGGCACCAACATAGACAAACACACAGACACTACAAAAATCACTTTGAAATGATTCCCCGCACACTTTTTTCTTCTCCTTTTTTGTTTTTTTAAATTGACAGCTAGGACTGAACCACTGGAGATTCTATCTGTGGCAGATCTAGTGCAGTGGCACTGGTTTAAGAAGGCTACTTCAGACAGTGGAAGGTCGGAAAAAGAACCGGGTAGATAACTGAAAGTGGTGACTTTTTCAATGCTTTGCCTGGGCTCGTGTGTATGCCAGCTTCTCATTGTCCCCTGTGGAGATTCCTGTGCGCACACACACAGGGTGTGCACACACCTGTAATTTACCCCTAAGCTGCAGAACAGGAGGGCACAGTCCACCACACATTGCATCACTAGTTCCAATTAGTAGGCACTGACACATCAGAAAGATTAAACAAATGGGACTGCAAAGAGTTTAAAAATGGATGAGCCTGAGAAATCTTTGTTCATTATGACAGATTGCTCACAATCCCTTCAGGTCACCAGGCTTCCCATGTCCATCTGTTGTCATCTGTTCCCTTAAACTCACCCTTTTTATTCAGATGCTTTGCTTAAAAATAAACCCAAACTACAAAAAGTTTAAACTCCATTCTGTACACATTTCTCCATTTCCAGAGTCATTATTCTGGCTTTAAACCTTCTCCTTCCGCTTTAATTTGGATACTTTCTTGACAGTTCCATTCTTGTTTAGAAGCTTCAGAACACGATCTTTGTGATCCAACACCTTTAACATGGAGTCTCGAGCTTCATTGATTTGATCCATCACCAGTTTGCATCTCTGCATATTCCCCTGAAATGAAACACTCTTGTCATTAACAGCAGATCATCTAGTCTAAGTAATTACCTTCTCGTAATACCATCTTTAAATGAGACTTGAAACACTGGAAATGCACCTTTAATTCTTTTTTTAGAAAAGTAATCTCTAGCTCTTAACTGCAATAGGAAATTTTGTAATTAAGGGTAAATCAAGTACATTGGGCTGAGCAGCTGAGTCACAGGAACCTACCTGTATCAGTTCATTTATTCGATGCAAGTCATCATCGGTTGCTGCTTTCTTCTTGGGAATGAGGCCCTCCTGTAGGGCAGTCAGTCTCTCATACACATCGTGCTCCAAGTTTGTCTAAAAGACATCAGCACTTCATAAGAAGGGTTGTCACCAGGCCAGAAAACATTCGCCCACATTAAGAAAGCTACACAGCAAAAATGATGATAAATCTGTTCCCCTCTCAGCTGCTCATGTTAGTAATTCAGAAGATGGAGCCTTTGAGGTAAAGTGTGGCACTATTCTTACTAATGTCCTGTTTACAGGATTGCTCCATTTCTGAACAAACATGGATCCTAACCAGAAGTGCTTCCCCTGTTTCTCACAATACTATTCCAGGAATGCAGAGGTTTTGGGGAGTTTGGTGCTAGAATGCAGAGCACCTACCTCACCCCCAACCTGAAACAGAAGCATCCAGGAATGTGGATCAGTGCTGCCTCCTCAGATCAGCCGCACCATCCCAAACAGACGCTTCTTCAGACCTGTGCATCAGCAGGAGGGAGTTGCCAATTTTGATCATCTGTACAAAATACATCAGCTCTTATGTCTGGATCAAAATCAACACTCTCAAGTTTCCAAGCCACTTACGCCACATTCCTGAGAAAGGGGAAAGCATCTCCCACTCCCTTTGGGCACTACACACCAGCTTCTCTCTGGTATCCCAGTGTCAGATGAGCATGTACTGAGTTTGCAAGAAACCATCCTGCCCTACAGCGTTTTGTGTTCCCCCACGTTGTAGGGAGCTGACAAGTCACATTCACCTACCAGCTGCAGTAGTTGCGCCGCACATAGATGGACCTTCCACCCTTGGGCACGACAGGATACACCCTTCTGATTGGCAATCTCTTGCAGCATGGCCTTTTTCTCTTCTATCTCCAAAAAATACAAAGATATATTATTTACACTGAGAACAGAAGTCTGCCACGCTTCTATGAACAAAAATATTAATTCAACTCCCACTCTCCACATGTCCCAATAAATGGGAATGAACGACATTTTCTATTCGGACACTAAAATATCTATTCATCTACCACATATGTGGAAGCTGCCTTCATTTATCTACACATCATCTGGATTTCCAAAAAAAAAAAAAAAAAAAAAAAAAAAAAAAAAAAAAAAAAAGCTGTGCCCAGTAGAACTAGCTTCTATTATTGTGTAATTCTGTATTTTCATGTTTTAAAAATGCACTGCTCAGTGCTTCAAATGCCCTGCAAGAAAACTGCAGTTTGTCTTATACCACCGAAATGTACATCTGCTCCCTCCTGGATGTTCTTACACAGTTAAATAAAATAAAAGCTTAAAAACTTTTTAAAAATAGGTAAAGAAAAAAAAAGGCCCTTAAACAGTGACTGATCCCTATTTCCTTCATCTTAAGGTCCTTTTTTCTCTTTTTAAAAAAAGGGAGGGACAAGAGCATTTCACAGTTGACAATACTTGTTACTCTAAATCCAGGATGTTTCATTAAGTAGTAATTAGAAGGAAAAAAAAAAGCATATAGCATATCACTATATTTTTAAAGGGAAGTTTTTATCATGGCAATGTCAATAGACATAAGGTATATACAATTTCCTCTTACAAGTTTATGGGTAATTCTGTAATGGCTGATTCTAGTTAAGGTCTCTCCTTCTTGTATCCTCCATCTTGAAAGCTGGAGGCAGGTTCAGGCAATGCCTAGAGCCTTTCACCAGCTCACTTGACCAACCCTTGTTTCTGAATTGCAAGGAAAAACTATTTGGGAGGCTGCATGCCAGGTTTAGCTTGTTAAGAGTGCTCCCAAAACACCATTTCCTGCTAGACCGAAGCTGTTTATCCAGGATGAGTGAAAACTCCAATCACAGGGCAAGGACTGACCTTTTACCCGGACATCGCTGTATCTCTGGAAGTGGTGATAGGCGGATTTCCAAGGATTGCGGTACTGGCGGAGCAGTGTGATAGGCGGCCTTGGACGCACAGGGACATACCTTACGCCTTCTTCATCTAGGAAGAAGAATCCAGGAAGAACAACGGTGAGCATCAAATAATAGGAGGTAGGGAAAATGTAGGCAACAGTTATGATCCAGTAACCCTAGCAAAAGATCCATGAGCACCACTTCATACAGAGAATGCTCTGTGAGTTGAGAAGGACATGGCCCCTGAACTTCAATATGCAAAGAAGAGGTACTTAGATTCTGTCTTAGTTTTGAAGTGGGCAGAAATGACAAAGCACATTCTTTGAGAAAGAAAGGGAAAAGAAAACGTAAGCACCTGAGTGGAGGGGAAAAACAAGTCATTAGATGACATTACCTATATACTCCTTTGGAGGAGACTTGCGCTTCTCTGCCTTCACCAGCAAACTTTTGGCAGTGGATTTCTCATCATCAGTGCTGTTTGTTTCCATCATGTCTCCCTCCTCTGTGGAGATCACGTGCTGCTGCTTGCGGGGTTTCTTCCTTGGGGAGGCACCAGGAGGTAAATCACTTGGTGGCATTGAAAGGTTGTTGGCCAGCAATGCCAGAGATGGAGACACGGTACTTGTAGTCAAAGGAGGGACTGCTGAGATACAGGAAAGAACAACAACAAACTATCAGTAGTGCAAAGGTGCTACTGCTGTTTCTGCAGTATCTCTGAACAGTGGTTGCATGTAGTCACATAGACCTGCAAGAGCATACTTAGGCTGCCAAGTCAACAGCACGATGTCAGTCAGTTACTGTACAAGTCAACACACCACTGAGGTTGGGCAGCAGTGGCAGGCAGCCTGAGGAAACACTCCAACACCCAGGGGGAAAAAGCTCCATCAGCAGCAGCTCGGGCAAGTATGCCACAATCTACAGCAGAAAATCTCTGCAATGAGATCTTTAGAACTTGGAATACCCCACATGGTCAAGAAAAGACAAGGGGACCCTGAAGAGCTAAATTATATCTAGCTGTACTCCACAGACATCTCAGGTAAGCGGCTTCCTCCAGCACAGCTTTATGGAGGACCATGAAACAATCACATAACAGAACTTTGATACCATGTTACCCATGAACGTGGGACACATACATACTGCTTTGTCACTCTATGGTCTGTGTGCCAAGATCCGTAAGGACTTAAGATTAGTAATCTTGGCTGGTGACAACTACAATGATGACAATTTGTGTAGCAAGGCAACCAATTTGTGTATTACAAAAAACTCAAGATAAAATATCCATGAATTGCAGTAGTGCCATATTAAGGTACCAGCCTGGTCACCAATCCTTCACATGCAAGGAAGCCCTTGAAACCGAACATCAGAACTTGTGAGAAGACTGAAATTAAGCATGAACAAAGCAGTAGTCCCAAATACCAAGTGATTTCATTACAGACTGATGAAAGGTCAAAGCAGTTTCAAGGAGGAAGGAATCTAGTTGCTACTCTGCAACTCTCGTACCTTGCAAAAAGAATTGCCTCATACACATTGTAATGCCCTTTCTTTCTAGGAGCTCAAAACTGACCCCAAGTTCATTAAAGGTACCCAAGCTTAACTAAAAACTAAATCTTTCTTTTCCATTTACCGGGCCTCATACTCTATTCATCTTGCACTTCATACCCCAGTCACATCACCCATACCAAGTCCATTTTGAATGGACGTGTTGAAATCCCCCAGTTTCTTGGGAGAGACAAACAACTTGATGCTGAACAACAGCCTACCAGATACTGGTCGCATTATGTCCATGGGTTCCACTTCCTCTTTGATCTTTATCTCGGGCACGGCAGGTCCCAGCACTGCCGAAAGGGCGCTGCTCATGGTGGCTGGAGGAGCGGCGGCAGCCGCGATGCTCGCCGAGGTGGGCGGCGCGGCCGGCAGGGCTCCTGGCACGGCGGCGAGCGCGGCAGCGGGCTGCGCCGTGGGGCTGGCGGCCGCGATGATGGCTGGGAGGGCCGAGGGCGGCTGCTGCGAGGCGGGGGGCACTGCCATGGTGGGCTGCTCACCGCCCTGGTTCGACACTGCCTCCATAGACACCGTCACGGGAGCGCCCATGGACACGTGGATTTCAGGTTTCGGCTTGGCACTGTGACAAGAGAGGCAACAACACTAAGGATCACTGCCTTAGAGTACTGCTGTCATGACTTGCTACCACAAAGAAAATTAAGGAGACATGCTGAATTCAGACTAGCCATTTTTTCTTCCCCAGGAAGTAACACCTAGACCAGTGATGTGTGGAACAGAACAAAGAGACTGTATCATTTCAGTCTTAGTTTCACTTTTTTTTCCTTCTCTTTCAAGTCCCTTTTATCTGTTAGAGATGCTATTATCTTCCACTTGCTCTAGCAAGCAAATCTCATGACTAACTCCCAATAAATTCAGAATGCTCTGGAAAGCTGCAAGAGACTTTCACAATGTAAACAAGAGGAATTTTTACCCAAAGATTTTCGACCCCATCCTGTTTTACAACAGCTCCCACTATAGCTAATACTTTTAAAACAATACAAAAACTAAAGCAGGGTAAAAGCTGCATTTGAACTTTCTTCAGCATTAGTTTTCAAGTAACAGAGTTAGTTTGAGGCACATCCTTTAACAGGATGTCACTTGTTTTCTCTTTTGAAGGCTGACAACCACTCCTTTTAAAGGCTATTGCCTCAGCCTCACAATAGCAGCACCAGCCAAGTCTCTTCAAAGCTGTCACACCGACAAGTCAAGAGAGATCCTTAAATTTTCCAGAAGGAGGCCATTTTAAAAGCCAAAGAATGCTAATCAAAAGTACAGCAAGAACATTATTATGCAGTTGTTTGTTTCTTAAAGCCTTACCCAGCAGGCCTCGGGGATCCAGATGTACTTCGCATAGTGCTTTCCACACGTGTGCTAGTTATTTCAGCAGGCTGAGGGGGAATTAAGCTTTTTCGGACTGCCAGCCTGCAAGAGGAACATTCAGTCTGTACACCCCTCTCGCTCTCCCTCTACCCGCCCAATAGAGAGAGAAATACCACCAAGAACAAAAAAATCTACTTTCTCATGCCAAAACCGGAATGGGAAGTATATTTGTATCTCTCCACTCTAGTCTCAGAGCAACTGCGATAGAGGGTTTCATTTTGCCTTTTTGAATAAAACATTAATACTTTATCTTTAAAAGAAAATATAATTAAAGAAAATACAATTGAAGTGCTCTTAGTCTCCCCCAGTTTCAGGGCTTCTCCAAGAATGCTGCTTTGAGCTTCATCTTGCCAGCTAAGACTCCTTGGGACTGCCAGGCTCCAATGGCAGATGAAGGGAACTGGGGCTGTGCAGTTGCCCTCTCCTGCTAGCACACATCCTAGCAAGTCACCTGCAACTACCCAGCACCCAGATGGACAACTGCTTCCTTTACTTGGACTAGACTGTGTAAAAGCCCAGCTCCAAGACTGCAGGCACTGAATGTGGATGTTAAGCACAGCACAGTGCTCCGTACAGAAAGTATAGTGAAGACGACTCAAGTTTCCTTCGGGGTTTGAAGTGAAATTACTGTCCATAATAATCTTTGAAATGGAAAAAAAATCATTCATGATTGACCTCCATTTCTTTGGTTTATGATTGACTTAAGGCCTGTAGTTTCCCTGCCTTAACAAACAAACAAACAAAAAAAAGTTTCCACTTTTTTTTTAAAAAAAAGTCTTTTTGGTCTTTCTAATGCTTTCTCTTGTTTCTTTACTCAGGCCTCAGGCTTCATTCAAAATTAGACAGATGACATGAAAATATTTTCAGAGTTTAAGTTACTCCCTTCCATTTTCGTAATCAGACGGCACAGTCTGATTAGTCCCATCCTTTCTACTACTTCAAAGATCATTCAAAAAAAAAAAAAAAAAAAAAAAAAAAAAAAAAAAAGCATGGAATTCTAACTTCAGTAGATCATGAGCTCTTTGTTTTTATTAAACTAAGAAAGTAAGTCTAAACCCATTTTCCCCTCAAAAGGTCACTTCCAAGAGTGAGGAAGAACAATTTGTCTTCCACATTCTATTATTGACAACAAGAGGAAACCAAAACCTGCGCTGCTAGAAAGGAAGTGTTTCACGGATCAGCAGGTCACTCACAATCACAGCTGACTGAAAAGTCTTCTAGAGCTTTTCACCTCTCTGCTGAAGTAAAACCGTTCCCTCTAGCTGGAGTAGCCCGCACAGAAGTGTCATTTACATGTCCTTGTCAGCCCCACTCACCCGTCCGTGGTGGGTTTCTTCCGGAGGATGCTGGGGCGCGGGGAAGAGCCCTGGGCTGGCGCGCTGGCACTGGCACTCTGGCTGTGGGTTTGCACGACTGTAGTCGCTGCAGAAGCTGTATTGAACGTGTTGCTAATAGGATTGGCTACGATGGTGGCTCCATCCGCCAAGACTACTGCTGGGAAGGGGGGACACGCACACAGGAGAGGGAAAAGGGAGCAGGTACAGAGAAGAAAAAGCAGCAGTTATTTAAAGAAATGCAGTGACCAAGCAGGTGTTTGCAGAACACATGCTTTCCATGCTCCCCGAGTCCCTCGGTCTTTAACTGTAGCTTTCAAACCACTTTGTAAGCGATACCTTTGCTACAGAGCAATTTGATAACTGAACCTTCTGTAGGATAGACAGAAACTACTCCCTGCCTCATGACCATGGGTAGGGAAACACTTTTCCAGGTGAAACAGGAAAGGCAGACATCACTAGGGAGGTCACCAACACAATAGCTTTGGGGGAAAGCCCTCCTAGTAGAGTCTACATGGCGATACGTGCCACTAGGCAGCCCGTCAGCATGTAAACAGCTGACGAGTGCTTACAAGGCCATTTGGCCAACTTGGCTACCAGCTGATGCAGAATATTTTAGACAGTCAGGAAGGACCCACACAACATATCTGCCAGCTTTGCTAGCAGCATATTCTTTGCAGCCATATCCTCTTTCTTCAGTAAGACGAGGGGATTTCACTAGACCAATCATTTTTCATGCATGAGGGTTTCTAGCAAAGCCCTAGTTCAGGTTTCCAACTGCTGAAGGTACCTGGCCAGATGGTTTGATTGCTGCTGTGATCTGAGGTGCAGCTGGAACAGGTCACAGCATGTGTCCTACTTTTAACTAACACTTCCCACAAGGGTTTACTAAGCAGAATTATTAAACCTGGCTGGTCAGGCTTTTCAGGTGAAGTAGCCCTTCTCGTGTTACCATATACACCGCCCCACCCCACACACTTAAAATTAAGAAGTAACATTTACAGAGGCAAAAAACTTTACTAGGAGAGTACTCATAGAAGTGTATTTGACATCCACTACTGGCCCACAATAAGATCTTTACTTGCAGGATAAAAGAACTTAGGGCCAAACCACCTTGGAGGACAGTCTGAGGCTTGGCTGCTTTGCGCAGGCTGAGGCAGGGCCCTGCTGTGACAGTTACCTGAAGTCTTGGTGTCCGCCTGGGGCTGCTGAGCGCTGATGGGAGCTGGCTGGAGACCCTGCGTGCCGATGGGCGCAGTGGGGTGCAGGCCCTGGGTCCCAATGGGAGCCGGCTGGATTCCCTGCGCGCCGATAGGTGCTGGCTGGATCCCTTGCGCACCGATAGGCGCCGGCTGGATCCCCTGGATGTGCCGGGCATGGGACGCATCTACAGTCATCAGCTGCATGGGGTTGAGGTGGACAGTGGAGGCCACTCCTACGCCAGTCTGAGCCGTGATTGCTGAGTTGGGCGCCTGGGCTGAAACTGGGAACAGCAACATGGAGATCCTGTCACTCCTGCCCAGAGGTTTGTCCTGGTTCCCCAAGCACCTCTCACTAGGCTGAAAATAATTTTCCTTTTTAAAAGATTTTTCCGGCCCGCTTGGGATAATAACAAATTCCAATTTGACAGCAGAGAGGCAAGTTTGCCTGCCAGAAGAATTAGATATTACTGTTTAATTCCATTTTCTATTTGATATTGCTATAAGAGAGCAAAGTTTATTCTACTTTTAAAATTAGGGTCAAGTTACATTTCTGCCACCAGCTTCCAGTCTTGGAAATCAGTGCACTGCTTTTGCTCACTCTATTATTACCTTACAAAACTTGTAAGTGCCAACAGTTGGTATTTTTGTTGCTTTAAAATAAATTCAGTGAGTTAAGACATTTTTCAGAAGACGGTCTTTCACAGAGATGGTCATTTAAATCAACTAAAAGTAAAACACCTGTGACTACACAAAAGCAGATGAAGAAAGAAAAGACACCAGCATAAGCACCTTAAGTTGGGGCTGTCTTATTTCTGCCCTTCACCCAGCCACATAATCATGAAAAAATTTCCTTAGTGCAACTGGAGGAAAATGTTATGAACCCAAGTACTATTTTATATGATGGAGAATGGAATTGACATTAGTAGGCTGAATCCCACTGCTAAACTGAACTTAAGATCCTTTTGTGACAGAACAACATCCCCTGTGAAGCACCTGTTTTAGGAGCTCAATTAGTCTATTTGTATTTACAGCTAAGATTCTGTCCTCACAGATCTGCTGTAAAGCATAATGCATATCTCCAAAGCAGCTGCTATGGGCAGCATTTAACGATGTGGGCAGAATGTCTGCAGCTTCTAGATCTCCAGATTCCCAGTTTTTACAGAACATTGTCACAGTTTCCGCAGCCAAACACAGAAGCAGGTGCTAGCTTGCTAACAATGGCCTTGCTCACTAGCAACAGGGAACCTCTCGTCATGCAGCAAGCTGCTTTTGTCATTATCACAGGATTTCCATCAAGAACTTGGGCTGACAAGCCACTCGCAAATTGCTATCAAAAAACTTAAATCCAGTACCAGATTCTGCAAAATGGCTTCTATGGAGAAGTATGGCACATAAATTCTGTTACCAAACACCCCAGGTAACATGTTCTTGTTGCAGAATTTCTAGCCAACAGTATTTTGGAGACGGTACAAGCACAAGTTTGGTTAGCCAAAGCCAGTTCCAAACTTCCTCAGAATTCCACATTAACATCTCTTATCACAGTGATCTTTTTTAAAGCCTCCTCTATATTTTTAATCTAAGCCCTAAAGTGGATGTCCTCAGCAAAGTTGCATGTCCCTCCTGAGAACTGTCCCTCCAATTTTCTGCTTGCAGAACTCACCAGTTACTACCACAATAAGTAGCTTCAGAGACTGTTTTTTTCCCCCCATCAAATTATACACCCATGTGCAAAGAGAGGAAAATGGACTTGCCAGAACCCTAGGAAGTGAAGACACATTGAGATGGCTGGTTTGGAGCAGTTTCACTATTTTTGATTTGTAGAATCCAAGACTTTTCACAGAGGTGCAAACCCTTGGACAATCAATGCACACCTCCCAAGAGATGAGTTAGTAACCATGTTCGTAGGTCTCTGAAGCAGTTCAAAACACCCTGCTCGTGTGTATTCCCTTCAGCCAACCATAGATGAAAAACCTGGATTGCCAGAATCAAGCCTAGAAACCTCTTGGCCCATGCATTAACTGTAGTGATGGGGGAAGCGAACAAGCAAACAAAGTGTCAGCCTGCGCCAACACCCGAGTGGAGACCTCACCTGGGTACTGGCGGATGGTGGACACGGAGCTGGTGATGGGCGTGTAGGTGTGCGCAGTCAGCGGATAGGCAGAAGGCGGGTAGGTCGGGAGGAAATACTGGAACTGGACAGGCACCGACTGCCTACGGGTGAAACGGCACGTATCACACACACTGCTTCAGCTGTTCATCTTCAGCCTCTGCCTTTGGGCCAAGCCCTCATTTATATAACCATATGCTTGAAATTAGGAAGCACCTCAACTATAGCTCATCCAGAAGTACCAAACTCCACCAATTTTTTAAACAGACATTCTTTCATGAAATATCCTGCTTGCACTCCCTGTCATTCAAGGAGGTGTTATTTCCTCACCTGTTGTCATTCCTGGTTTCCATTGCCACTGGGTTGGGAGATGCCCGGTGACCAGGGATGGGGATCAGATTGCTCCTTTCTGCAGTATAATCAGACTGGATCCGGGGAGAAGTATGTGTGATTTGCTGGGGAACCACTTTAGCTGCATGGAGACCAAAAAAAAAAAAAAAAAAAAAAAGAAGAAAAGGAGTCAGTTAAAGAAAAAGCCAGTAGACCCTGCAAAGGCAGGACTGCAATTCTCCTGACTAGAAATCAGATTTTTTTTCAATGCAATGATGAGGCATTTTATAAGGAAGAATGATTCAGGCAAACAAAGCACATCTATCTTATCTTTTTTTCCCTTAGTTTGTGCCAGAATTCAAGGACGGTACACGTAGGTTGTATTTCCTCACAGACTAAGTTACTCTCACTCAAATAAAGCTACACTCTTATGATCAGCCCAATCCTTTCTGCTGTCAGGAACCTATATAAGTTTTAAAAGCAGAACCAAGGAAAATGAGATGAAGAGCAGATATACACCTGGTGTACAGCTACGGTCAGGAGAGAGACTGCCAGGAAACACTAATGTAGAGTTGTTGCTCCACTTCTTGAAAATTTATGGCAGAGGACGATTATCAAAGATTTTAACAAAACAAGACCATAAGGAGGTGGGTAGGAGATCAGAGGAGATGAGCAAAAGGAGGTTTAATCTGAACAGCAGCAGTTCTGCTGGAAACCTATTTTGGGCAGGTTCTGTATCTAGACAAATTTCCCACCATTACAGCTTAGATTTCTACCTTCAACTGAACATGCTGAGCAAGCTTAATCAGGCTACAGGAAATAACTCTAGAGGCTAAGGAAGAAGTTGACAAAATCAACTGAAGGAGTGATATTCACATCACCAAGCAGCTACAACTCCTAAAATAGAAGCTGCAGTTTTGGAAATGCCAAAAGGCCCAAGTTTGTCCAAAAATGCTATTGAACAGGTTAATGAGCCATTTGATTACCGATTACATCCCATAATACTTATTTTTTCCTCGTGTTGAAAAGAGTCACAGCCTGAACAGATTTTCTTCCCGCTTTTTAATTTCCAAATACTCACAAACGCTGCTAGTGCGTACAGAAAACTGAAGTTTCAGTTACACATATTCTTCTTGAAAGTGAAGCCACTCACCAACTGGGATGTTTGAGGTTGTGACAGCAGTAGCATGGGAAGAATGGGAGGGCATCGTCATGGTGACAATGGTACTTGTAGGCGCTTGGGTGTGAGAAACAGAACCTAGAAACAGGGCAGGAAAAAAGAGCAAATTAGATCTTTCTATGGAGCTATACTACACTAGCTTATGTATATCCAAATAAAGGAGAAAAAAAAAAAAAAAAAAAAAAAAAAAAAAAAAAAAACACCACACACACACACACCCCCCCCAATCCAGACAACCCGCTGAAGAACCCACAGATTTACCTCCTTAAGTCTGTTCATGCACTTCCCAATATAGTCTTTACCATAACTGTTTGCTCAAAATGGATGGGGTTCCACCAAGGGAAGACTTTTCCCACAGTTGCATTATGAACTCACCAGCTGTGGTTGCTGAAGCAATGGTATTTGTTGCCAAAATGGGTGCCACTGTTGCTGCTGCCACTGGAGTACCAGTGCTGAAAATGGTTTTCTATAAAAAGAAAAGGTCATGTCTAGACAAGTACTTTTTCATATTTTTTTTTAGTATGGAATCATGTGTCACTGACTCCAAGGAACATGCGTTTCTAACCAAGTATTGATGCTTTTCCCAAATATAATGTTAGCCATCAAGGAGCAGGTGCAGGAGAGCCCTGGCCAAAGCACGAGGGGGTTCTCCTGTCGCAGCTTACCTGGGCCATGGTGTGGAGCTGCGGCTTCTGCGTTCCTATGGCCGGGTGAGACGGCAGCGTGATGCGAGTCGCCGCGTCCCTCGGCTGCGCGGGCCGCTGGATACTAATAGCTGCCGATGGCGGGTGCTGCTGGATAGACAGAGTGGGGCGACTGGAAAAAGAAAAATAACCATCAGGAAAATAATGCCATGGTACTAACTCTGAAAGATAAAATGCAGAGACACAAATCAGGCCTCTTTGACAGCACCAATACCATCAACTATGTGTTAAAGCTGCAAGGGAAACTGAACCACACTGTTCCCTTATCCCCATCTCTCTTCTGGAAGTATCCATCTAGGACATGCTTATAAAAAGTCTAGTATCAGTTGATTAGAATTTTTTTTCTATTAGGGATGCTCTAAATATTTCCAGTTCACATGTAATTCTTCATTTTGTCCTACAAAAAGATGGGGTGCGTTATCCACAAGTCCCCAGAGCAGAACTGCTTTCTAAGGAGCAGTAGATAACAGACTGACTCAATACACTTTTTCTTTCCCGGAACAGAGAGCAACAGTTCATGTTTACAGCTGTTTTCATTCATCCCATAACTGGAAGCATCTTGCAAGCATTCCTATTTCTGTATTAGATCATCCCACATCTAGAGCAGTATCAACTCGGGATGACTCACACATGTGCTCCTTTCTCACAGTCTGTAAAGTCAGAGGATTGTAGATACCACAGAAAGTGTCTGGAGCTTCTTTACCTGAGGGTTGACTCTGTAGCATGTGCTGCTGTTGTCGTTATAACTGGAGACTGAGCTCTTGTGGCAGAGACAGTTGCCACCACAGCGGGAGGAATAGTGCTTGACGTTGTCACGGGAGGACGAGACTATAAAACCAAGCAAGAAGAGCAATTCAGGAGTCTGCACTCCAAATAACTGAGAGCTGCTTTGCTAAAACTACTTTTCCTGAATCTCCTATAAAGCTTCGGCATTCTGAAAGTGTTTGGTCTTTCTATGTTGATCTGTAAGCTCCAAAGCAGATCTGTCCCAGTTTTCACACCAGGTTGAGGGAATCAGTGACCAAAAGAGTTAGTAAGAACAGATCTGCATTAAAATGATTCAAAGATGCAATACTCTACAGATGTTTGTGACAAAAACCAAGGGACTGTTCCCTGCAGAATAAAAAGAAACCCTGAACTACACATACCTAGAAAAATTAAAGCTGATGACACTGAGATCTTAACTGTAAATGTCAAGTAAAGAGGTTCAACCCTTTATGCTAACTTTCAATGCTGACACTATTGTAGCTAAAAGATCTCTACAATCTTTTGCTTATGTATGTATCTACATTAATATATAAAAACATTAAAATAGATATTTATTACTACTGATTCTAAATCAATATATAAATTTAAGAGTAAATCAACACCAGCGTATCATATCAGACCTCCCAAGGCTTTAAACCTTAAAGTATATTTAAACTAAACCTTCTAAACTTAGGAAAAGTAGTAAATACAGGGCTACAGGCTACGTATTTCAAGTTGGTGTCAGGGAAATTTGGGAGCAGACGGTCAGCGTTCCTGCGGAGGCGCTTAGCTGCTACCTGCCTGGATCGGTTGATGGATGATGTGCTGAACTGCCGGCTGAGCCGCAGCTGCATTTGGCAGCTGGGACGCTGGTCTGAGGACTGTGGTCACTTTAGAGCTGGACATCATCGCAGCAGCTGCTGCACCTGCAAAACAAGCCACGGGTGTTAAAGTACCAGGCAGCCACAGGGCTCAACTGTGACCACAGAGACAGATTCTTATGTTTGCTTCATTTCATGCACGTTTTAGTTCAAGTGACATAGACTTAAAAGTAGGGCTTGCAACAAGAATAGCTAAGACTCCCAAAAGCATTAAGGCATTTGGGAGAGGGTAGATACTATTTTAATGAATAGTTTTTATTGATCCTCTTTGATTTATTCCTATTCATTTTCATAGCTTGAATAGAAGAAAATCAGATTTATAACATAAAATTATTATATCAAGAGAACAATCTAATGTAAAAGTGACTGACCAGATACCAACAACTTATCTATACCTGCCAGAGTTCAGAAGAAGAAAAAAAAAAAGTGTGTGTGCAATAAACAGGAAACAAAACCATTCACACACAAATCACAACTTTTAAGTGTGCAGCAATATAGAGCTTTGGTTAATTTGTCTCTTATTTGTTCTCTCATGATCATAACTGAGCCCATGCCTCTTCTAAGGGACTGATCTCCTGTTTTGTAAGTCATAGCAACCAGCATCCTGGGAGATAAGTCTAGGTGGTTAGCATTAGCATTTATCTCGAGCACACAGGATGACACACATGTGCACAACGATGTGGGCATGATCCCGTAAGGGGTGGTTACGGGAACAGGCTGCACAACTCCAACTGCTCGGGAAGCGCCACCGCAGGCTGGCAACACCCCTGTCGAGAGCTCACGCTGCATTTTGCACGGCAGGCCAGTCTATATTGGGAAACATATATGTATTTTTCCTGAAAATGTCTACTGTTTTACCTGCACAAAACTAGAGTAAGAGATATGCTGGTATCTGTCAGCATTGCAATCACTGTCACAGAGCCCTGCCTTGAATGACTGAAGGTAGCAGGTTACTTAACAGGGCAGCAGTCACCTGAAGTCCTACGTAAGCCAGCAGCCTTAAGAGCCAAAAAACACTAGTGCTAGCAGTGATCTCTGGAGACAGAGGCTGGATGCACCTTCCCCAAGAGGTTACGAGCAGAAGTCAGCAGCAGCACTGCCAGATCCGACCTTACCTCGGGGCAGGTGAGAAGCTCCAATGTGCAAGGAAGGCCCAGGGGCGCTGCTTCTGATGATGGACATCTGCACGTTGGTGGCCATGATGTGGTGCAGGTTACTGGGGTGCCCCTGCAGAGTTGAACATAAGAAACCCAAATAAACTGAGCTGAGCTGTCAAGAATTGACAGCTACTCTAACAGTATCCGCCACATAAGCCCCAAGCACAGAAAAGAGCTTTTCTAGAAAAACACAGTGTGCCCAGGTCACGTGCACTGCAAGTGAGCAGAGAACCGGAGTGAAGCCAGGCAGCCTGCAGACAGCTCGTGCAGCAAGGAAACATTTATCTGGTTTTTGGAGCTCTGCTTCTCTGGCTGGCCACTGGCAACCAGGCAGCAGCCAGAGCACGGCCCTTCTGCCACTAGTCACTTCTTGCTAAGGTTCCCATCATCTCTTCAGCAGAGTCAGGAGAATGGGGAAAACTTGGCGAGCATTGCAACAAGGAAACCCCATTTTATGGTAGTGCTGAGGCTTGTCAGAATATTCATTAAGATAACAAAATCCACCAAAGCAGACGCCCATGCTTAACCAGGCTGACTCAGATCCACCTAAAGACACTTTACATGGAAGCCCTGGAACTGCAGAAGCTTCAGCGATGAGTGTTTTGGCAAACTAGCTCAGATTACAAGGAGTGGGATTTGACTTTGCAGTCAAGGTTACATCAAGAACTAATGCATTATCTATATGCTTCTCCTTGCCAAATTCTCCAATTAGCAGTTTAATAAGAACACAATGCAAAACATAATCATTTACCAGCATTATCTGCTCTGCTCCCAGAGACTAAGGTTTAAAGCTCCAAATAAAATCATTCCACCTGCTCATGGCCACTGAACAGTTCCCTTCTTACCCTCTCTCCGAGATCCCTCCTGCACTGCATGAATATAAGTGTTGACCTAACTTAGCAGCAAAGTGGAATAGGAAACACAAACCTGTTGTCCACTGATAGTTGCCACTGGAATTGTTGGAGCCTGCGGGATGCTGCTTTCCATGGTGACGGTGACCTGCCCAGGAACCT
Organism: Tinamus guttatus; assembly: GCF_059628265.1. Classification (NCBI taxonomy): domain Eukaryota; kingdom Metazoa; phylum Chordata; class Aves; order Tinamiformes; family Tinamidae; genus Tinamus; species Tinamus guttatus. The sequence goes on from NW_028289461.1 coordinate 784,355, forward strand.
TCGTGGGAGCTGAGAGAGTGGAGGGTGGAGCAGGAGCAATGGGCCGGCTGGGCATAGTGGGCTTCAGCGGTGGCTGCAAGAAACACAGCAAGATGCTGGCAACTCCAAGTCACAGCTCAATGCTGAAGCTAAAACCATTTCTGGGAATCATGGCTTGGACAGAAAGGCAGCCTGCCCAAGGAGAACTCTGGGAAGGAAGGATGTTGACCATCAACAGCTATTCTTTTTCGTTGAGACAGAAAGGGCACTTTTGGCTGGAAACATGCATCTTCTAACATACAGTATGAGTCACAAGCAGTATCTGTTGGGGCTACAGTATTCCCCTACAGACAGGGGAACAGTTTAATAGGCTCATTTACTCTGCCAGAGAAGGTTCCAGAAAACGGACCGAGATCACTTTTTGCTTGGGTGACAAACAACAAGAGACCCAAAAGAACACCATGATATTGTGAAGTCCCCTGTGTGCCATAAGGAGCAGTTACACACACAAATAGGTGTGCAGCTAGCAGGAGCACAGACACAAAAGCAGGTTAATTTATTGATGCGTTTTATGCTTGCTCAACACTAAACAGTACTAGCATAGGTTAAATACAACTACAGATACATTACAGTTACTCAAAAGAAAGAGACCTGCCTGTTTTTTCTATTTAAAATGCATTTTTCTCCTTTGAATGTTAAGACTCCTCCTCCTCACCTTCATGAGTCCCTCTGAGAAGGACAGTGGCACAGCGGGCGTCAGATGTGCCGGGGAGGCCGTCACTGTCACCGGGGCCCCGGACTGCACGGGGTGGTGCTGTGTCAGCATCTGCACCTGTGGGTAGGGCCGCACCACCACCGGCTCCTGCTTCTCCTCGCGGGGCTGGAGGGAGGCGCCGGGGCCCATGTGCTCACGAGGGGCCACCTCTGCATCTCGAGTGGCTTCATCGCTCGCTGCGGAGGAGGGGATAAAGGCAGGTAAGGAACACGCGCTGGGTTACGCAGCAGCGGGGGTGCCAGAAGTACGAGCGGGAGAGGAGAACACCGGGGAGAACTTCAGCCTCGCGGAGCAAGGCGCCGCGAGAGAGAGAAGCCCCTGGAGACGCCCCGGGACGTCCCAGCCCCGCTTACCTGCGGCAGCGGCGCTGCTGATGATGCCGGCGGCGCTGGCGGGCAGGGCGGGCGGCGGCGCGCCCAGGGTAGCGGGCGGCGCGCCCGCGCGGGGAAACTGCTGCGAGCTCATGGCACCTGCGGGCAGCGCGACCGTTACATGGCGCCGCCCGCCGCGCCCCGCCCCGCCCCGCCCCGCGGCACCGCCCCCCGCGCCCGCCCCCTCATTGGGCGCCGCGCGAGCCCCGCGCCAATGCGGCGCGCGCCCCTGCCCCGACAGCCAATGGGGCGCGCGCCCGAGCCAGCGCCCGCGAGCCGCCGGGGGGCCGCCCTCCCGCTGACCTCACGCGGGGCCGGCCAATGGCGGGCGGGGGGCGCAGGGCAATGCCCGCCAGCCGCGGCCGCCCCGGACCCGGGACCACGGCGCGGCCGCGACGGGCGCGCGGGGCCCGGATGTTTCCCGGAGGCGGCGCCGCCTCGCGCGAGCCCCGGCCCGGGGCCCCGCGCGCGTTCGCCCGCCCGCCCGCCGCGGCGCCGCCCGCCCCCGGCGCCGCCCCGCGCCCGCCGAGGTGCTACCTGCGCCCCGCGCCGCGGCGGCACCCGCGGCGGCCGCTCCTGCCGCGACAGCGCTGCCGTGAACCGGGCCGCGCCGAGCCGCGCTTCCGCCGCCGCCGCCGCCGCGCGCCGATTGGCTCCGCGCCGCTCCACCCACCCCCGCGCTGCGCCCGCCCCATTGGCTGCGGCAGCCACCCCCGCGGACTCCTGGGAAATGTAGTGCCCGCCGCGCGGCTGCTCTCGCGGGGCCGCGGCAGGGGCGGGGCCTCGCTTCGGCCCTTCATTGGCCGCGGCGGCGGCGGAGCGGGCGGGTGTGTGGGCGTGTCCCGCGCAGTGGGCGGGGCCGCCCCCCTCAGCAGGGCGCTCGCTCCTCACTCTCGGTAACCGGGAGCCGCGGCCGAGCTCGGCGGGGGAGCGAGGCGGTTCCCTGCGGTTGCGGGCCCGGCGCGCAGGCCCCACGGTGCCGCTGCCTCAGGGCGCTCGCGCGTGGGCTGCGGCAGTCACGCCCAGCTCGTGTTTAACCCTCACCCCTCAATAAAGTGTCTCAGGCTGAGGCCTCACCCCCGCAGCTCCGCTCTGCCGCCGCGCGGCCCCGGGCCCCACTCGCCGCCCGGTTTCGCCCCTCCCGCCGCCGCCCCTCCCAACATGGCGCCGGGTGACAGTCTGGCAGCGCTCCCGCTGCGACTCTATGGCCAGCGGCGGCCCCTCTCGCCCGGCAGCGGAAGCGCGGCGCCCGGAAGCCGCGGCCCGGGGCGGAAGGGAGCGTGGCGGCCGCTCGCAGGTGCGGTTACCAGGGCGACACACGGCCGGGGCCGCTGGGCGCGTGACGGGACCGGGCCGGGTCGGGCCGGGAGGCGCCGTGGGCCGGGGTGGGCCAGGCCGTGCGCGAGACCCGCGGCCGCACCGCGCCTCGATCCGCGTTCTCCGCTGCGGTGCTGCATCCCGGAGCCTCTGGAGGCGCCTCGGGGCGGAGCAGCCCCGGGCCGGGCCGGTCGTGGCGATGTCCGCGCTTAAAAACGTTTGCGGGGGGAGGTGAGGTGACTCTCGTGGCAGCAGGCGGATGTGCCCGGGGAGTAACCGCTCGCGGCGTGCCCCGTTCCTCCTGCTGCGAGGGAGGAGGCAGCGCCCGGTGCCTGGGCTCCCCCGCTGCCCGGCCCGAGGTTGCGGCTCGCGGCCGGGCTGGCCCCGCGGGGCTCGCGGCCGGGCAGGGCTTGTTCCTTCCCGCAGGTAGGTGCGTGTGCTCCACCGGTAACTGCCCCTTAGGCCCCTTTGCTGGAGAAGGAATAAGAAGTGAGCGGATTTAAAAAATCAGGCTTGAGGAAGCCACTTCAGTGCCTTAACTCATATCTTTACGTTTGTCATCCTGCGCAGAGTGCAGCTGGGTGTCCTTAAGTCCTGCCTGTCGACCCTACATGTGCTACCTCTGCTGTTCTCCCTGGCATGTTCCTGGAAGATACTGCTTGCGCTTTGCGGAGTTTTATGGCCACATGCAGCTGGGCGCGTGGGTGCTGCTCGCGGGCAGCTTTCCATCGTCTGACCCGTCCCCGGCACCCTCGGCAGCGCTGCCGCGCGGGACTGCCTGGGCAGGCTCCGCGCTAACGCCCCGGCCCGTGCCCATGGTGTCCGGAACAAGGTCTCTGTCCGTGTCCTTCGCAGAGCGGGACATCAGGCGCGTGGGTCAGTGCAGGGCATCGAATCCCAGGGAGTGGCAGGCGAAGCTTTGTTACGTGTTCCCGGCCACTGTGTGTGATCTGTACCGGGAACCCAGCTAACCGGGTCTAGCAGGAGGGGCACGTCTTGTCCCTGTGGCGTTTGAGGTCGGGGTCCTGCTCCAAGGATCCCCGCTGGGCCCCGCTCCGCTGCAGACGCCGTGCGATGCCGTCCGCTCCCTCCCCACGTGTGCGGCGGCCCGCAGGCGCCCAGCAGCTCCGCAGCGTGTTGTTCATCTTTTATAAGGGCATGTTTGTATTTTTATTCCAAAGGAAAAGATGCAGAGATAAAGAGATAGGGAAGAAGCAAGGGGTGAGTGGTTGTTTGTGAACATAGCCAGAATAGTTTAATTTTTAAAGTGAGTAGTGGAGGTCTTATATCTCTATTAAAGTAGACCTACAGCTACAGATATATAATGTATACAAAGGCTATTTTTGAAAAGAAACATGAAAGGCACACGTTAGGTCCTTGCAGTTTATCAGTTGTGATATACTTGGAATTTGAGTGTTTTTCGTTTTGTTTTTGTTTTTCAATTGAGTGATTCAGAAAAGTAAAAGATTAAAAAGTGAGAGCATGCCTGTGTGTGTATATGGGGGTGCAGTAAATATATTCTAGTCGGAGAGTGAAAAGGTTTGAGTGTTTGAAGGACGAAGTAGAAAGGTGGCAGAAGAATTCACGTTTAAGAGTTGGGCAGGGAAATCCCACCTAGCTGCATTGTGGTGAGGAGGTCAGAGGAAATACAGGCAAGCAAGAACAAGGGTAGGGTGAAGGATGAAGAAGAAACAGCTTTTATCTTTCTTCTCTTTTTGGTCCATTTCTCTCAGTAAGTTGCATCGTTTTGAGTCTGTCTTCCTTCATCAGCTGGTGTTCGTTTCCCAGCTTCTAGAGCTGGGGGTATTTAGTGCCCCCCAAGAAATGCTTGCTCTTTTATTCCCCAGTGAGTCTGTGCTGAGCTGAACCGGGAGGGCTGACCAGGAGCCTTGACCTTCCTCCTCCTCCTCCTCCTCCCGACACCGGTTAGTACCTCAGCTCGTAGATCTGCCCAAACGCGCAGTGTCCCTTAACTGTCCTAAACAAGCAGGAGGTTGGTCTGCCACCTAATCCGAAATATGAACTGTCTGTGACATCCCTTCCTAAGGCAAGCAGAAGGTGATGCGAGAGTCCAAGCAACTAAACAAGTTTACTTGAACAAATAGAGAGGAAACTGGAACTGGTTTGACTACAGCTCAGGAGTTTGATCTTAAAATTCTTGTCCCTTGTTGTGTGCTCATAGTTTCTCCTGGGCTTAAAAATCAAAGATACTGGGATTATCTCATTGATTTACTGCATAAATTTAGCCGCTGAGTCTTGAATATGCCATAATATACATGGATATTCTGAGATTCTGTATTTATAAAAAGACATAATGTGAGACCAACTCTTTTTTCCTCCTTTTTTAGTGTTTCTCTATAAAATGGGAATACTTATTGCAATCCTTGGAATCTGGTTCAGCTCGTCACTTGCCAAAGGGGATTCTAAGGCTGTGACAACATCTCTAACTACAAAGTGGTCTTCAACTCCTTTATTACTTGAAACAAGGTAAGTGTACTATTGTTTTCATTCACAAATCAGAATATGTTTAAAGGCTAAAGTAATGCATTCTCTCTGTAGCTAAAAACAAGTATCTTTTACCTTGTGAGGTTTTCCATCCTAGGACTAGATACACAGGTCTATTGTATTCTTGTAGGTTTCCATAATAAGAGATTTTTGACTTCACTGATGGCTGTGAATTTTGATACATACCTGTTGCTTGCACAGCTTTAGCTCAGTTTTAAGCTTGATTTTAACTTTGTTCATGTAAGAAGTGTATTGATTCTCTTAGATTAAGTTAGTTGTTAAGAGTTTTGCAAGGAAACCTGGGGAAAATGTTTTCTGTGCTGTTAAAGACTTCTTGCTTTTAAAAGCAAAAACCAGGTGACATTAAAACTAGGGGAATAAACAGTCACGTTAAAATGCATACAAAGAAACCCAATTTTCTCAATTTGAACTGCAATTTGCCCAGAAAATAATGTTCCGAATACAAAGTTTCCGTAAGGAGTTACGGGGAAGCTGTGCACGATTCTGTGCACCAAGTTCAAACTGTTTTTCATTGCTTGTCAGCTTGGTGCTTTAGGAACCCCTGCGATCTCATTTCCCAATATACTGGTTTGGGAACATCTTTGTAAAATCTGTTGTCTGTGTTTCTTTTTTTGTTTTGTTTGTTTTTGTATTATTTAAGGGCTCTGACTTTTATGGAATTCTTCCTGTGCTATCACAGATGTCACAGAATGTATTTCCAGATTGGATGATGTGAAAATAGTTGAACATCAGTGGGTTTCATTCAGTTAGATGACAGGCTCTGGTGCTCAGGTGACAATGCCTAATGAGTAAAAGCTCAGAGGGCCTTGAAGGGAAAGGAAGCTTATCCTAGGAGATGGAGGAATCGGAAGCGGGAAGTGAAAAACACAAAATAATGTTTCAAACAGGTAGAGCAAAGAATCCTTTAGCATTGCCTGTAACAGGACATGGTAAAGCACGTGTTGTTAGCAATGGTTAGAGATTACTTTATGTATGTATGACTGTATGCGTACTGTTATATGTTTAATCTGTGGTGATTTACAACTTTGTGAGGTGAATTTGTGCTTTGCTGATTTACCAAAAAAAAAAGGCGGGGGGAGGGGAAGAACACCCAAGCTATAATTACAACACAGTAAAGAAAATTTTGCATATTTCTCGTAAAATGTAGTTACTGAAGAAATCCCTTTGAGAGAAGAGGTCCCTAGATGTTCATGGCTATGTTCTGGAGCTCCTCATTTTGAGAGCTTGTTCAGTGCTTTACAAGCTTCTTTCATGTAGTAGGTGTTTGCCCTGGCCTGCAAACCTTGTTTTGCTTGATGTTTTAGCTTTCCTGCTCTGCTTAGTCTAGTAACATTTGTTTTTTGATATGGGAAAATGGATAGTAGGAGTTAACCTTCTGTAAAGTTTTCTGAAGTATAAAATTTGTAATTTGAGAGAAACTTCATAGATCTAGCTATTTGCTCTCTTTTTATTCAGTGAGTTTTTATCAGAAGAAGGTCAAGAAAGATTCTGGAATTTTGTGGAAGCAAGTCAGAATATTAACTCATCTCAACATGATGGTAAGCTCTTGGAATCTTGGAGCAATGACTGATAATTGGCATGGTTGAAAAATACATCCAAGTATTTTGTCTTGCATTGTATCAGTATTGTAAAAATCAACAGAGAACTGATTTCAATAGTGTTTTTATTGTGGAGTGCTTCAGGCTTTTGGACAAGACTAACATCCGTGCCCTGACTTCGCAGGTAGTGATTATTCCTTTTACCATGAGATGCTGAAAGTAGCCTGCCGGAATCTGTCACCTTTGCAGCAGAATTTGTTGAAGTTCTCCTTATCGTTACGTTCTTACTCTGCAGCAGTTCAAGCTTTTCAACAGGTTAGTACAGCACAGGGGAGATTCTGGAGTAATTTGCAAATGTTATATAAGTCTGAGGAATGAGAAGGTGGCTGTGTTGGAAAAAAAAATGAGGGTGTCAAAAATCTCGAACAGACAAATGTTCCACAGAGTGGAGCTAACCTGCATTTCCATATACTGATTCCAGTGGCTGCCAAATTCGAGTTTATCTGTTCAGAGTAGACTAAAGAATTGCAATTTTGAAATGTCTGTGTGACTTTGCTGGCCATTGCACTAATCAATGCATGAGGGGTTTTTCTGAGGAAAATCCCTGCTGTTGTTTTACTTCTGATGCTTCTGTTAGAAAAGGTCAAATAAGTTCATTTCTATTTCACTATGAAGAAAGTAAATGCCTGCATTTCATACTGCAGTAAGCTCTCAACTTTATTTAAAGAGCAGTCTACCTTGATACAGCTGAGACACGGCTTTAAATAAAATGCACAGCTATAGAGAGCTCTTAAAAAAGCCTAGAATATCACATAGTTTGGTGCAAGTTGTCTCACATTACAGTGGGATTTATTTGAATAATAGTCGAATTTATCTTCCATTTTTAATACCAAATCTCTATCATTTAACAAATACAGAGCTTTCAGATAAGTACGGGGGGCGGGGGGGATCAGAAAGCCCAGAAGTTCCCTTGTCCCATTTTAAAGCCTGTAAAAAATATTTCGGTGAATAGCAATTGGCTGGAAAATAATATTTATTAATATTGGGGCTTAATTCTCAACTCTGTAATTTTGTCTTGCATTTAAATTATATAGTAGATGGGAAAGAAGCACTGGTTTAAAATCTAGAAAATCCAGGTAGGAGACCAATACTATTGTATTGCTGTAGAGTTGTATTAGTGCTAGTTTTACTTGTTCCAGGGGAAAACATTCAACCTTCTTCATTACAAATATTTTAATTCAGATAGCAGCAGATGAACCGCCACCAAAGGGCTGTAGCCTCTTCTTTGTGGTGCATGGAGAGAAGACATGTGAATTTGACTCTCTGGGGAACCTTTTGCAGATGGCTCCAGAAAGGTATCCGTTTTCTATGGCTGGATTAGTTCCTAAAATTTAACCTAGCTGGATTTACTGCTGCAATGAGATTTTAATAAACTGCTAGTTTCTGCATTCTTCAGTTCCAATTTATACTGCTCCTTTCTTACACAGGAGTTGCAGTCTTATTTGTTATTAATCCAGATTAGAATGATATTTTTCTTATCCCTTGCATGCTAATAATCTGTCAGGAAGAGGGAGGCCTTGAAAGTGCATGGAAGCAAATTGTTGAACAGTAGTGGTAATTATGAGAAACATACACAGCCTTCAAGTGCGTAGGGAGAATGGAAAGATTTGGGCTGTATATTAAAATGTAAGTTAATAGAAGAGGGATAATATTTTTCCCATATAATTTTCTCAAAGTTAATGAAGGGAACACATAATAGGCAATATACAATGTATTTCCATTTCAGATATCTTCAAAATACGTGCTAACCTTTTGAACTTCTCATTGCAAGTTTATTAAGGTTAGAATGAGAAAGAAACTTAAAAAAAAAAAACCCTCGGATTTTGTGTTTTTTTTTCTTTTTTCTTTTTCTTTTTTTCTTAAATAAAGCTCATAAGTTGCCTTAATGAGGCTACAAACAGTGCTGTTTTTTTCCAAGAGAAATAGCAGAATTTGAGTGTAACTTATTTTATAGCTTCTTTCTGCTACTAAAATTCCTCTTAAAAATACTTAAAATTTGAGTTCATTTTTCAAGTAATCTTGAAAGGGTTTTTTTTGCAAACATAAAGGTTTTCTTTCCTGGTTGCACACAGGCTTGTGGCATCAGTAGCTCATGTGACTCGCTGGGAATAGATGAAGATTTCACTGTATTTTAGAAAAGGTTTTAAAATGGAAGTTTAAAATAGCCTTCTTATTCACTTTGTAGCGTCAGCCCTGGCTCAAGGCTATGCTGAAACTCAGTGTCTGGAATATTTACTGTTAGCCTTTCTTTTTTATTCCTTTTTTGTTTTTTTAGGTAATGGAAAATATAGGGCAAGTTGGTGCATGTTAGATAAGAATTATGATTAAGAGCCGCTCTGAATCTAAACCTTGTTTCACTTTGAGACTTAGGTTTTAATAAAGCTTTATGAGCCTGTGTCAAGGGCTGCCAGGGGCCTGGGCAGGGAGCAGAGAGCAGCCTGGAGCTCGTAATCCGGGAAGCGCTGGATTGAGGCAGGAGGAACGTTACGGAGGCGCCGCCGTGGGTCGCGCTGTGCTCACGCTGCCTCTCTGCCCCCAGGCCAAGGCCCTTTCTGTTCCGAGGGGATCACAGGTACCCCGCGGCGAGCCCCGGCGCTCCCGTCGTCATCCTCTACGCCGAGATCGGCACGGAGGAGTTCTACCGATTCCACAAGCTGCTCGCTCTAAAGGCGGAGGCAGGAGAAATCACTTACGTCCTCAGACACTACATTGCTGTAAGTATATTTGTTCAGTGTTACACGGGTATTTGGCATAGAGTTTTCAGTCAGGATTTGAAAAAGGGCTTAAGTTTCATTTGCATTTATGTAATGTGTTGCTGCTTGATCGTTATTCAGAATTACTCCGTTTATTTTCCTTCAGCACCCAGCAGAGGGTTATAGAGTACAATTTCCTGGTTATTTAAAAGAGAAGATCATTGGATTTTACAAATTTAGAGTCAAACTCAGCTCCACGTAATTTTTGCCTACAAAAATGTTATTCAACCTATCTTTGATTATAGAATAGATACCACTTCTCTCCCACTTACATATTCAGATCTCTCTACGGTCAGGCCACTTAACTACCTGAATATGAACAGCAAAGATCAACCTTAAGGTCCCCCTTTCAAGTGGAAGAGATTGATTCTGTGGGGGTTACTTCTCCAGACCTCCTGTAATTTGTCCGTGTTTTCATCTCTCTCCCTCAATTTCCCATAACCACTGGTTTGATGTTTATGTTTTAAATGGCCTGAGAAATTAGTTGTTTAACTTCTTTTCCTGAATATTGCATTAATGTTATTAAAACGTGCGAAAGCAGCAGCCAGTAGCCAGACGGGAATGAGGCAAAGCATCAGTTGCTTCACCTCCACTAACATTTGCACCTTTGATAAAGGAAGGTCATACGTACACTGCAAACAATGCTTTCCTTTTAATTGCTTTTCAGTTTTGGAAAGAGTACTTGCATTCAGAATTAAGTATGTTATGTAACAGATCTTGATACAGTTATATCACTGGTGTGTACTTTAAAGTCTTCTACCGAGTGGCCTTGCTTGCTTCGCCTTAAACATGGAGCTCTCCACCTGCCTCACTGTTTCATTCCTCCCCACCTTTTTTTTTTTTTTTTGGTTTGTTTGGTAATTCTCTCCTAAAACTCTTCAGAGAATATTTCATACTTGAACTTCACAATTGAAGTTGCTGTCCCTCATTTCATAGAATCACAGAATGCTTCACGTTGGAAGGGACCTCTAGAGATCATCTAGTCCAACCCCCTGCACACGCAGGGTCACCTAGAGCACGTGGCACAGGACTGCGTCCAAGTGGGTTTGGAAGATCTCCAGAGAAGGAGACTCCACAACCTCTCTGGGCAGCCTGTTCCAGTGCTCTGGCACCCTCATTGTTAAGAAATTGTTCCTTAAGTTCCTGTGGAACCTTTGATGCTTCAGTTTCCATCTGTTTCCTCTAGTTCTGTCAGTGGCCACCAATGAGAAGAGGCCACCCCCATCCTCCTCACTGCCTCCCTTGAGGTACTTCTAGACACTGCTCAGGTCCCCTCTCAGCCTTCTCTTCTCCAGGCTGAACAGGCCCAGCTCCCTCAGCCTCTCCTTGTAGGGCAGATGTTCCAGGCCCCTGATCATCCTCAAATTTAGTTTGAAAACATGAACCTATCCTATTCTGTTTGGCTTACACACTAAATCCTAAAACATTGTTTTGTATTCGTTTTTGCTTTGAGTTTTTTGAATTCTTAACTTCAAAAAGCTCAGTTGCAATACAATAGCCAAAAAATTACTATGGTACATTACTGCAAAATCACTCCCTTTATCTATTTTTCTCAGTTATGTATTACTAGTTATGTTTACAGTATTTACCAGCTTGAGATCCCTTAACTTTGGGAAATGTCAACTTTTAATTTGCACAACAAAACTAAGTGGCAATATTGTAATGTTTGCTTTCTTTGGTACAGAATCCCAGTAAAGAAAAAGTCTACCTTTCTGGGTATGGTGTGGAACTGGCCATTAAGAGTACAGAATATAAGGCCAAGGATGACACCCAGGTGAAAGGTGAATTCTTATTTTAACTACTTTAATGTAAAACTGTTAATTTTATAAAGGTAATCTGACGTTTCTTCTGATACCAATGGATGCTTGCCTACATGGCAAGTATTTGTCTTTCTACCAATTTGAAATAATCAAAATCATTTTCTTCCCTTCTCTGTTGGGATTGTGTCCTTTATGAAGTGTATTTTTCTTTTTTACCACAGTACTTGTCTTTTGTATTTGTAAAATGCTGGGCATAATAACTCTTGACTAGATGTTAGCATAATACTGCTAATGCAGCTACCTGCATTGTCTTTTACACAGTTTTTGTTGATTAAGCTCAGAATTGGAATTTATTTATTTAGATACTGTTTTTTATCATGTATTTTGGGGGATAAAATCAGGATTATGCTAATGATTGAAGTTTAGCACCTACCTTATAGCATGTATAGGTTATAGCACCTACCCTATAAAGCTGATATGTCCTGAAAGCTTCTAGGCTCTAGTGAATTCCTTTGCAGTGCCTAAATACCTCTGAGATTTTCCTTCTAAACAATACAGCTTTGTTTTCTTTCAGCTGTTACGGGGTTTGTCTGTGCAGTTCACTTCCCTTGGGTACGAGTTCAGAAGTGAATCAGAAACCTGCCCTTTCCTTCTTTCTCGTTGCTGCAGTGGCCCATGTGCTTAAAATATATGTATATATTATTATTTTTAATGAATTTTGATGAATCATCAGCCCTTGCTGAAGGACACAGCGAGTTTGAATATAAGGAAAACAATGGTCTATCTCCAGCTACATGGTTATTTGACAAAGCTATTTTTTCTCAGTTTGTCAAATATGTGGATGATGCACATTCTCTGTTTAAAAAAAAAAAGAGTAATATGAGGGCTAAAAATGAGTTGGGCACAAGTATAAAGATTTTATTACGATTGTTTCAGGATTCATGTCAATGCTAATCAAAGCAAACTTAACTGTCTGAATAATTGGTGAGAGTGGTATTCTCTGTATTTACAGGTACAGATGTTAATGCTACAGTAATAGATGAAAATGACCCTGTTGATGAAGTGCAAGGATTTCTGTTTGGCAAACTAAGGTAACATTCTGTTGCAAGTTGTTGGGTTTCTCTTATCAAAACACTTGATGGAGAGCTGTGATCTCTTGCTTTATTATTATTTTATTAAACATATAAGTGTTTTGTTACCCACAATTAGCAGCAGAGTTGCTTCCAGGAACCCATGTAAGTTGTGTTTTTTTTTTTTTTTTTTTTTTTTTTTTTTTTTTTACCCTCACTCCCTTTCAGGCAGCTGTACCCTGACTTGACAGAGGAGCTGAAGGAGCTCAGAAAGCACCTTGTGGAAAGCACCAACGAAATGGCTCCTCTGAAAGTATGGCAGTTACAAGGTAATCTGTTTGCACTGTACTGCAAATACATACAGGTAAAAATACCTTCCTGCATTCCTTGCAAATGCCATTGCTTGTAGCAGCGTGACATACTTGTGCTCTCTATGGGCTTTTTCTTTCAGTTCTTAAATTAATGATCTTTCCTCATTTGGCTACCACCAAGATAGAACTAATTTAGTGTTTCTGCTAAACCCAACAAGAGGGATATTGAGCTACTTTGCAAAAATTTTGCATACAACTCTAACCTGTTTCCCTGGAAAGCACCTGCAGTTCTTGTTATAGGCTTGTTGAAAAGGCTACTCATCCTCTGGCAAAGGAGTACTTAAAAATGCTGAATATATGTTATGGCTACAGAGAATCTATCTCCAGCAGATCACTGTTTAACTTCCCAGCTTGTGAAACAAGTACCCAGACCTCCTGTGAAGGGTAGATCCTCCTGTCACTACCAGAAATAAACTGTGATGGTTTGGGCTCAGAGAAGCAAGCTGTAGACATTGTACACTAGCTCAGCTTCAAAATTACTGGGAGACATCTGGAAATGCTGAAAGCTGAAGTTGGTCTGAGTTGGTATGAGTGATGTGTACTGTGAATGCTTTTATTCGCAGTGCAGTGCATTGGGTTGTTTTCAGTTCAGCTCTTGACTAGGACTGTTTCATTTCTAGATTTAAGTTTTCAAACTGCTGCCCGCATTCTGGCTGCTCCTCCTGTGGATGCTTTGATGGTCATGAAGGATCTCAGCCAGAACTTCCCTACGAAAGCCAGGTAACTTTAATGCTGAGTATTAGGAAGCTTTCTTATTAACTTATCTTTATGTTGTTTGTTTGTTTGTTTTCCTCAGCAGAATACTTGACAAGCAGCATAGCTCTGGTTAATGTCTGAGCTTGCGTTTAGCTGGAGGCAACCCTGCAGAGCACATACACAGAAGAGATCTTCAGCTAATGATTACAATGGAAAGCTTGCACAGCTTTTCTTCAGTATTGACCAGTAGAAAATTCAACAAAATTACCTATGAAATCTTCCTCTTCTCTACTCCCTCTTTGATCCCTACTTTTGTTTTTTTTGCCATGTCAGGTCAATTTTATTATGGCTTAACACCATGGAACTAGACACTGAGCGTCAAAAGCTTCTTTCTTGGGGCAATTTGCACGGGGTTAACAAATTTTATTTTCTTTTGAAGCATGACAAGCATCTTTTTAAAGAAATAGCAATGAAATAGCTACTTTTTAATGGGGCTACAACACACAAGTGCTTCTGATTGCAGCTCCTTTTATTAGGAGACTAAATATAGTTAGCAAAGGTGGGATAATTGGGCAAAACAGAGCAAAAATTCACAGCATGTTGTTTTTATTTCTATAGAGCAATAACAAAAACGGTTGTTTCCTCGGAACTCAGGACAGAAATTGAAGAGAACCAAAAGGTAACACTTCCAGAAAGTTATGTAGTGCATTCACACATTTAATATAATCTGAAACTTTGAAAATCTTTCTGTTAAAAAGTTTATACTTGGTTTAAAAGTATGAGCCAATGCTTCAACATTGCATCTTTGAAGAATACTTAAATTTTTCCTGCTTATATGCTGCTTTCCTGTTCTAGCTACTTCACAGGTTGCCTTATTCCTCCTTTTTCCTTTGCCCATCCTCATCACAGTATTAGTTTTGGAGTTTTTTTTAATATGCAAATACTGTTTTCTTTTCTGTTAGTGTTAGTTATGCCTCTTAAAGTTATACTGTTTGGAGCATTCCTATAATGACTTTTTTTCCCTCTTCTTCAGTATTTTAAAGGAACATTAGGATTACAGCCAGGCGATTCTGCCCTGTTCATCAATGGACTACATATTGATTTAGACACTCAGGACATATTTAGGTAGGGATGTCATCTTTTCCACATTCACTGTGTCCTATTTAGAATCTTCCATCCTTGTGCACGAAGGCTGAGGTCATTTAGACAGATTTGAGCCTTCTTTGAAAAACTATTTAGACTAGGTGTAAATGTTTAATTGAAAATATAGGGGAAAAAAACGATGTTTAATTCTCTTACAAAAGCTGATATGAAAACCGAAATACTCTGGAATATTGGAAAGGAACCTCACCCTACTACTGTTCTTTTAACCTCTTCTGTGAATAAACAAGATTTTGTTCTCCAGGACTGTAAGTGTACATGTTTGTTTTGAAGATAGTAAAGTATTCAGTTCCCAAAGGCTAAATCTCTGTAAATTTTTCATATGAAAACCGCATAATTGTCAAGATCTGTTTCAGTATTGTGGAACTGAAGTTACAACTTTGTATCATACTTAAGTTATATTGACATAATGCACTTTTTCTCAGAATAATAAGTATGTTTAAGTTACCTCAAATTCCTTGAGATGGTTGGAAATAGATAAGAGATAGGAAATAATGCACAGGCCTTCAGACTTTGGCTTAGACTTTCCAACCTTAGGCAATAGCAAATTGTTTGCTATATTTTAAAATTCAACAAAATTATTTTTCTTTTCCTTCCAGCTTGATTGATGTGCTACGCAATGAAGCCCGTGTTATGGAAGGCCTGCACAGCTTGGGAATTGAGGGTCTTTCCTTGCACAATGTTCTCAAGTTAAACATCCAGCCATCGGATTCAGACTACGCTGTGGACATCAGAAGCCCTGCTATTTCAGTGCGTATGGTTTATATATGAATTACCTTATTTATCTTTGAGCAATCTGTTCTTAAGCTGTCAGGGGAACTTTTATTTTTCACCTCACAATCAAATATGAAACTGCAGAGAAGGAAAAGGAGCAGCAATAGATAGGGAAAACAAGTGCTGTGTTTTAAATCTAATTAACTCTTAAAATAATTTAACTTTTTATCCATGTAGTGCTCAATCTAGTGCCTGATTTTAAAATGTTTCAGTATTTGAAACTTGGGCAGGAGGACTGAGATCATTTAAGTGGCTTTATTTTATTTCTCTTTAGTGGATCAACAATCTTGAGGTCGACAGCCGGTATAATTCCTGGCCTTCCAATGTGCAAGAACTGCTGCGTCCCACGTTTCCAGGAGTGATCAGACAAATCAGGAAAAACTTCCATAATTTTGTAAGTTCTGATTAGAAATGAAATGCTGCTTGCTTTTTTTTTTTTTTTTCTCTCTCTCTCCTTTTTCCTTAACAGCAATGGCATTAGCTTTTGGAACTTGCATACGTATATGTTGGATTCTCTGTCACTTCAAGATGGAGTTAGGATGCTTTTCTAAGAAGATAAACTGGCAACTTATGAATGGGATTCAGAGATTGGTGAACACAGTTCTGACCTTTGTTGCACTGGTCACATGAATGCCACCATATCCTTTTATGGTGATCCTGCTTTTAGCACTGAAGTTATTTAATAAAAAAGCAATATTTCATCTGAATAAAGGGCCATAACTTCATTTTAAGAGACCCACCTGTCTCTGCGTTTTGCGTTTGTGAATAAACCTTGCTCTGAGAACACCCCACAGGATCAGCCCTCCAGGAGGGCCACGCAGAGCAACGTGGTTCTTGTGCCATCTGGCAAGATGTGCGTGGAACTCTCCTTTGGGAAGATTTGGATATGGTCAGGGACAGAAACCTAAAATCTAGGGCATTCTGAGGTCAAGGTAAAGGCATAAAAGGAACATAGCCTGTTCTGGGTAAAGAAGCTGTTTAGACAGGACATCTTTGATAATGACTTTGGATGTAAAAATTTTAGGAAAAACTTAGTGGGTCTCATGTCCCTGTCAGTGAATAAAATGGCATTGGTAGTAAATCTGTTAAAATGTGAATGTTCTAGCTCTAATTAAAAGCAAAGCGAATGTCTTGACATAAGGGAACAAAAACCTCTCATTTGCAATTTATGTGCAGGTGCTGATAGTAGATCCAACTCATGAGACTACAGCAGAATTGTTTAATGTGGCAGAGATGTTCTTCAGTAACCACATCCCATTGAGGTAATATAATGTTTTTATGTTGTGGGTTTTTTTTTTTTTTTTGGCTAAGTTTCATTTTTGTGACTCCTGCAATTTTAAAATGCTTGCTGTTAAAACTACAGAAATTTTAGATATTTTGTATTGCTGGTAGGAAAGGCCATTTTGTAAACACTGTTCCTCCTTTAAAATGTTTTGAGTAAAGCTTTTCCTACTGGCAAAAGAGAATTAAAAAAAGATACTTAAATGTGAGCACTGTGGATGAAAGAAGCTATGAAAGGTAAGATTCTGACAGATCCCCTGTTAGAGGTTATATATCATAATTCTGATTCCTCGACACTGTTCAAAATCTTATCAATGTATTAAGAAAAAAGAAAACTTTGCTCGAGAGGATGATCATGACTGACTTGCTGGAGGGTGGATTACCTGTTAGCATAATAGATCCATAAACTAGGGGTTTGTTTGATTGCAGGATAGGACTAGTCTTTGTGGTTAATGACTCAGATGACGTTGATGGACTTCAGGATCCTGGTGTTGCCCTTCTTAGGGCATACAACTATGTGGCACAAGAAATGGATAATAATTATGCTTTCCAGGCAGTCATGTCTGTAAGTATTCATTTAAAAGCAAAATTAGTTTTAGCAGTTGTTTTAAATGATACATTGTTCATATAGGTAACAGAAAAAAGTACTTTTCTACTTCAACTTTAATGGTATTCAGGATACTTCAGAATTTTAACAAGTGACACCAGATTTAAATGCGACATTTGTACTTCTGTAAGGTTTTTTAAGTTTTGGGTTTTTTTTTTTTTTTTTTTTTTTTTCATCCAACCTCTTTCTTTGTTCTGCTAATATGACTTAAACTATTCTATCCCTTTGGTAGTTAGTTGAAGAAATTTATAGTCAACAGTTGCCACCTAATCTTGCAACAGATAAAAGGATATAAAAGATACTAGTAAATTCATTTTCACTTTAGTCCATTTGTGGCTTGACAAAATTGCATAAATCTAATACTGTAATGTTACATTTGCTGGTTATTCGAAGAATATTTTTTCATTATATAATTTACTTTATATATATATAGTTGTATACGTATAGTTGTAATTCAGAAGTAAATCTTATACTTTCAAGGGAGAATTAGTGAGATGCTTTACAGGTAGGGTGTGTTGTATTGTTCATAAGCACGTGCATGGCTCTGCAAGGAAGAGGGAGCTCTTCTGATGCGCTTGAGGGTGGGTTTTTTTTGTTTTGTTTTGTTTTTTTAATCTGAGCACTTTTCTTGCCCAAATAACTTTTGTAATTAAAGATACAAGTAGTTATTTGAAGAAATCCTTAACACCCACTTTCAATCTGACTTGAGTAACTATGAGGTAAAGCAAAGTAAGTTTGAGAACTACAAGCACTTAGTAACTTTTAGCTATGTATTTACAAGCTAAAAACACAAAATGTTTTGAATATCTGTCTGTCAAAACCTTGCCTAATTATAGCACTACAGGTGATACGTTAATTTACCTTTGCTAAGGAGAGGTGGTTTTCAGTTCCAGCTGCGAACTTGTATTTGTGTCCCCTTCCCAGATTTATAACAAAGTAAAAACAGGAGATCAGCTGAGAGTGGAGCATGTGGTCAGTGTTCTTGAGAAACAGTATCCATATGTGGAAGTGAATAGCATTCTGGGAATTGATTCTGCCTATGATCAAAACAGAAAGGTAAGAAATAAATGTGAAATGTATGTGAAAACATTTTTTACTTTTTTTCTTTTTTCCATCAACACTGTTTTGCAAATATCACTATACAGTTTCTTGCTCCGATTCTCTTAGTAAACAAATATCTAATTATCATGAGATGAGCTTTAATAGGATTTTAATGATTATGTTCAGTATAAAGCTTATACACCTATACATGCATAGACACGTATATAGACACACATGCACGTGTATTTTACATTACAAGAACTGTTCTTGCTGTTCTGTTCACTGATCAGAACTAGCAAAGCAAATCACCTTCCCCATCATATGTTACAAATATTAATGCCTGCATCATTGGTTTCATGATAATGGTTTTTTTTCAGTGTTGGTTTCATATGATGCTTTTTTCCCCTCTTTCTCTCTCTCTCTCTCCTTTTTTTTTTTTTTTTTTTTTGTTATTACCATTTTTTTTTTTTAGAATTAATTATCTTCCTGTGAGTTTAATGGACTGTTTTGCTAGCGTGATACCTAGTTCATATTAAAAAAGTGCACATAACTAACTTTTTTGAAACTGAAAGGGCATCATAACATACAGAAAGCGTATGATTATATAAAATTTGTATCCAGTATGTGTTACACAAAACTTGAAAAGACATCTTGGTGTGATAAGAATAGACTGGTGGCTGTTGCATAGAAACATGAATCCTTGTAGTAATGGGCTGACGTGGTAAAGTTACTTCTTTCACTGTATTAGGCAGCAAGAAGTTACTATGAGCAGACGGGTGTCGGTCCTCTCCCTGTCGTGCTGTTCAATGGGATGCCTTTCCAAAAAGATCAGCTGGATCCTGATGACCTAGAAACTGTGACAATGCACAAAATCCTGGAGACCACAAGCATCTTCCAGCGAGCCGTGTACCTGGTAGGTACTGGGTTCAGCTGTGACCTCAGAGAGAAATGTGACTTAAAACTGACTTGAAAGTCCCTGAATGTTATACACATGTCAACTTACGTAACTAGTTGTTTCTTTCAAGTGGCTGAAGGCAAACGTGTGTGACATAATAAAAATCACTTTTTCTTTCTTCTTTCCTTCAGGGTGAATTATCTAATGATCAAGATGTAGTTGAATACATCATGAACCAGCCTAATGTTGTTCCCAGAATCAATTCAAGGATCCTAATGTCTGACAGAGAGTACTTGGATCTGACAGCAATGAGTAAGGGATGCCTTTAGCTGTGTTACACCTGGAGTGTCTCTTTGTACCCCAAGTGACTTGTGCAGGAGAATTTGACTTATGAAATTGAGCGAATAATGACACTAAGAGTCGTACAGTCTTGCAATGTGTAAAGCAACAGTTTGTTCCTTATTTCTGATCTTTCACGCAGAATTTGACAGCCATCTTTGGAATTACTGAGGATTTGTTGTGCCATATATTTTTGAAAAACCTTTTAGACCTATTTGAAATGTTAAGTAATAACATCCAGTGCAGAGACTCTGCAGAATAAGAGCAGGACTGCAGATGCACTTGTGTAATGACCTTTCCCGAGTTGTTTGAAGAATAGTAATAGAGTAGACTTTAATTTTGTAAATAATATACATTTAAAAAGCAAACTAGGCTAGACTCAAATAACTGACCTCTCCGTATTGAAAGTGCTATATAGCTAATTTCGTATGTTAGCATAACTTACAGAACAAGTTCCTCAACCTATTAGCTATTAATAATAGAAATTAAATTAAAAAATTGGTATTACAAGCAAAAAACAAAAACAAAAAAGAAAGCTGTAGGATGTGTGACTTGATATTCTGATAATACTGTTGATTTTCTTTCATTTCACATGTAAATAATTTGATTTGGCATGTAATACTTCCTCTCTTGTCCCTTCTCTCCAGATAACTTTTATGTGGATGACTATGCTAGATTCACTACATTGGAATCCAAAGACAAGACAGCTGCTGTGGCAAACAGCATGACCTACTTAACAAAGAAAGGTAACATCTATGGTGGATTATGAACCCAGATCTATTTTTCATATGTGTTTCAGAGTATACATGCAATACTGAGTGCATTTAAGCCATGAACCTTGTTCAGGCCTGTGGACAATAGTGCCATTCGGGTATTAAAAATAGATTTTTGTAGGGCTTAGCATCTACGTGGAACAAGAATGTTCCCCTCATTAAAAAGCTGTAGCCTTCTGTGAATGATGCAGTCCCAGCCAAACCTATGCTGCAGTGAGTAAGGCTGCCAAACACAGCAGTGCAAACCCTGCTCCTGCGGTCACAGGGATTCCAGCCCTTTGCCTCGTAATCTAAAATAACCAGAGGTTCTGTGCAGACAGAAGAAACTTAATGTGTTTTATATAAGGCAACTGTTAATTTGATCTGTGCTGTTCTTTCTGCTCCCATTCATGTACTGCTTTGTCCATGACAGTACTGTTTTATTAGTTGATATATCAAGTCCTCTTAACTATTAAAACTCAGCTGTGCTGCTTGCCCTAAGAAATGTACAGACATAATTTGTACAGAGTTTTAGTCAGCCCTTTCCTATACCCATTTCCTATTAGGAAACAAAAATAACGTGTTGTTTTTTGAACCAATTTCTCTTGTTTCTGTGTCTGTGTTCTTTGCCAGGCTTTTACAAGTTTTCCCTTATATATTATCTCAAGGCACTCCCACCTGCATGCACTGCCTTAAATGTTTAAATGTAACACATGCCTTAAATGTAACACAGACTTATTGACTGTTGAAACTGAATTTCAGTGATTCAGTTATGCTAGTGCAGTGTTATTCACCTTTTTGATACACTTTGGGATTACTAAAAATTTAATGTCTGTTTCCTTTCCCTTTCTTTCCTTTCTGCTTTTTGACCAGGAATGTCTTCCAAGGAAATCTATGGTAACTTATGCTTTAGCATTTCTTATGTCACTGTGCTGGAAATTTTCCAATTCCTTTACAAGTTTGGCTTTAGAACCAGCAGGAAATAAGGAAGCTTTTTAAATGCATGTTTGCTTCAGCACCTTTGCTCTGTACAAAACTGATTTTGTGAGCTAACAGCATCAACATGAAGAAGAATGTCTGTACCCTAGCAGGAACCTATAATTAATGTATAGGTTCCTTTATACTTTCTAAACTGAATGAGTAGCAAAAAAAATGCAGTTTAGAAACAAAAATGCATGCTGTACTCTGCGGGTTTTCTGTGTGAGGGAAGTCAAACCTAATATAATGCTACTATTTTTGTCCTACCTGACTGCATAGCTTAGTTGCATCTCCATCTTTTCTATGTCTTTTCACTTTATTTTCCCCCCAGATCTGTGCATGCACATATTTGTCTTCATTGAAATGAGAAAAAACTGAAGCTCTCCTTCCCTCTATTTAAAATATCTCTTTTTTCCTCTTTCTACAGATGATTCTTTTGTTAGACCTGTTACGTTTTGGATTGTTGGTGATTTTGATAAACCTTCAGGGAGGCAATTGTTGTACGATGCAATTAAACATCAGGTAGGTGATGCCTGTGAAGTCTACCACTCTTAACAAAGCAGTGGAGAAAGGCATGAGAAACGTAGGATTCTGCTTCTTCCTGTCTTATGTGAGAGATTAGTTTTCCTTGCACTATTCTATTTTTCCAGCCTTGTCTTATCTGTAGGGGCTGGAACATCCCTGACCTGCTTGGAGAGAATCCCCTCTCGGCCCTCCACTAGTGCAATAAAGAAAGGATGGTCTTTAGTCCCTGTTTCTCAATTTCTGAGTTCTGGTTTGGAGATGAACATGAGCACTGCTCCCTGATTTGTCTGTTGTTGCTGTGATCAAATTGTAAATATAAGTATTTTATCCTAAAATATTACTTTGCTAGATCTGAGTGACGGCCATGGTCTTTTATTTATTATGTGACAAACATACACAGTGCTATCTAAAAGATTCCTGTCACAGCGATGCCCATATATAGACTAAATATTTTGAGTTAAATTAATATTTTGTCCTTTTAATTTGTGCTGTTACTTATCCAACTGGAATCTGTTTTTCATGCTAAGAAATACAAAGCTTTTGCAAGAGATCTTACCAAAATGTATTATTCTTCCTATATAAAACATTCCTGAAATCCAAAACTTTTCTAATCCGTGTTTGTTTAAACGCAGAAATCCAGCAACAATGTCCGAATTAGCATGATCAATAACCCCAGCGAAGATCCAAACAGCAAGAATACACTTGTTGCAAAGGCCATTTGGGCAGCTCTGCAGACTCAAACTTCAAATAATGCCAAGAACTTCATCACCAAAATGGCAAAGGAAGAAAATGCAGAGGCAGTTGAGGCGGGAGCTGACATCTTAGAATTTGCAGTTGGGGTAAGCATGCTTGTTGGTGCCTGCAAAGGTAGTTCTTCTAACGCACGTTTTGCTACTTCTTCTAATGAAATCTTAAAATAGCATGTTCCTACGGAAAAGCTGAAGTAACAGTGCAGTAACACTGGGGTTTTTTGTCTGCTTTTTGTTTCTCTGAGAAGTTAAGCTTAATGAACTACAACAACGAATGTAAATCCTCTTACACATCAAGGCTACCCAGCTTTAAAAAAAAAGTCAAAAAGAATGCAGGTTCACAGATGTTAAAATGAGTCATTTTTTTCTTGGGTATAAAGAGAAAATTTCAAGCTCATGATCTATTTAAGAATAAATATGTCTCTCTCAAATGAGGCTTAAGAATTATCCATGAACACTTAGGCAGAAGAATGGAGTATTGCCCCTTACATCAGAAGCTGTGGTAATGTTTGAGAGCGACAGGCAGGAGCTAGGTTTAACACCACAAAGAACAGGTCCACGAGGAGAAATTTTAGCAAGTTATAAAAATGTTTTTGAAAGGAAACAAGGAAACACTTTAAAGAAGTGATTCTGGGTGTAATTTGTTTCCTTTTCCAAGGTCAATTATTCTTTTCTTTCAGGGTATGGATATCAATGTATTCAAGGAAGCCTACGAGTCTCCCAGAGTGGATTTTATTCTGTCCCATGCTATCTACTGCAGAGATGTTCTGAAGCTGAAGAAGGGGCAGAGGGCCGTGATCAGCAACGGAAGGGTGAGATCAGTCAGCAGATGGTAACAGTTATTCAGTGCTGCAAAGAACAGACCTAGAGCAGCAGAGTCTCAGCAATCTGATCAAGAGTTTCTGCCTTCTGTAGGTCACCACATTGCACCTAGTCTGATTTAGTCAGACCTCCAGTGATCTGTTCCTTGTACTGTGTCCAGCTGAAGTTTTGTGAATTCAGATGTCTTAAGTAGCAGAATTTTCAGGCATGCTGGCATTGAGTGGAGTCCAGGGCCTAAAAGGGATGATCGTCCTGCTTCCATTCCCTGGGCAAAATGCTCCTGGACCTAGCCCCTGGTTCAAGGATGTTGGTGACTTGCTCTCTCCCACAAGCTCTTTCTACAAGAGCCACTTAAAGAGGCATATCTGTTGTTACATTATTCCTGCAAATAATGAAGCCCAGCTGTGTAGAACATTTAGTTTTCTTTTGTCAGCTGTTTAAATGCAAGTTCCAGTGACTCTGTGTACTTTATTGGGTTAAATGTCTCAAGTGATAACTTGCAGTATTATATTCCCATTATCAGTAAAATAGAAAAAAAAAATCTCTAGGCAGCTTTTAGGCTTCTGAGGACTAGAGGAGTAAGTTTTGCCACAGCTTTGCTTCACTACTGGAATTAGCTTTGTATTCTATTGCCTCTTCAGGTTGTAATACTGCAGGTGTAATTGAATATGCCATACTATGGCAAATCAGTGTGATTACTGAAAAGTGTAGGTCTACATTATTTTACACTGTTGGCGTGAGGTAGCTGGAATTATCTACTGGACTTGGTTGCTTGTTTCAGTGCAGTCTTTACATAGGAATTCTGATCCCATTTTCTTTGTAGATTATTGGCCCGTTAGAGGATGGTGAGATGTTTAATCAGGATGATTTCCACCTCCTTGAGAATATCATACTGAAGACATCAGGACAGAAAATCAAATCCCAGATTCAGCAGCTGGGATTTGAGGAAGATCTGTAAGTAAACCTGGGGAGACTAACAAAAGTGGTGGTACTTCTATAACATGACCTGCTGCAGCCAAAGAAACCTCAGCTTGTATCAAGTACACTCTGGTAAAGTGCTCTAAGAAAACATGCATCTATTCATTATGGTCAAGTTGCAACTGTTCAGAGGAGCAACTGAGAGAGGAAAAAGAAGCAAATTATCTATAGTGGGTTTAAAGTTCTTCAGCTGGCTTTTCACAGTTCACAGAATCTCATGGTATTGACAGGTATTGAGCTGTAACCCCAGATTCAGGAAGCAGGACTGGGAGAACCGGAGCACAGTACCACATCAGGCTTGACAAGTTCATCCTTCTTGACTTGGAGCTCGCTTAGATAGTCCCTGGATCACACAGCATGGGCTGCAAACAACCTGATCTCATGGGTGTTGGGGAAGTAGCTTCCTGGATAAAATTAAGACAAGCTAGAGTGAATAAAAGTATGAAAAGAAGATTCAGAGCAGTTGCATGTTCTGTCAGGGCTTTCCAAATTCCTTGCTTCATCTGTTGCACTAGATGAAGCTTTGTTCCAGGTTTAATTGACTGTGGCTGGTGGCAGCATCACCAGCAGAGAAGCTGCCTCCATGCAGGGGAGAGCTGTCGCTAGCTGCTAAGGGCTGTGCTACAAAGTGGTATAAATTGCTACGTGTTATTACACTTGCTCTTTGAAAAGCTTTCTGCCCTGGGTTGTCTCTCTGCTTCTCTAAATGGAACACAAGCCTGAGTTCTCATTAATATTAAAGCCTTCAGGCATGTGGAGGGCTTTCCCCTAGCTAAATCTTAAGTGACAGACTAGTTTAAACCACTTGACTCTTGTATGTTTCATAATTCATATGCAGAATTATCACAGTGTTTATTCTAAAAGAGAAAGAAAGGAAGAAAATAGAGATGAGACCTGAAGAGAAGGTTTCCCAAATTAGTCTGCAGTTCAGCTAACTACTGCCACCCTACCAGAATCAAAAACATTTTTTTAGTAATATATTTCAATGTCAATACTGCAGAAGCATGGAAATGACTCCTCTCTTTTTAAAGAGAAATAAAAGGAACAGAAGTAGAGATGAGGTAACAATAATCTTGGTTCTAGCAAATTCTTGCAAAAAGCATGGAAGGAGTCTTTCCAAAGGAAAATCATCTTCAGGTTCAAAAGAACATATGCTACTGTCTGTCAATCAGAACTGATATTTATAGAGTGTGTGTGGGAGTTGTTTGAGCTCGCAGCTAAGACGACAATTTCTTTCGTATTTACCTTTTGCAACAGTCATTTTCCTGTGATGCTGTTGTTACAGTGTGACAAGCCATGCTTGCCCAAGCTCCGGTAGGTTAAATTGAGGTCTACTGTACTGAGATCTTGTGTGCATCCGAGCTCTGCCACGACAGGTTTAACAGCAGGCCACAGCCTTTGCATCCATTCCCCTTCTGGGAATCCAAAGGGAAAGGAAGGAAGGTTGGTTGGTTGGTTTTAGGGTTTTTTGATAGTAGGACAGAAGAGGCCATGCTCTGGACACTGGAACAGAGCAAAGTTTAGATTTTTTGAATAACACTGCCAAGGTTTACTGAAAGTTACTGAAACTGCAGTTTGCATTGAATTGCTGCAGTAGAAAACACTGTAGAACTTGGCAGTCTTCACCAGGCTTCTGTTTTTGTTAGAAACAATTTAAACAGCTGTCACTATAAATCTATGAGACTGAGTTAATTAAGGAAAAGTTGAGAGACCCTTAAGTACAATATTGCTTCTTGGCAAAGCTATGATGTACAAATCAATTTCTGTTGAGCTTTCATGAGGTGTTACATTTTCAAAATTAAATGTGATAGTCTTGAGATGCTAGACAGAAAATTTCTGGCAATAATAAAAGGGAAGAACTTCTCAGCAGTGAATCTGTCTGTTACAAGACCCTTCTCTCTCAAAGTTCTCTGACATACAGGGTGCTTTCCATTTCCTAGATTTGCAGTATAAAAGGGGTTTGTTTTCTGGAACACAGATCATCAATTCTTATGTTGCTGTTTTTCAAACCTATTCATTATATATAGATGCAAACAGGACAATAATCATATAGGGGGAAGTTTGGGTGTCCAGCTGCAGACTGTCTTCTCCCTGTTCCCTCCCCGCCACTAAACTGCAGAACTGCAGTAAACACCTGCATTTTTGGAGTATTCATAAACAGCCTTTTTTTTTTTTTTCTTTTTTTTTTTTTTTTTTTCTTCTCTCTCTCCAGTGCAAGTGACTTGGTAATGAAGGTGGATGCCCTTCTCTCTGCTCAACCCAAAGGAGAGGCAAGGATTGAGTATCACTTTTTTGAAGAACAATACAGGTATAGGATTGCTGGCACTTGCTGAACAACATGCTTTATTGTTATTATTATTTTACATGCTCCTCTAGCTGGAAATTATGTTTTAATTTCAAGTAGCAATAGCGAAGTCCTCACCTGTTTTTAGGACACAACAAGACTTCAGATAGCTATTTAGATAAACAGCTATAGATCGATTGCTTTCCCTCACTTGATAATATTAACATACAGATATATTCTTATAAATAAAATGATGGATTTTCATATGCAGAAATATAATACATACAGATCAGTATCAGTGTACAGATAGATATGAATAGTTTAAAGAAGGCATCTATTTAAGAAGTAATTTGACTTGAGATAGCTGGTGTTTTTTCCTGTGTTTGTCCTTAAGTTAAATGCTTCAAAATTGTGTTTTCTTCTGTTCAGTGCAGTTAAGCTGAGACCGAAGGAGGGGGAGACGTACTTCGATGTGGTGGCTATTGCTGACCCTGTTACCAGAGAGGCTCAGAGACTCGCTCCATTGCTCTTGGTACGCGCACAGTTTTGCAGGGCATTTTAGGGCACCTGCAGCAAGTTTTCTGTTCTGTAATTCTGGAATGTTTTCTTCCTCTTTGACTGTGTGGTGACTAAGGGCCTTCTAATAGCGTGGCTGAAATGCACAGTACATTTTCTAGTGTACGGTACAGTGAAATTAGTTATTCTATTAGCTATAACGACCACACAAACATTTTCTTGGTAACTTTTAATTTCACCATTGGCAGTTAACTTTGCAAGTAATGAGGAGGGGGGGATTTAAAACAAGCATGTCACATGTCTGCTTGGGATCCTGTCCATAAAAACAGTGGTCTAGTAAACATTTTAAGGAATATCTCTTTCTCATTACTTTAGGTGTTGAACCAATTGATAAATATGAATCTAAGAGTGTTTATGAACTGCCAGTCCAAACTTTCTGACATGCCTCTCAAAAGGTAAGAAATACTATGCCTGAGGGCAGAAAACACACTAGAGAACAGCAGGATGGGAGTGGAAGTTATTTGGAGGCTTTGTCGCAAGTCTGGCTGTAGCTTGTGTGAGAAAACCATTTCTGTTGGGTTCCACAACTCTGCCATTTTGTGTATTAATCCTCCCCCAACAACAATAGAAAAGAAACCTGCTGGACCGTGCAAGCAACAGACATGGTCAGGCCTATAGGAGGTCTTGGTAAATGCTTTCAATTCATTTCATTAACAGGAAAATATATACTAGGAAGTCTGTGAACTTGTGAATTTTGTGAAGAAACCCAGCTGCTTTATTAGTTGGATGTTTGAGCTGGTGGGGGGGGGTTGTGTGGTTGTTTTTTTGTTTTTCGTTTTTGTTTTCTCCTCACATATTAATATTAAATAACTTATTAATCTTAATGATTGATTATGATTGATTCTCCCACTATCTGGTAAACTGATAATAATAATAAAAAGTGACCTGACCTGATCAAAGGATGTTGCTTTGGACAGTGCCCCAATGCCTCCTGCATGCAACATGAGACAACATTAGACTTCTTGGAAAAATTGGAACTCTCTGGGAAAGCAGATGTTCTTAGCCAGTTCAGAGAAAGTGAAATACTTGAAAAAAATTGACAGAAATAGATTCTAGTGGGCGCTTCTGTTGTTTTTCCTCTTACATTTCAGCTTTTATCGTTATGTTCTGGAGCCAGAGATTTCTTTCACAGCAGAAAACAACTTTGCTTCTGGACCAATTGCCAAGTTTTTGGATATGCCCCAGTCCCCGCTGTTCACTTTGAACCTAAATACTCCTGAGAGCTGGATGGTGGAATCTGTCAGAACCCCGTATGACCTTGATAACATTTACTTGGAGGAGGTAACACAAACCACCATGTTCCTGTTGATTAAATAAAATTAATAAAATTAAAGTAATCCAGGGATTATTTTTGTAATGAAAAGGAATTGCAGATTTTTAAAATGCTAGTGTACATAGAACAGTGGATGTTAGTGCTTTTTCCATGAGCAGACACCCTTAATGTTTTCCAGGAGAGGCAGAGGTAACCCTGAGCTCCCTGACAATATGGTGTCCTCATCTGAGCACAGGCTGAAAATACGGGGTAAAGGATGAAATGAAGGAGATGCTAAACTTGTAGACTTCAAATAGATCCTACAGAGCTTCTATTTTGCCTGTGCATGCATAACACTTCATCCTAGCTCAGGACATTGTGAAGAAACTCTTCTTGGATCATTAAACCCTTCTCCTGCTTTTAAAATGTATTAATTAAAAATTACCTCTGATCAGAACTTCTCACAGCTAGTGTTGCAATTAAATATAGAGGTTTCCTTTGCTTCTGATTTAGAGAGTTTTGAGGTAAGACCTGGCAGTCCTGTTCCAGCAAGTGAATTACGCTTACTTTCCCTTGCCTGGAGACACTACTGAGTTGATTTTAGTTACCTGTTCATTTTCACACTCTTGTGGATCACAAAAACAGAACTGGTGCAACAGAAATGCCCTCATTTGCACTGGTTTTAGAAGCAGGTTGATTCTAGAACAGGTCTTAAATTAGACTATTGTAATACTGCCCAGGGAAGTACTGCCACAGAGACATGGGGATAAAATAAGGAAAAATGGAAAACTGCAAGGAGCTGGAATCTAGTGGAAAAAAAATCTATTAAAAATAAAGGAGGAATATCTTTATATATAAATTGATGATTCTCATTTAACCTTGATAGAGATGGACAATCCAGTGCTAGTTATTAATTTATTGCTATTAGCAGTGAATTTTGACTTAGTCTTTGCTGAGTTAGAGGGCTGGTAAATGGTAAGTTATAAATGCAGTATACTAACATGTTGGGAAGTGCACTAAAGTATGATATTAAAAGTTAGGAAATCTGTAAGTGATGCAAAGTAGATAACTTTGTACTCTGGAGTACAGAATTAATAGCCTAGTAGGTTGTCAAGTAGTCTTTTCTCCTCGGAACAAGTGCAGACTATATATTAAAACGTAGCAACTTTGTCAGCGTAGTCCCGAGTGCGTGAATGATGCCCGACTGACAGCTCTGGAGGCTGCAGCGCTCTCCTGATTAGTTGGTCACCAAACAGGATTATTTTCACTATTAGTTTCTCCTTACTTTCGCTGTTACTGCCTGGGAACAGTGGCAGTGACTAGTGTTGCTAATCCTGTACTAACTAGTCACAAAGCCAGTTTTCTGATTGTTTTTTGGATGAAGATTTTTTTGCTTTTCATCCCTTGACTTAACCATTAAGCTATAAATGGACCACCCAAGACTGACACAACTGTCCATTTCAAGCCTCTGAATTTCTCTTCTTTGCTTAGATGAACTGAAAGCTTGAGAGAGGGCCATTAAATATTACAGGTATACTCAAAGTGCCATCCTGAGTCTCAAAATGAATGAGTTTTATGTTTGCTGGTGCACAGTTTCTCCCTCCTAATACGTATTTTGTTGGAACTAGCAATTAAACTATTATTCTGGACCTGCAATTAGAAGGGTGCTTTGAGAGACCTGACGATGATTTTGCTCCTAGAGCTTTTTGAATTTAGCCTGTTGGGGAGTTAGTCCTGAAGAGATTTGTGAAATATGCCAAATATTTTTTTTCTTAGCATTTCTGCTCTGTTTAACCAAATGGACTGGACCATCTGACAGTCCCCTAGCATGATGTACTAGGAGCAATGTGGAGGAAAGCAAAATGCTAATTCCAGATGATAAGCATAAGATAAGCAGTTTTCAAAAAGATTTTCAAAGAGATTCAAAGAGCTTTAAAGATCTGAATCATGTTGTACTTCTTGTGAGATGCCAACTTATTTTACTAAATTCCCCAGTATGTATAAAAAAAAACTTTGTAAGATAAGAATAACAGTCCTTCCCTTCTCTTATACCAGGGTCTTACCAGTTTAGATTCAAACCTTTCTGGCCAGGGATACTCTCTTTAACAGTATTTGCATGAAGCACTTTACTCGGTGGAGCTGTGCTCTCTGGGGTTGTCCTGAGATTTACTTAATAAAACTAATCTAGTAAAACAAAGCAATTGCTATTTAAATGCTATTTTGGAAAGTAGTTGAATCATTTTAAAAAAAAAAAAAAAAATTTTGAGTTTCTTCCACGTTTAGCACTGTCTTCTCCTTACAGGTGGATAATGTTGTAGCTGCAGAATATGAACTAGAGTATCTGCTTCTGGAAGGACACTGCTATGACATCACTACTGGACAGCCACCTCGGGGACTTCAGTTTACACTGGGAACCTCAACCAGTCCTGTCATTGTTGATACCATTGTTATGGCCAACTTGGTAAGCGTTTAATAGGCAACAAATAACTCTTGCTCTCCAGGGAGCACCATCACTTGCATAAATCGCTGATTATCTCTCAATATGGGAACTGCCCAGGTGGTATTATACTTCACAGCTGCTTAATTGCTGAATTAAGCAGAGCCAGATAATTGCTGAAGTCTAAAACCCTGCTGTGGATTGTGTGTCTGTTACCTGTTTCAAGAATGCTGTCCATCCCTGCAGCTTATTGAGGAGGGTCTTCTGGAATGTCTTAAAATGCTGCCCATATTCTTCTTAAGCAACCTCTTTCCAGGAAAAGCCACACAGGACTGTTTTATTCCAGACTGGTACTTAGGGCGTTCACTCCATCTGGTGCTGCAAGCCTCAGGTGGAAAATTGCCTTGTCTTGCACAAACTCCTTCTGGAGACCTATGGAGCAAATGGAGAGAGTCAGCAGGAATGATCAGCATCCTGGGAAACCACAGGAAGTGTGAATGAACAGGAATTAACCCCATTTAGTCAGGAAAAGGTGACAGAAGCCTGAGTGCACGACTGGTCCCTGCAGCAGTCTTTATTAGGTGCCTGCATAAGGGAACAGTCTGCTTACAGGGTCCATGCTGAACCTTGGGATAGGTGAGGGACTTAAATTATTGGAAGAGATGTTAACCATTAGAGTATTTTCCTTTTATTACATAGTGCTAGGGAAAAACTGGATTGTATTTTCTATCATGTTTTTGAAATCTTTAAGTGTATTTAACAAGTTAGAAAAAATGTCCACCATCCTTTGTAATCTCCACAGCATCCTTTGTAAAAATGAGAATTTTAGGTGGAACTCCTTGGCTCTATGTTTTAAGACCTTAAGTTTATGTTGACCAGCTAGCTTAAGAATAACTATTATTCAGACCTAAAGCACTGAGTCAGAACACACACCACTTTTTTTTTTTTTCTGCATTTCCATTTATTGGAAACCTGACAGATTATTCCTTTCCTTTTACAGGGTTACTTCCAGTTAAAAGCCAATCCTGGTGCCTGGACTCTAAGGCTCAGAAAGGGCAGGTCTGAGGATATCTACAGGATCTACAGGTAGGACAATGCGGAGAAGACTTAGGCTTTGTTCTTGTAAAATTCCTGAACCAGATGGGTGCAGCATTAAAATAGATAACTTTAACAGTTTACTTGTTTAGCAGCAATCACCTGATTAAAAAAATACATTTCTTCTTGTGTTGAGGTGAAATAAATTCATTCCTTTATGGAAGCAAATAGACATGTTTAAATATATATATTTGTTATGTTTTTGTTGTTGTTGTTCCATGTCTGAAGATAGGCTTTTCAATGCTAAGGTTTAATAGCATGTAGGAAAGCATTTGAAGAAGAAATAATGTTTTATCGTCCTTTCAGCCACGATGGGACAGACTCTCCCCCTGAAGCTAGTGAAGTTATTGTTGTTCTCAACAACTTCAAGAGCAAAATTATTAAGGTCAAGGTGAGTTTAAAAACTAGAGATGCTTTTAAAGAAGACTGATCAGCAGTAGGAAGAATCTTTCATTAAGATCTAATGATCTCTTCCTACAAGTCTCCTGATTTACTTTCAGTTCTGTTTGGCTAGTGGTGCTGTGTTGTCTGCTTATCTGCTATGGAGCCTCAGTGGCCAGCACTGCCTCTTTGAAACAGTGTGTTGGATGCCTGTGTAACCCTGTTAGCCATCTAGAATAACAAGCTCTGGTGCCTGAAAACAGCTTTGAAATCTATTTTGATCATGTTAGTCAAGTAATGGACTCCTGAACTGTTTGTCTGTGCAGCTCAGGTTACATCTGAGGTAACTGGATGTAATTAAGCTGGTACAAATAGACTCAATATAAAAATCAACACTCCATAACTCTTTGCCCAGTTTGCAGTTCCACTGTCTCAAATTGCCTTATGCATTTACAGGTTCAGAAAAAAATGGACATGATGAATGAAGATTTACTAAGTGATGGTACCAATGAGAATGAGTCTGGATTTTGGGAATCTCTCAAGTGGTAAAACTACTTTGACAATAACCTGCACTCTTGAAACTAGCAAACTGTTTTATCTTTTGATGATAGTCAAGTCTGTGATAGTCCTGTCTTGAACCAGCAGAAGCTGAGGGTTGGGTTCTGCAAAACCGCTCGTGTCCTCACCCCTGCAGAACGCTGGGTTTCCAGAGCGCCAAGTTGCTGCTGGGCCTTGCTGGCCTGCCCTCCCCTCCCGCTCCTCGCGAGGCAGGAGGGTTTGGCCTCCAGGAGGGCACCTGGACACGCGGCCCGGCTGAGCGAGGGCGCGCGGCTCCGCTGTGGGGCCGCTCTCGTGGGGCGAGCGGGGAGCGGGCAGCCCGAACCCGCGGCCGCGCGGCAGCAAAGCGGCACCGTGGCCGTCTGTAACCGCTGGCCTTGCTCTCCTGGCTTGTGTGTGAGCAAATCTGTCTTTTCAGGGGATTCACGGGAGGACAAAAGACTGAAGACGTGAAACAGGACAAAGATGATGTACTAAATATATTCTCTGTGGCTTCAGGACACCTATATGAAAGATTCCTCCGGTTAGTCCAGAATTTAGGATTGGGGGAGGGGGGAGCTATCTCAAATGGAGAAAATCTCTTCTCTAGCTTTTTGCATCTACTGCAGTATAGGAACTGCTGTCTGTGTAGCATTCATTTGTTTAAAGTATACAACATGGCACACTGCTGTACTAGATTGTTTTTTCATTACAAAACAAGCTCATGCAGTTATGTTTTTACAAGTTCAGGTTCCCTTCCAAAACAAATGTGAATTATTCTTTAACTTGCACATGGGTTCGTTTTATTTTTAGTAACTTTGTAGTTAGAATTAAGCAAGCCACAGTAGATTGAAGTTGCATACTTCTCCATGCATGAAGATCACTAAGCTGATACATATCAGTTAAGTCTAATAATGTAACCCAGCAATTTGTAATCTGTTATGCAGCTCATTTTCTCTAATGTTTGGTTGCTGATTTTCAAGTGCTGTTTTTTTTTTTTTTTTTTTAATAGCATAATGATGTTGTCTGTGCTGAAACATACTAAGACTCCTTTGAAGTTTTGGTTTCTGAAGAATTACTTATCACCGACATTCAAGGTTTGTTACTAATTAGAAAAGTATTATATTACAAGAAAAGTAAATAAGAAAAAAGTTCAAGTTGTACATCATACTATTATATAAAATGTGCACAGTTGCTGGGCTCTATACCCTCTATTTTGACAAAGCCTTATGTTGTTACACATGGTGGTTCTTGACAGCAGACTCATGCTGAGGGTGGGTATTTGAGAGACCAGCCCATAGTAAGAGAATCATACGTGAAAGAATCTCAACTTTTTCCTTGTGCCTCACATGTCAAAGGTATGGATTATAACATGAAATTCAGGATTATAGTTTTCAGACTGACTACAGTACATGTACAGTACAGTAGTACATGGTAAGAGAATGACACAAGCCCTGAATAAACATGCCTGGAAATACTTAACCATTATCTGTCCTGTCTTATGAAATGAGCAGCAAACAGCAGGGTTCAAACCAGAACCCAGAGGTAAATGAAGTCAGAGCTCCATATTTCAGGAATTTACAGCTTTTAACATCTGAGGAAGTAGCAGTACCCAAAGAGTCGTATCTGTTCACAAGAACAAGTACCTGGTGGTGCCCCTATTGCTCCAAACATGAACTGTGCTGTGACTCTAACAGATGAGAATTTTAATTAGTTTAAGTCAGCAGACCAAATTGTTCTAGTAAAAATTTCTCCCAATTATTTTCTCTCATTTTATTATTCTTGTACTGCTTTGACATCCCTAAATAAATCTCCCATCTCTAAGTTTTATATGATTTGAGTAATGTATTCTTTTGAACTGATCTGTAGATCACTATAAAATAGTTTGTATGAAAAAGGATGCCAAAATATTTAGATGTCTTGCAACAGTTGGCTTTACAATTTATAACTTTCTGTACAGTTTGGATTATTTTTTACTTTGTTTGAAGTAACAACAGTAACGTAGCTATTGTTTGTGGTATTTCATTCTCTAGTCTCCTCTGCCTTACCATAGGCCTGAAGTTTATCTCTTGTAATGCACTTTTTTTTTTGTCCTGCAGAGGAACAAAGACCTGAGATAAGCTACTTTTTTCCTCCCCTCCCTCTGCAGGAGTTCATCCCTTACATGGCAGAGAAGTACAATTTCCAGTATGAGCTTGTCCAGTACAAATGGCCACGCTGGCTTCATCAGCAGACAGAAAAACAGCGTATCATCTGGGGTTACAAAATCCTCTTTCTAGATGTGCTCTTCCCATTGGCTGTTGATAAAATCCTGTTTGTGGATGCTGATCAGGTAACACAGAAGACAGAATTACTTTAACATTTAAGAATTGTATGCTCTTGAATACAATCTCTGTATTATTGCAGAGATGGCAGGTTTGAGCACTTTCCAGGCATGACTGAAGGGTGATTCTCTAGTCATTATGTAACTATAACATGCTTCAGCGAGTGCTGCTTTTATTTTCTCCCTGCTTGTTCACAAAGCATGCTTTTGTTGGCCCATCTCTCTCTTTTTTTTTTTTTCCTCCAAGTTCTTTATTCACTCTATGATTCCAGCTAAGCATGATCTTGTTTCAGCCATGCACTACCCCACTTCTAGGTCTGTCTTTTCTCCTCTCTCCGCTTTTTAACTTAATCAGATCCAAATGGCTGTCAGAGGAATGAGAAGACAAATTCCCAATATCCAAAGCTATGCCCTGTGGCAAAGCAGACTATGTCTCTATGGCTTAATATGTATGTGCTTGCTGCCTCAGCGGTCTGAAAAAACAGGATGGGTGTAGACTAAAAACTGCCAAAAATATTTCTTCTATAACAGATATGAAAGTGAGAAATATGGATTATCAACATGTAAGTATGCAATGCCTTAGGTATTCTGGCATAGGTACAGTAGGATCCCCCGTCAGTTAAAACCATTGCAACCTGTGCTTAAGTATCACCTATGATAAATTTCTAGCTGTGCTTTTATTTCTGTAGACAGTGTGCACACTATAGAAAAAAAGAAGCTATTAATGTAGTTTGTTTCTATTGGAGTATTATTTTTAGAGTAGTATTACTGCAATAGCATCTGTGTGTCAGAAAGACATGAAAAAGCCTTCATGCCTGAAGGGCTCACAAACCTTCGAGAGGGCAGGAGGCGAAGGATTGCAGCAGGCTCCATCTCTTGTGAGGACTCTTGCTGCTTGTTAAGCAACAGCTTGGCACTTTGGCTGTCAAACAAACCTCTGTCAGATTCTCTCGAGCTCCACTTACCAGCTCTGTCTTGTGGCAGAATAAACCAGAAACTTTTGTGCGACGTATGCATAATTCAAAGGACTGCAGAGTAATAGATACTCCTATTCCTCCTTTAACTGTTCACACAGTCTGAATTGTAAATCTTAACCAGTGTTTTATGCTTCTACAAATCAAAATAAATCCTTTCCCTTCAGATTGTGCGCACAGATCTAAAGGAATTAAGAGATTTCAATCTAGACGGTGCTCCTTATGGATATACTCCATTCTGTGACAGTCGAAGAGAAATGGATGGCTACAGATTCTGGAAATCAGGATACTGGGCAAGTCACTTAGCTGGAAGGAAGTATCACATCAGGTACTGAATCTTTTTTTTTTTTTTTTTTTTTTTTTTTTTACAAAACAGAACAGAAGAGCCTTTGGTGCCACTTGGAATTGTCACAATTCCAGCTGGCCTACACGGTGCGGCAGCAACCCCCTGTCATGGTTCTGCTGCCCATGTCCCTCTGAACCCACCAGGGACACAGACCTTGCTTCCATCAGCTACAACTCATAGACATGAATGAAGTGTTAACTAACCAGACATCTTCATTTGTTAATAACAAATAGCAGCACGGATTGCATGACAGCAAAGCCAAGACAGATTCGTTGCATAAACTTTTGTGTATATATGTGCCATGACCTTTTTAGAACTGCTTTCTTGCCTTGTATCAGATGGTGTGAGCTATTTCCACCAAGAGACTGTTTTAGCATATCAAATCTAAGGGTTCATTGGGGCTGCAGTAAGTTACCCATCAGTCAAACATCATTACTAATTGTATCATCTCCATGTAGTGCTCTGTATGTTGTGGATCTGAAGAAGTTCAGAAAGATAGCAGCTGGAGACCGACTCAGAGGACAATATCAGGGTCTTAGTCAGGATCCTAACAGTCTGTCTAACCTTGATCAGGTGTGTTTTTTATCCTTTCCTTACTGGGGGAATAGAGCAGCTTGGGCCCTCTCCTTTCCTGGCCAAACTTTTATCACAGCCGGATGCCAGTGACAGTCCTGTCACTCTGCATTCAAGTGTGGCAGGTGTGGACACCACCAAATGTACCTGCTGATTGGAAACAGAAAATGCCTTTTCCACATCTTCAAATCAGCAATTGTCCAGTACACTCTAACACATGACTGGACACATCTTTTTTTAGTTACAAACATGCAGTACTAGGCGGGGAGGGAGGGTTGACATAAGTTCACCCCACTCTAAAAACTGCTGCTGAATCTTATTCTTCAATACAGGATTTGCCTAACAACATGATCCACCAGGTGCCCATAAAGTCACTCCCACAGGAGTGGCTTTGGTGTGAAACATGGTGTGATGATTCCTCAAAGAAGAGAGCAAAAACCATTGATCTGGTAAGTGCAATATGGCTTGCTCATTCTTACGTTGCAACAGAACATAGTGACCCATCTTAAAGGCCCTTTCCTACCTTAGAGCTGGCTGCCTCATATTATACTGTTACTTAAATGTTTCATTTATTTTTTTTCCTTTTCCCTTCTATGTTTTTTCATAAGCTATCAGGAACAGTGGCATTATGAGTTTAAGAGGCTTTGCACTGTTCTGTAGCTGAAACACAGGCATGTAGCACTGTTTCCCCAAAACAGCTCAATTCCACCAGGCGGAAGCATCCCTCTGTTCAGTAAAGAAACTCCTTTTTAAATGTTTTTGCAGTATCTGAGCAGTTTGTGTTTCATTTGCAGTGTAATAACCCAATGACCAAAGAGCCCAAGCTGCAGGCAGCAATGCGTATAGTTCCTGAATGGCAGGACTATGATCAAGAAATCAAACAGCTCCAGAGTCGCTTCCAGGAAGAAAAAGAAACAGGAGCCCCAGCTAAGAGGACACAACAGCACACACAAGGTGATCTGTCTAGCCCTCACTCCTCAGCTCTATGGTGGAATGGAGTAAAGCCTCGTGCTTGCTCACTGTGAGCTTGCAGGAGGCAGAGGTTTGTGTGGAGAATCTGCTAAATAATCTGCGTATTTTAATGGCACAGAAGTGCCTTGCCCTGTGAGGCAGGCAGAGCTGAACTATGCTGAATCTTGGAGCTAATACTGCACAGAGCTTTCAGCTGTGTTGTTCTTGCAGCTTTGAACTTGGTTTCTTATCTTAATTCTGATGTTTATTTAAAAGTGCAGTTACAAACTGTCCCTCAGTCACTGGTGACCTTTGAAAGAACAAACTGTGTGAGTTTACATCTCAAGTTTCAAACCGTTCTGCCACTGAGGCAGCTGGAAATGGAGCTCACTATTTTTTTTTCTTTTCTACAGATTCAGCGGCACATTCAGAATTATGATCCATGGAGGAGGAAAAAAGAGTCAAGCTAGACTGTTTCATAGACAATTTTTATATTGAAAGCTGTTTTTTTTTTTTCTGGTATGTCTGCAAAACTGCTGAATAATTGAATGGGATGATGTATGCATTTTTATTACTTGCCTCTGGGTTAATTTCTGCATATGAAATAAGATCTGGATTGCTGGAATTAGCATTACTGTTTTTTGCACCTGTGGTGGAGATGAAAGAGCCCCTGATGGAATTTAGCATTTCAGGAAGAAAATTTCAAAATCCACTGGAAAAGCTGCAGCCTCTTCCCTCAGCTGTCGCTGCCTCCACCCCGACCCAGGTTCTGTCGGCCTCCGCTCTGACCTGGGAGCGCCTGGAACACGCAGACCGGGAACACGAGCAGCTGGCCGGAGCGTAAGTCCTTACCTCAACCGACGGAGACAAACATTTCCAGCTAACATTAAGGCTCAGATCCATGCCTTAAATTGGGATAATGGTTCATCTACACATTTTCAAGTGGTCAAAAATGCTTCTTTGCTTGTTATGACCTTTTCCCTTTTGGAACATATCTAGCATTACTTAGATCCTCCAATACCTGTGTTCATTCGTTTGGCTTAATGTAAAATTACTATTCAAAAATATTACATCTGTTCATATGCCCAACTGAACACAAATGACTAAGCTTACAAAAGAAGCAGAATGTTGAGTTTGACAGTTCTGTTTAGCCTAACCCATCTGACTTGAAACAAGAGTGGCCTCCTTCCTTCCTGCTCAAAGTTTAAATCAAATCAATCTGCACAAGTGGTAGGGTCTTAATGTTGCTGTGGTTTACTGATTCATGAATGTTTTGTTTAGAGAAATCTGTGGAAGCTTTTCATTATGTAAATTTCATTAATTTTATTTTTCCTCGGTGATGTTGTCACATCAATAAAAATCTTTGGAGTTCTTAGGTCTTAAACTCTAGTTCACACTCAGTCCTTTGCCCTTCCTTTTTGCTTGCTCACAGCTCAGCCCTAAGGGGATTTTTGGGTCTCTTGCCTGCTTTACTTGCATTTGTTTTTACTTAGCACACAGACAAGAAAATGTTTTGCTTGAAGGATTCAGTACTTTGGCCTACTTAAATAATTCTCACTTATGTTAATTTTTAAACAAAATGCTGCCAACGTTGAATTGTATAGACACACTGATTTTTTTTTAAAAAAAGCCCCTTTTTCCTTCCCCTTACTCCATAATTGCTGCCTCCTTTAGCAAGAGTTAAAATAAATAACGAAAGAGGTATTTCTAGGTTAAAGGGTAGCTCTCCTTCTTCAGAAATCCACCTTCAAAGCTGGTTTATTTCAGCCCCTCCTGTTTTTGTACAGGTAAGTGTGCAGTGCAGGAACAGTTTCCCAATTACTCAGGATGATCTTTAAGATGTTCACACATCAGATAGGTGTTGCTGAGAGATGCGGAGATGGTTGCAGCACTCACGCTGCTCCCAGGCAGTGCCAGGGCCGAGCAGCTCCATAGCCACCCACCAGAACAGCCCAACCTCCCCCTGGAGCGCCGCGAGCGCCCAGGGAAAGCAGCGGCCAGGGCCCGACCCTGCCGCCTCGCACCGCTGCCTGCACCCAGGGGCGCCCGAAGCGGGTGGCTCCGGCAGGGTGGAGGAGAGGGCAGTTCATCATCCCCTCCTCCAGACAAGGAAAATAGGCAAATGTGACAGGCTGGATTTCAAGGCATGATCTGATAATTCATATTTGTTAATCTTGGTATTTTGTACTTTGTCTGCAGCTACTTAAATTCAAATAGTCTCCCTGATACTAACTAACACCTAGCTGATGCTTCCTGTCAAAACAGTGCCCATGAAGGCTGGGCAGACTTGCACTAGAAGGAATTTTTCGAGTGTTAAGAACCACTTACGCAGCTGCCAAATTAAACTGTCATTATATACGGTGTTAATTGGCCCTTTTTTAAACAGATGTAAACACGGTTAAGACTACTTTTTCTCTATTCAGCTCTCTGCTGCTGCTGCCTGCAGAAGGGCACCCAACTAGGTGGGCACAGCTGTACGCAGCAGCCTCATCCAGGGGTGCCTGGGGAAAGTCTATGTAAACCTTCAGAACAAGAAAAGAGCACGTTTTCTGCACAACAAGACTCTCTCCTACCTAAAGCAGTATTTGGCTTCAGCGTTTTTTTTTCCAACTATTATTAGAAACCAGAAATTTCAGAATAAAGTAGCTTGTGAAATTCAGCACAATATTTGCAATGCCTTGTTTGGAATTGTATAAATGGAGTTTTTTTTGTGTGTGTGTCAATTACATTTTTTTGTATTATGCTCTTGCTTCATTTTATGTTTTGTATGCATTTCATCCATACTATACTTTTTCATTTTTATTTATTTTTAGCAAGCTCTTTCTACTGTCTTTTGTCCTCTCGACAACAGAGACCATGCTCTCGTTCAGGTCTGTAATGTGAGTCACAACCACATGCATCACAAGACCTTGTGTCTAATACTCCTTTTGCAGCGCCCTGTAAGAGCCCTGGACCTATTCTCCAGTGCATTATAATATGCTTGTGGTTCTAATGATTCTGAATATGAAATACCCGTGTTTTTTCTGGGAGCTACTCTTCATTTGTGCAAAAGAAAACCACTCATAGAGCTGCCAGCCTAAAGAGGAGGCTATGGCCTTATTTTGGATCTGTGGGTACCGTTGCCTCTACTCTTCAACTAGGCCTTTAAAGGCTACCGTGGGAGCTGCACCCAGAAAGCACCTTGGGGCAGGCCTGTTACTGAACCAGAGTCACTCCGTGATGGCAGCGCTGGCGCCTGTGGTCCTGTGAGCCAGTTAGACTGATCCGAAAGACACAAACCTGCAATTAAAGAGGTTCCAACACAACTTTGGGTCCCCTAGCTCGTTTAGACAGGCCAGAGTGACGGCACCCTCATAAAACGGGCTGGTAGAAGTTCCACTGAAAGAAAACAACCCAGTACTTTATTTCAAAAGGAAAATGTCATTGCCCCACTTCCTAGAAAAGAGAAGTACGGAATATGTGCTGAAGCATATGGAATATGTTCTTTCATTTATCTGTTGGGGGGGATTTGCGGTAAAACAAGGAAATGAAAGGGGTGGGATATGTACAAAGGAGCAAGAACTCAGATACAATCCTAGGAACCTTTTTATAAGCTGTTTTGCATGGACACATCTTCTGTAATCACTTCAGGAGCAAACCATACCTGTGGGTGCTACTGATAGCTATGGGGAGCTATTTGCTGCCAACTGTTACCTGAAATGAGATTACAGTGAATTTCCCAGTACAGTGACAACAAAAAGATGTCTAATATAATAAAGACTTTTCTGTTCTTTGTCCTTGTTTCTCATGTCACTTACTTTTGGTCCTGACAACTGCTGTTTTCAGGGGTTTACTGAGGTATACTCTTTTCACGTATTTTGTATTCAAGTGTTATGACAATTGAGGAGCTCCTAGAAGGGAGCAGTTGAGCAGGGTGCAGCTTCTCTCGTACCAATGCTGTTCATCATGGTATTAAAATGAGCATGAAACAGCTGTGTCTGGTAAAGAAGCAATACAAAATTTTACTTCTAATGTTTTTTTTCCAAATCCACCCACTAATAATAATAATAATAAAAGTATTTCTGATAAAGTTTTCTTCATTTTGATTATACTTTTCAGGTCATAGCAAGCACCCTCAGACAAGTTGTGTGTGTCTGGGGCTCTTTCGTTGTTGGAAACGAATTCCAAAATCTTATGGGACTCAGAGAAAAGGCTCCCAACCAAAGAGTCATTATTGAGAGATCTAAAATCGACAGTTTTTGCCCAGCAAGTGCACTTGAATGGATGACTAGTTCTTGCCACAGAAATAGTTGCTCATTTCTGTACAATTGGTTCTTTGAACTTGTTTGAGTTTGGAAAATGAGAAGAAATCCTTGGGGAAACTAAAAGACAGGGGAGAAGGAAGCATCCGGAAAGAACAAATACATGCAATAAGCCTACTGCCTCTGCAAACAGTAAGGGATTTTGTGCAGCAATTTTAATTTCCTATGTACATATATAAGCACCTGAGTGTACACAGATACATCCTTGAGACAGCCTCTCCAGCCCCACTGCCAGAAAAGCACAGGGATGTACAGTGCATCCTCTAGCCTAAGTGACACAACTCCCGCCACTGGGGTGGGAGAGTGTTTTGAAGCTTTTTTAAAATTTTATTGGCCTGAGCAGAGCAGTCGCTGTGTTTGATCCTAGCTACGTTCGTGCTCCCCTGCCCCTGTTGCGCGTGACTAACCCCTGCCGCACAGCCTGCCCCTCCACGGCCCCGAAGGCAACGCACAGCCATGAGGGGAAGCCAAGTTGTGTCACCGGGCAAACAAACCACCTTGCTAGCTGCTGCTTTTGGTGTTTCCATCCAGTGATGAACTGATACATCCACATGCCAATCCACATGATTAATGATCAGTCACTCCCTAAAATATGCTTGAATTTTGTCCAAGTTACAAGAGTGAGGGTGTCCTTGTCATGAGGCCAAGGGAACTGCTGGCAGGGAGATCCCATGCGAGTATTCCACACGCACTTCTCTAGCCTGAAGAAATCCCACTGGGATCACAAATCCATCCAGCAGCAGTATGGTTCCTCAGTCACAACTCACCAGCTGATAATGTCCATAAAATGTCCTCAGTTGCTTCATGTGACAAGTCCAACCTGCTCCAGACACTGCCCAAGTGTCTGAAGTGCCCCAGAAAGAGAATTCAAGCCATTCCCCGGGGAGCAAGAGGCCTCAAACGTGCCTGGTGTTTAACACAGCCACCATGAGAGCAGCACAATGCGCAAGGTCCCCAAGAAACCACCTCTCCCACATCCAGCCATCTCCACACAACTGCTTTGGAAGTCACCACACTGAGATCCACTCTGGAGTGCTATCTACGCTTCATGCTTCCACTCTGGCCAACACAAACAGTACAACTATATCAATACTCAGAGCCTGCCCACAAGGAAACTCTCTCTTCGTTTGTTCTGCCTTCCTCCTTTCACCCATATAACTATATTTACCCAATCACAGCTACTGCTCGTAGACTA
Organism: Tinamus guttatus; assembly: GCF_059628265.1. Taxonomy (NCBI): domain Eukaryota; kingdom Metazoa; phylum Chordata; class Aves; order Tinamiformes; family Tinamidae; genus Tinamus; species Tinamus guttatus. Next base: position 827,698 of record NW_028289461.1, read on the forward strand.
TATACTCCATGTGGTTTGCTTCAGTAAACTGATCTTTGCAGAGTTGAAGATAATTAAAGCCCTTTCCCCCCACCCTCCCTCTCTGCCTGCAGCATGTGTGCCAGCTGCTACCTGGAATCCACATAATTGAGGAGTGTTCCTCAAGCAGGGAACTCCAGGAAAATCACTTCTGGCTACCAGGGCTACTGCTGACTGGACTTTGTTAAGATCATTGCTCATACATACTGTCTTGTGCCTGCAACACACCAAATTTGTTCCTCATTAGCCAGCTCGGGGGTTAATGAGGAAGGAAAACAGTGTTTCCTCTGTGTGAATATCTAGAATAAAGAACTCAAATATACCTGATTATGGCACAACAGGGTCCTCTTCCACATCTAGACGGGTTTTCTTGCATGTCATGTACCATGTTACTACAGACGGAGCTCATGACTTCCCTTTCCGCTTGCCTGAGGCCAGGGTGTTTCTCTCTATTGCCCCACTTGGACACACAGCATGCCCTCAACTCCATCCTGAAAGATACTGCACAAATGGAGAACTCACTGTTTCCATTTTCAAACACAGCATCAACTCCCAACACTAAAGCCCTGTACCTTTTTTCTTCCTCTTGTGGTCAAGGTTTCTGCCATCCATACTTGCTACGCTTGCTTTTCCCTGCTGAAAGGGGCTGGTCCAAGAGCTTAGTCTTTTAGCTTACAGCATTTTCTCTCCCTGTAGGTGATTGTTCACTATAATAAATACAGTGGAAGCCCTCACAGTATTTCCTTCAGTGTGTTCCAACTGCTTTCTTGATATTTTTTTTTTATACATTCAAGCATTACCAGGGGCCTTCTGGTCATAATGCTGAGAATTCATCTTGAACTGTCTACTAGAATCACTAAATTCTTGTTTACATCAAGAATACAGACTCCTATTTGTAGGAATAAGAAGCGCTCATATATCTTATTCCTAAATGTGCAACTGCAAATTTCCCCTGCTAAAATGCCAAAAAAAAAAAAAAAAAGCCCCAAGCAATCTGCATAGCTGTTTACAATTCACTGCCTCTAAACAGCTGTCACCACAATTACTTCCAGATCTTTATGAAATCACTAAATAGTGCAGATCACAGCAGAACTACAGGAAGAGAAGGCAACTCAGACACCTATTTGACAGGGATTCCCACTGATTTTTACGTTGTTAACTGGTTCTTAATACTTTTAATGCAAGATCTAGAGAGCTAGTATACAGTAATGTTTTGGGGCAACAAGGCAGGCTTTCAGAAGGCATTTAGGTATGTAGTTAGCAAAACCAAACCCCTAATTCCTCAAAGTCATACTTGTTTGGCAAGAGCTATGTTCCATAAAACTCTCAAGAACCATTTCTGTTCTCAAGACATCACTAATGTCCCGTGAGCTTCCTCTCTGCTTCATTTCAGCCAGATGTCTGGACAAGTAACCCTTTACTACACTTTTGTTGGAACATCTGCCTTGTCAGTTTATTAAAAAACGAACATCACTGGGTCAGTGATTTCCCTAGCCATCTCTTTAAGCTCTTCTTAGATACCAGTCATTGAGTTTCTCCTTAAGAAAAAAAAAAAAAAAAAAAAAAGCTTAAAATTTCAGGTGCTGAACACATGCTGCATCAGCCCAGTGAAGGTATCCTGGTGCTATTAATGGAGGAACAAAAGCATGGTTCTCATGCTTTCCAAACGCTGAACACGCACCTCCTGAGTAGCTTGCTTTTGAAAGTAATTATACCATCTTCGCTTAGTAACTAAGCTAAATTAAGACTTTTTGCCAACACATTTCTTTTGTCCTCAAGATCCACTTGAGATTCCGCTTTCATCTCCTGGTGACAGCACTCTTCAGGTGACAGCGAGGCCGACTGAGCTCCGCTCCACACCGGGCCGTGTCCCCGGCAAGGCCGCAGGTGTGGACTCCTCACTGCAGCTCCTCCGGCCAGATTAAGAACAGATTGCTTCGCTTTGAGAAGCCTTCCAACTTGACTCAAAAAATTCCTCAGAAATGACATGCTTTACTTTTTCTGGGGCTTACCCTAACTCAACGAATAAACCAAGCTTCTTCTAAAAGTCACCTACTTTCCATTAGTCTTAGTGCTCACCTCCAAGTTGCCCACAGGGATGTCGCTAACCAGTGCCAGCTTTTAACATGTAGGAGTTCCCTGGGTCCTCCAAATTCACAAACCCAGGCAGATTACATGAGTCGTTTTTGTTGAAACCTGCTCACTCAGAATCACACTAGTGAGCAGCTTGAGGTAGCTTCATAGTCACAGTGTCCTTTTTTTTAACATAACCAAAGAAAAGAATGCTGAATATACTGAAGAATGAGCTTATTATCAAGTGCCTGGACCTGTAGATGGAGCACTTGCACTGCTGAAAGTAGGGGGAAAAAAAAAAAACCAAAAACACACCCACACCTACAACCATGCCTGTGCCTGCCGACCCCTTCCCTGCAGTTCCCGGCATCTTTATTCTAAAACGGAAGATATCTGTCCCACGTGGAGCTCAGCAAGCTTTCCCCAGCCAGCCAGGAGTCGGGAGGACGTTCCCGTGCCCTGCAGCTGCGCTGGCCGAGCCGCGTGCATGCTAAGACACGCAGCCGATGCCATCTCTGGGAAGACCGATACGTCTGACAGACTTGGCGCTACTAAGCTCTAAGGACTTTTCAGTGAAACCCAGATACAGCTACCTTGAACAGTCTAACTGCTCCCAAGGGAAAGGTGCAGCCAAATTTCACTTTATTTATTAATAATAAAACCCTGTGAAACCTTTTCCTTTTCACTTACCATCAACTCTCAGTGCAAATTCAGAGCAAATTCATTCATTTAAACAAAGATTTTCATGCCCTTTAGTACTACAATAGGATCTCTCTTACAAAAAGGGGTTGGTTCTAGGAAATACAGGTTGGCAATGCAAGATTCTTTACATTACATTGAACCAGGGGTTTATTTGGTCTGCTCTTGTGTGTATCTATCTGATATGTTATTTCTGTTCACGACTATCACAAGCCCTTTGGCGAGAGTGGGCAAAACGCCCCGTAGAAAGTGATTTAGAAACTCCAGCAGAAGTCAAGTATCTTTTTCCTACCTCCCACCATGGCAGAAAGACATGAGACGTAAGGGCAGAACCCATGTCTCCTCCTCCAGGAAGGTTGTACTTCCAAAAGCAGTTGTCCTCTTGCATCCCACTTGGAAAAACACTATTGCATGGGTAGCATTAGCACTTCACCACATCTGACAGAAACATTTAAATCAAATATGAACAAATTGCTTTCTTTTAAGGGGTTTGCCAGCATCAGAAAAGCAGTGTTGTGCATGTCTATTTTTTTGTACATTTTGAAGCAGCTCTTTCCTCTGTGCTTGCAAGTACTCTTCTGCTTATTTCCTTGGTTAATCGCACTGGAGGACAAAAAGTCACGAATAAAGAGAATTAAGAAAGAGCAAAACATTCAAGCTTAAAATGCAAACTGTCTCTTCCTGCTTTTCGAAGTTCTTGCCTTGCCTGCCTTCTCTTTGCCAGAGAGCTGATGCACAGGAAACCTGCTGCCAGCTCTTATCCACGGAATAAATGTCTCTGATCGCTCTGTCTCGCTGATCAAAACAAGCACAGCACTCTAAAAGCAGAAAAATGACTCGAAAACAGCTTCAGCCCTATCAAGCATAAACGGAATATTTGGAGCATTTGGAACTGATTTTTAGAGCCCTTATCAGCAAAGATGATACAAGTGTCAAAGAAAGAAATATTGGAAGGCTTCTTACATTGAGACTTTGAAATACTGAAGTGAAGGGCCTGACCTTGCAGCCGTATAAAAGCCATTCAACTCGTTCCTTCATTTATTCAAGGCTGTAAAGCCTGATGTCCATGCAGCAGAAGACTAGTTGGGAGCTGCCCTTAAAAATCAGTAGCTGCATGGCACATTAAACAAAACGCTGGCCAATACTGAGGTGATCCTAAAAATATGTTTCCTGCTAGAAAACAGCCCCAAATTTGAAGACATACAGTGAGTGCTTAGCTTAGTTCCTTAAACCATCGACAACAGATCAAAAATGTTACAAAATTCTATATATAAAGCATTTCTGCTAACTGCGCAGATGTCCAGGCTCTCTCTCCTTTGCAGTCTCCTCTAACACATTCAGTCTAAGACATTCTTACAATCTGGGAGGAACAGTCTCTAAATGACATCCGATAAGCAGTAAAAGGGGTGAGAGAAAGGGGATGTGCACGTGCGCCTCTCTGAAGCACCAAGTTCCAGAGGATACAGAAGTCTGCAGTACCTGGGCAGCAACAGGAGTAAAGAGTGTTGCAGAGACAGAAGCATTTTGGCATGTGCATATATCTGCATACAACACTGCTGGTTCATTCAAGTAACTGAACCAATTCAGCGGTGGCTGTGAAGCTACAGGAATTTGCAGAAGGACACCCAGGCTGCTAACGTAGCAACTATGAGCACCCCTTTCTCTTCTAAGAGGGGACAGAAGCTTATGCGAAAATTAAACAGGGGGAGGAAAAAAAAAAAGTCACTCTACCAGTCAGCCTCACCTCTGTTCCTGGAAAGGTGATGGAGCAGCTCATCCTAGAGACCATCTCTAGGCATGTCAAGGAAAAGAAGGTGATCAGGAGCAGTCAGCATGGATTCACCAAGGGAAAGTCGTGTTTGACCAACCTGATAGCCTTCTACGATGAGGAGAGCCGTGGATGTTGCCTACCTTGACTCCAGCAAGGCTTTCGACACCGTCTCCCAGATCATCCTCGTAGGGAAGCTCAGGAAGTGTGGACAGGATGAGCAGACAGTGAGGTGGATTGAGGACTGGCTGGATGGCAGAGACCAGAGGGTGGCCATAAATGGGGCCAAGCCTGGTTGGAAGCCTGTGGCCAGTGGTGTCCCCAGGGGTCAGTACTGGGCCCGGTGCTCTTCAACTTGTTCATCAGTGACTTGGACGAGGGCACAGAGGGCACCCTCAGCAAGTTTGTGGGCGATACCAACCTGGGAGGAGTGGCCGACACTCCTGAGGGCTGCACTGCCATTCAGAGGGACCTGGACAGGATGGAGAGTTGGGCAGAGAGGAACCTCCTGAGGTTCAACAAGGAGAAGGGCAGGGCCCTGCACCTGGGCAGGAATAACCCCAGGCACCAGCACAGATTAGGGGTTGACCTGCTGGAGAGCACCTCCATGGAGAGGGATTTGGGAGTCCTGGTTGACACCAAGTTCCCCATGAGGCAGCAACGTGCCCTCGTGGCCAAGAAGGCCAATGGGCTCCTGGCTGCAGCAGCAGGAGCGTTGCCAGCGGGCGAGGGAGGGGATCCTGCCCCTCTGCCCAGCTCTGGGGAGGCACCTGGAGCATTGGGGGCAGTTCTGGGCTCCCCAGGACAAGAGGGACCTGGAGCTGCTAGAGAGGGGCCAGCGCAAAGCCACGAAGATGATGAGGGGACTGGAGCATCTATCGTATGAGGAAAGACTGAGCGAGCTGGGCCTGTTCAGCCTGGAGAAGAGAAGGCTGAGAGGGGATTTCATCAACGTGTTCAAGTACCTGAGGGGTGATTGTAGGGAGGATGGGGCCAGGTTCTTCTCTGTGGTGCCTGGTGACAGGACGAGGGGTAACAGGTGTGAGTTGAACTCCAGGCAGTTCCACCTCCATGTGAGGAAGAACTTTTTTCCTGTGAGGGTGCCAGAGCCCTGGTACAGGCTGCCCAGAGAGGCTGTGGAGGCTCCTTCTTTGGAGATCTTCAAACCCACCTGGATGCCACCCTGTGCCCCGTGCTGCTGGAGGAGGGGGTTGGCCTACTTGGTCTCTAGAGGTCCCTTCCAACCTTAAGCATTCTGTGGTTCTGTGTACCCTAAGGCAGTCACAGAAGACCAAATTCTAAAAATAAACACTTTTAAAATACTCTCGCCATCTTCTAGCACAATAAAGAAATAAATATAAGCTGGGCTTTTATTCTAATCCCAGCATAATTCCAGCTTGGTCCAAAATCACTTTTGTTTGGATCAATAGCTCCCCAAAATGGGCTGGAGAAGAAGCAGTGATATGGCTGAAATTCAACAAGGGTCTCCAATGGAAGCTTTTTGAGACATCATTTACTCCATGCACTAGAACATACTCTGGCTTTCACACAGGTCAGTTTCTCAACCTTTCTTGTGATTTCTCCCCTAAGAGTTAAGAGATGTAAGACTTGGTCCAAAACAAGCAATCTGCATGGTTTCCGGTTATATGTCACAGGAGAACCACAAGTAATGAAGTAAAGTCTTAGTAAAATCAGTAGCCACGCCACTCTGATAGCAGAAATCCAGAGCAAAACCAGAAAGGAAAGAATTAATTCATCATCTGATTAGAAAGTAACATACCACCTTCTCTAATCACATGGCAGGAGACAGAGTGGCCAAATAAAAGCAGTATCAAATAGGAAGGAAATGAAAAGGGGACAAATAAACCTCTAACTATTGTTTAGATGAAAAACTGATGAACCAAAAAACAGATGCATTATTTATTTCAACTATGTTTGGCCTTTTTGATACACTTTTTGCTCCAATTTGCTGTCACTGATGAATTACAAGGTTACCGATAATGCAGAGCCATGAGTAATGTATTGGCCATGCCAACTGAATTCTGTTTGTCTGTATGGCGTTGTGAGCATTGATAAGTTTGTTACACTGGAGGCATTTTCTAAATGGAAGCTAAGGCTTGTTTATATAGAGTAGTTCAGACCTATGAAAATATTTTAAGTCATTTCTGAAGGAAATGTCAATTTAAATTCAGAAAAGTGCCATGAGGTGTGAATCAAGAGACCAGACTTTCAGTTCAGTAGTACCATACAGAATATGTTCTCTGTCATTCTGTCAGTGCGCTGAAGCCACAACTTTTGAGACCATTAACAACTGCTTGAATGTATGAAAAAAGAGGGGCAGGGAGGAGGGCAACACCCACACAAAGGCCATAATACACATATACATATATGTATAGAGATCACACAAATACACACCAAGAGGCTTTTTAATTTTTTTTTCCCTCAATGCAAGAGGAAAGTGACCCTTAACTGCATCTTGACCATTTCAGAATTCCTACAGTGTTTGTATAGCAGCAAATACAACCCAGTAAGCAGAATACTATAGTCATTCATATAAAAGCAATGTCATGTGACCATACTTCATATATTCAGAGGCAAAAGGTTACATATAGAATAATAGAGGCATTCTAGCTCTGGGCAGCAAGTTTCGGATTTAAAATATCTCACCAACCTAGGAGCACATCACTAATTTCTAGTATGTTTAACGAAGTTACAAATTAACCCATTCTGGACACCTCAGTGCAAGTGGACGCAGCCTTGTTTGAGCGTGGCCCTGGAGCGGGCTGGCCCCAGCCCCTCGCATCGGCTCCATGCTCTCCCCTTTCCTCTGCCCTCTGATTAACTGCATACCTTGAAAGCAAATGGAAGTGGGGTTTTTTGGCTTTTTTTTTTCTTCCCATCTGGCCAATTTTCTGAACAGGCTGATTCTATGGCCACATCACTAGATACAACAGAAGGAAAAGCAGTAGGAGCACATGATTAAAAAAAAAAAAAAAAGTAATGGAAGGGGGAAAATGGAGGAAGTGAGATGGAACTGAACTGTTACTTTCCACAGCTGCTGATAGTTACACAAAATTAGGTGTAATGTTAAAGCAAACCTTTTAAGTGAAAGGAAGGATTTGAATGAAGTGAATGGTATCGAGAATACAAATGAAGTTCTTCATGTGTGAGCCAGGTTACTGCTTTAGTAACTGTTGGTTCCATTAAAACTGTAAATAAACAGTCCAGAAAAATTCTCTACCTCTTCTTCTGATGCTGTGTAATACATCTGTATTCCAAGTATTAACTGTGCAATCCCTACCTATTATCTAAACACACCTTTGAATATGCTACAGCAAAGTATAATCACATTCCACAACTGCATCAATTCCCTGCTATGAAATGCAAAGACTCCTAAGCTAATTGCCACTAAATTCTGAGTTAATTAATGAGGACAGGAGCAAATGATAAGATCAAGCACAAGACTGTCAGCAAATTTTGAGCTTAAGAATTATGGCAAGACTGAGTGTGCAGAGCAGTATTTAGGCTGCTAAAAAGCAAGGGAAAGCAACCTAATAGAAAACCAGAGTCCTGCCACTGAATAAGGTTCAGAGAATCAGCCCATGTCCAAGCTAAATGAATCTTATCTGCAAGGCAAGACACAAGCTGCCAGGCATTTTGTGAGAGCAGAGCCAGAAAAGGTGGCCATCTTCTCTGTTATCAAAGAGCCTGTAATGAAAATTAGAGCACAGCCTAATCAGGAGTTTCAGGATAACGATTTCGCACCACTCAGCTGAAGCAGAACTTTCACAGCTCATCAGGTGGCAAATGGAAAGGTGATTTTTGTCCCAAATGAGGTTCTGTTCCCCTAGTGAAGATATTGGCAAAAGCTGTGTCATCAAGTCTTATTTGAAGACTGAATAGAACAAGGGCCCCGCACGGCCGTCACAGAGAGCTGAGCACTCAGGAGCTGGTGCTGGCAATTCTCCCTTTCACTCACCAGTGCTCTCTAAGGCACTGAAATATGTCATCCTGGAGCACCAGCCTGCGTATGTGTGTTATTAACGTGAAGGCCAGTACATTTAAATTGTCTGTCTGTGGGATTGCTACTCTGCTGGATAGGCTGTTTCTGGAATAAAAAGGTACAAATTACATAAAGGTCAGTCCTGCCAAGAGCTGCATGCCGTGGCTCGGACACGGCAAAGCCAGCGTGTAGCCACACGCAAACAGCTGTACGGAAATCAAAGCAACCCGCTCCAGTTGTTCTGTTCTGCCAGACTGCAGCATTAGCAAAACCCATAGCGCGTGGAGTTCACAAATTTACCCAGTGTAACACAAATCTACTGCTTGCGCAGTTAGGTACACTGTACATGGTCCTCTCGGAAAATAAGAATTATTAGCCTGCAAATAAACAAAATTGAATATTCCTGATCCACAGATTTCCATACAAAAGGTAATACCTAATTTGCGGTCTTGCTTTCATTTATTTCTGCAAGCAGTAGGGAGTATCCAGAGAAAAGATGCTAACACAACAGTAAATTCCCTGAGCACCATGCCAGAGCTCTCGCTTGTCTTCATAATACTGACACTATATTGCCTCCTCTTTAAACCTACTGCAGCAAGGTCAAGGCCACACGTTTGGTCAGATTCCTACAGCCATTAATACCAAAAAGGAAAAAAAAAAACAGGTCATTTTGCGCATCGGAGACACTCAAAGAGAGAAACTTTGCTAATACCATCCTCTCCTCATCCACGTAGGACAGGCTCTCTAGGGGCCCTCATTTACTTTGCTGCTTACGTTTATTTTCTTGAAATCCTAACAGCATGGCATGGGATGTGGCCCCAGGGACAGAGGAGGAGACGAGAACACAAGGTGCTTTTAGGCCTATTCTGAAAAGGGCAGGAGATCTACACAGTCCCTTGGTCTGATAATCTCACAGCTGCCTCCTGTGAGTCCACAAATCACATTTGTACAACCATTCTGCTCCTTCCTTGAGTTAGGGAGGGGCAGCTTTTGCAGAGAGCAAAATCATTCCTGACAATTGAAATGGCTTTGGATCAGAACCTTGGCTCCCAAGAAACGCGCACGCTTGTCACAGCCTGTTAGGAGAGCAGAACCCAAAGATAAATGAATGAGAGGAGGCATTCAGGTCTTCCTAAAGCCTAGTCCAGCATAAGACCCAACATAATGTTCACTGTGTTGTGTGCAGAGACAGCAACTTTTCCAGCCAAAATGCAAAGAAAAGACCCAAGACATCTAGACAACCTAGTCCTGGGGTGTATTGTGCACTGCGTCTGAGGCCCCACTACCCAGCTCTGCCTCAGAGCAGAGCTGTATGCAGAGCATGAAATGGAAAGGGTTTACGTGGGCTGTATGCCAGGTAATTTGCTCTCCTTGCAAGTTTCACACTACCCTGACAAAGGTTTTCATCCCCTCTAAATATATCCATGGATTTGAGAACTCGTTCAGCGCTGGACTTGTACTTTCTTCCCTTACTGATGGGCTGGGCTCACATGGCTCTGAGCACCTGACTCCCTCAGGACAGCACAGGAGCTGGGCAGCAGCTTGGGGATAAACCTGTCAGTGCCTCAACCTACTTTTAAATTTTATTTTCTTTCTTCTCCCTGCCTCCACCTTCCCTTTTCAGAGCCAAGTTGTTTTCTTCCGTTAAGAGCGAAAGGCAAAAGGGAAGTCATGCATGCAGACATCTAGCAGCTAAGTGTGCGTGATTCCCTGTGGCAGCCCTGTCAGGACCTCAGCATCTTTATGTATGAGATGTCACTCTGGGGAAGGTTCCTACACCTGTACTGAGCCCCTTCAAAATTCAAAAACAAGGCATATTCATTACACGTCAAATCCCCTTTTCTTTGCTTTTAAATCCTCACTCCTGTCCTTGGTAACAGGAGGCAAAAATAAAAGCTAGCTTGGTCTTTTGTAACACCACACTGATTTACAGATTTGGGAGGAAAAGTCTAAGCCCTGCATCAGTCTGTCATATCTCCCTGACCTCACAAAGCAGAGCCTAGCAGGAAAATACCTCCAGCTTCACCTCAGGAGCAGTCAAATTCATTCTTGGGATTGTTGTGGGAAATTTCCTGACCTGGTAAGGAGATCATTCCTTGGAGCTCTAAATCACCAACCCAGCTCTAAACAGGGAAGCATGAGTAATTCCACGGCTCCCTTTTCCTCTTTAGGTATACTTAGTTATGACTCAGCCAGGCAAAACACTTGGAAAACTGAACACAAGGCTGTGTGTTTTGAAGTCTGGCAACACTAACAGGATATTGATACCCCTAAGCTCTGAAGGGAAAGTCCTGAATTAGTGGTTACTTTTGCAAGACTGCAGCAGAAGTACAACCTTGTGTGAAGGAAGCAGGAAGCTGCTCAGAAATATATTTGAGGTCCACAAAACAAGCAAGATGCGAAGATTTACCCCGTCGCTGGTGAGATGCGAACACAGGAGGTGCGTTTCAGAGCGGTGTCAGTGGGAGAGGCAAGGAGACAAGGCAGCTTCTGCCACCTACACAGCGTGGAAGGATTTGTCCACGGCAGTCAGTGTTCATTGGTACAGCCTTCAATACTGCCCTGTCGTGCCAAGGCTCAGAATGACTCTGTAGCCAAGGAGAGCAGAGAACCCGGGCTGAAAGGCACTGAAACCTCAACTCTGGAGGAAGCAGGAAAGGTTTCATCTCTGAGAAGCACCACTTCAATAAACAACTTGAAATACTTGCAAAAGCTTTGCCCTTCTCAGGAGAAAGGGCTGAGAGAAGAGTAGACTCGCATCCTATTGTTTCTTCACCTGCAGCTCAAATGCTCCCACGCTTTGGTTGCCCATGCCATCCTGTGGTAGCCACAAACACAACTCCTGAAAACCATGTCAGCAGAATACTGCATATGTGAACATGGACTTCTATTCTTGAAAGCTGTGGAAAGAATCTATTTTTATGCAGCTTCGCAAGTGAAACTCCTCCAGCACTCAGCGCTTCCCAGCCTGATTGCTGCAACCTCCCCCTCTCCCGGCTCTCCCACCCAGGCGGCCTCCCCGGCCCACGCGCGGAACGGCTGCCAACGGCTTCTTCAGCCTCTCCACCCACATCATTCCACCTCCCTTCCCTTTCTCAACCGCTTTCTCCTCCTGCACTGGAGCACATTCAAACCTCTTGCTCTAACCTCAGGACCAAGCACAACTTTATGCGCCCCAGGGTATCCTCTAACCCATTCCATCCTCTACTTCCAAGTCACCTATGCCTTCTTCTATCTTGGGGGAAAAAAAAAGCTGCACATTTTTAGAGTTTCTGCACAACACATTTAACAGCTTAGTAAAATTATACCACACTGCTTATAAAGCAGATAGCTGGATTTTGGTAAGTCTTACTGAGCTATTTCCCAAGTTTTCAAAAAGACTTAGAGGGGAGAGGGAAAAGCTTTCTTCAATTTCCATGTAAGTTTTGATCTTCAGGGTTTAAGCAATCCTCTGTATCCCGAAGGTCTGAAAAAAAGGTCTGTTCTAATTTAGGTAAATGATTTCAACTTTCTTTTAATCGCATGTTTTTAAAAGCAAAAAGAGACACAAATTCCTGCCAAACTGGTTATAAAAACGTGAAGGTGCCAGCAGCACTGTGAGAAGTGCAGTTGCCCCCGGACCCCTCATTAAGTTGTTACCCTTCACTTACGCCCGCTTCCCGGCCTGAGCCTGCTCTAACAGTGCGGACATCTGAAGATGCAAAGAAAGAAATTCCTATGGCTGCGATGTGGGCCAGCATTTTTCAGCTCAATGCCATGGTGTGTGGGGGAAGAGGCAAGACCTCTGCGGGGAAATTACACCGTGGATGGCAGCCGCTACAAGAAGTTCAATTGCAGCTGTGGTTTCAGCTTCTACTTGTGCAAAGCAGAGAACAACCCTGGAAAGTTTCTCATCAAAGAAGAGACAATTATATTTTATACGCTTAAAAAAAGAAAACCACCTTGTAATGTGATGAGAAAATTTTCTTGGGGAGAAAAAGCAGACCATCTGGAAATAATAATAAATCTCACAACAGGGAGCAATCCCAGAACCAAAGACAGAATTTCATTATATTAGGAAAGATGACTAATTAACTTGTGAGGAAGACCTTGTGATTCATGCGCTGTAATGGTGCTTGAGAGTTCAGTCATCTTCATCAGTGTCATAAAATCATTGTTCCCTCAAAAATTATAGCTTATTCCCTGCTCTGTAGCTCAGGAAAGCACAATTGGGTATTTAAACAGGGGATGCCTCAACCACCCTGATGTCTGCTGGGATGACCACACAGCTGGGAACAGGCAGTCCAGGAGGCTCCTGCAGGACATTGCAGATAGATAACTTCTTGGTGCAGGTGGCTGATGAGCCAACAAGGGGAGGGCACTGCTAGACCTGATACTAACAAACAGAGATGGTCTAGTGGGAAATATGAGGGTTGGGGGCAGTCTTGGTTGCAGTGACCACGAGATGCTGGAATTCACGATCCTGTGAGGAGGGGGCTGGGCAAGAAGTAGGATTGCAACCCTGGACTTCAAGACAGCCAACTCTGACCTCTTCATGGAGCTCCTTGGAGAAATCCCCTGGGCCCCTAGAAGGAAAGGGAGTCCAGAAGAGTTGGCTAATACTCAAACTTCCTCCAAGCTCAGGATTGGAGCATTCCTACAAGAAAGGAGTCGAGCAAGGGGGACAGGAGACCTGCATGGATGGGCAGGAGCTGTTGGGTAAACTTAATGAGAAAAAGAGCATGTACATAATGTGGAAGAAGGGCCAGGCCACATGGCAAGAATATAGGAACATTGTCAGAGAATGCAGGGATGCAACGAGGAAGGCCAAGGCCCGTTTGGAATTAGAGTTAGCGAGGGATGTCAGGGACAACAGGAAGGGCTTCTATAAATACATCAGCAGCAAGAGGAAGACTAGGGAAAATGTTAGTCGACTGCAAATGGGGAGGGTGCCTTGGTGACGGAAGATGCAGAGAAGGCAGAGTTACTAAATGCCTTCTTTGCTTCTGTCTTCACTTCTAAGCCTGGTCCCCATGAACTACAGAGTCTGGATATGAGAGAGAAAACTGGGAGAGAGGAGGACTTTCCACTGGTCGAGGAGGATTGGGTTAGGGATTATTTAGGCAAATTGGACTCCCATAATGGGTGTCTATGGGCCTGGATGGGATGAACCCAAGAGTGCTGAGGGAACTGGCAGGGCTTATTGCTCAGCAGCTCTCCATCATCTTCGAGAGGTCATGGAGAGTAGAGGAGGTACTGGGGGGTACAGGGTACTGGAGAAACCAACCAGGTTGAAGAAACCAACGTCACTGCAGATACCAACCTGGGTGGCGTGTCCGACACTCCCGAGGGCTGAGCTGCCATTCAGAGGGACCTGGACAGGATGGAGAGTTGGGCAGAGAGGAACCTCCCTGAGGTTCAACAAGGACAAGGGCAGGGCCCTGCACCTGGGCAGGAATAACCCCAGGCACCAGCACAGATTAGGGGTTGACCTGCTGGAAAGCAGCTGCATGGACAGGGATTTGGGAGTCCTGGTTGACACCAAGTTCCCCATGAGGCAGCAATGTGCCCTCGTGGCCAAGAAGGCCAATGGGCTCCTGGCTGCAGCAGCAGGAGCGTTGCCAGCGGGCGAGGGAGGGGATCCTGCCCCTCTGCCCAGCTCTGGGGAGGCACCTGGAGCATTGGGGGCAGTTCTGGGCTCCCCAGGACAAGAGGGACCTGGAGCTTCTAGAGAGGGGCCAGCGCAGAGTGACAGAGATGATGGAGGGACTGGAGCAGCCATCGTATGAGGAAAGACTGAGCGAGCTGGGCCTGGTTAGCCTGGAGAAGAGAAGACTGAGAGGAGATTTGATCAACATTCACAAATACCTGAGGGGTCATTGTAGGGAGGATGGGGCCAGGCTCTTCTCAGTAGTGGCTAGTGTTAGGACGAGGGGTAACGGGTACAAGCTGGTTCCACCTCCTTTGCTGTGAGGGTGCCAGAGCGCTGGCACAGGCTGCCCAGAGAGGCTGTGGAGGCTCCTTCTCTGGAGATCTTCAAACCTCCCTGGATGCCGCCCTGTGCCCCTGCTCTGGGTGTCCCTGCTGGAGCAGGGGGTTGGACTACATGGTCTCTAGAGGGCCCTTCCAACCTCAACCATTCTGGGATTCTGTAAACAGGGTAATGATAATTTTAATGGGGAATTTTGCATTTTTACATGCCCAAATAAGCCTTCTTTTTAGATTGTTACAGAAAATCTTTTAAAGCGGGTAACGTTCACTTCTTCAGGGATCAAATATAAATCTGATTAAAGCCGACTTTTATTTATTTTTAATGAGACAAGTTTGCAGGTCCTCACAGTTAACACTGAGAAACTCCTAACCTCACCACACTGTTAATGCAAAGATAACCGATTATACCATAGCCCAGGGGTGAGACAAAATGAATTCTCCCTTCTCATGATTTAAGTTATAGCTTCCTGAGGCAGGGTCTCATTTTGTTCTGTGGTTTGATGGGATGGTAAGGGCATGATTTATGAACGCATATACAAATGTATTTGAAAATAATAAGATATGTGAGAATCTGTAGTGCTTAACTATGTACCTGAAACAAAAAAAGCAAGAAACACAGGACTTTTTTTTTTTTTTTTTTTTTTTAAGCAAAAACTCCACAGTAAAGTGAGACAACTGAGCTCCTAAAACAGACAAACAAAAGCTCTGTCCTCACCCCAGTGCAGCATTTTAAGGACGTTTCCCTGCAGTCTTTACCATCATGACACCACCATCAAGCACCTTAAATAAAATAGGAAGAATAATCTGGTTTATGCGCACACGGAAGTGGGAGCCACGTGGCGCGCTCTGTTCCACGACAGCCCTGCAGTGTTTGGACACGTCTGGGTTTCGCTCCTCTCTGCTTTCCACATCTCCACGGCTGCCTCTCCTGCACAGCTGCCTTCAGGCCCCGGCAGGTTCCACGCACGGGCACAGCCAGGAAGGCACGGAGGAAGTACAGGATTAACGAGCAAGAGAAGATCCTTCACGAAAGGACTGGATAATGTGCTACCTTTCTTGCATCCTCTTTCATGCACAAAGTGAAGCAAATGTAATGGAAATGTAAACTTTCTTTGCAAGGAAATCCACATTTATCCTGCCTTCTTAGAGGAGATGAGGTTAGAAACATGCCTTTGCTGCCAACACAAGAGGAGTCCTAGGTTGCATCCTAAATTTTAAAGGATGACATGTTTTGATGAACATCAGTTTGTCACTCTGCTCATCCTCTCTAACCTCCATTCCCAAGTTAACCAAGACTCTTTGCATTTATCTGGTTTTCAGCAGCAGAAATTTCTGCCTGAATTATTAAAACTAGAAGAATGAATTTAAGGAACTGCAGAATTACCTTCCAGACAAAAGTACTATGTAAGTCATTAAGCCCCTACACTTACTTAAAAAAAATACACACACACGTATGTACAGTAAAAAAGTGGGGCCAAGGGGAAAACACCATATAAAAACATATTTGGGAGGATGTGTGTGGGGGGAACAGACCTGCGCATCTTTAGCACGCAGAAGGCAGCTCTGGAGCACCCGAGAGGCGACTGTCCATACGCAAGGGCTGGTGCGAGGAGCACATCACACCCCACCTCAAACCACCGCACGCCGCTGCCGGGGAGCCCGGGAGAGGCTTTCTGCATCCCCCCGCCAGTCCATGTGGTTCTGCATAAGCAAAACCTCCATGCTACCTTTATAAAGAATGAGGAAGAAAGACAAAGCCATTTGCTTTCACGGAGATGCTACTAGAAAGGGGGGGAAAAATTCAACCCACAAAAACTATGAGAGCTAATGAGATTCCCAAATGGAGAGAAAAAAATCTAAAATATGTTGATGTGGTTTCTAATTGTAGTTCTGCAACAGATGTTACAGACATTACAAATTTGAAGTGATATTTGATATAAATCTTTTCCCTTGTCAAAATGACTAAAATATCTACATACACAAAATCAAGAATAAGCCCAAAGGAGAAAGACCCTAACAAGCAACTGTTAGCAAGTGACAAATCATCTGATGAGGAGACAGTGAAGTCTGTTAGTCGGCATGCAAGCAGAAAGCTTTATTTACTGCTGTAATTGTTTCTTCCAAAACACACTCCCAGCAGATTTATAGTTTCTGATTTTCTTGCAAAAGCCTTTAAATATACATATAAGAAGTCAAAACCTATGGTCTGAAAAAAATACAAGCATTGCTTAAAAAAAAGAAGTGAAGTGATAAATTCTAGACCAAAGCTTCATGGGTAGCTCTTGTATGCACCTAGGATGAATGATTAGCTTGACGGTTTATTTG
Organism: Tinamus guttatus; assembly: GCF_059628265.1. Taxonomy (NCBI): domain Eukaryota; kingdom Metazoa; phylum Chordata; class Aves; order Tinamiformes; family Tinamidae; genus Tinamus; species Tinamus guttatus. The sequence goes on from NW_028289461.1 coordinate 844,554, forward strand.
CTCTGAAAGCGAAGGAGAGCTGATAAAATACAAAATAAAGACCGATATTTCATAAACAAGAATAAAAATACGTGGAAAGGTTAATCCTCTAGACTTTGTAGGGAATGGAATGAACAGCATCTGCAAAACCTAGCTGCCAGGCTAAGAGCTGTCTCTGCGGGAGGACGTTACTGCACCACGATCCATGCTGCTGCTGCTCCAAGCTCCCCTCTCCAAGGGTAACCACAAACAGCAGCTCTTAGCCCCCTCTTCAACAAGAGCAGGCCATGGCAGTCAGGGCTGGCTCTCAATTTTTCCTACTTCCCCTCAGCAAGCTTTCCACGTGAGCAGAAGAAGCATCCTCCTCGCTGCAGTACTCCGAAGCGAATACACAAAGAGCCACAATGAATGCAAACACAGCAGCGATGGAGCCCCATGACAAAGTTACCTAGGCTCTCACCGAGAGATTTATCCTCAGATAGCTCTGCTGCCTCCCCTTTTGCTCCCAAATAACTACGTGAAAGTTATTCATAACTGTGTCAGAAGACTAGATTTGCGCTCAGAATGGAAAAAAGCCACACTGAGATCTTTGCAATTTTTCCCACTTACTCTTCATTAAAGCCCAAGGCACGTGGCCACCCCTGCGGATGCTGGGGAGCAGAGCGCCGCTCCCGCGCCACCATCACAGCATCCAAGGCCAAGCAGCACAGCGCCTGCAGCCACGTCGGGAGCCCAGGGCTGCACCGCGCGCCACGGACTTGGCACCTCCAGCCACACTGGTGCTCCGGCCGCGTTATCAGGCTGGTGACACGTAGGAAGACGCAGCTCATTAGGATCACCTCGCAAGCTCCCGTTCAGCATCCAAGTATTTCAGATTAAGGAAACAACCAGAAAACATGCTCAGTAGTAACATGTATTGATGGGGCTGTTTCACTATGCAAAACATCTGACCAATCATTAATTTGGCTGCAAGCTGTTGTTCTGAAAACAATGCCTGGCAGCAATAACGTGATCCCAAGAAAGGGCTCCAGGGGGAAGTTATTTCCTCTCTCACAAAGCCAGATGATTTATATAAGTTGTCACTGCCTAAGCCTGAAAACTGATGACTGATCACCATTTTAATATCCAGTATCCAGGCTGAATTAACTAGATTAGGTCAGATGGAATTTCTTCAATATTTACTGCACAACTGAGTATAACATTTGGATTAAGTCAGTAGAAGGAAGGAGCTTTTAAAAATCTGAATCCAATAACATCTAGAACATACTAAAGCAGCACAAATTAAATGTTTATTATTTATCATTATTACCTATTTATTAGTCAAACATCTGGATTCCATAACCATAGCCTGACAGAATTATATTTCTTGTGGGGAAGAGCAAAATAAATATATAAATAGATTCCAGTTTGTTAAACATCTGTGAAGCACTGCTATCACTCATCCCTATTTTTTTTTTTTTTTTAGCTCCTGGAAAACAGCTATTCAACTTTTTCCCGGCGCTGCTGGCTGGGTATCGAGTCTACAGTTTTGGTATCACGCCAACACAATTCTGTAACTCCCTGTGTAAGGAGCAGAAGATCACCGCCTGAGATATCCCATATCCCCAATTATGAGGGTCAGACCTCCTGGCTAACACGACCAGGCAGCGACTTGACAGCAGTCTTTGCAGAGTAAAAAAGGCTTGGAAAACAGCAGCAGCAAAAAGAGAGACAATTAAAATCACATAGGAGGGGAAAATACTCCCAAACTAAGAAACAGTACTACTTAGCAAAGCATCCAAACATGCTACAGACGGGGTATGGTCTGAATAATATAGCACGGACAGATAATTTTATTTATTTTTTTAATAATACTTGCAATACAAGAACCCATGTGGTTTCTCTTCCAAACTTACTTATGAGACCGATCACTGCGCGCAGAGCAGTAGTGAAGCCTCGCTCACTTGTAACCTCTTAACTGCTTTACCAGATTCATGACAAGGATCTATTGACTGCGCAACCCACAATTATTTCATTGGGAGTACTTATTTTAACATGAAGTTTATGAAATAACAATTACAGTAAAGTTCAAATTGTTGAAATCTGTAATTTTGAGTATACATACAAAGAGGTTTTAGTTTCTTCTAAGGCCGTCCCAAGGGTCTGACCTGATTTCCTTGGATCAGTCACCAACATTTGCCATTCCACAAAGTCCAGACTTTCCATTTATTGCTATACATCTTTCTTTGCATTCCTGGTGTAAGTGACATTTAACCAGGCCATAACAAAGTATAATGAACTGGAGCTAAGGGGCTCTCTTAAGCTCCACCTTACACAAATTCTATAGAAACATGCAAAAACTTGGGCATTGCTGTGCTAAAGCAGACTAGATTTGCTCTTCCTCCTACAGAGGAAGACCTAAAGTGAAGAAGGTGTTAGAAGCCCCTGGGGGTGAGGACCTGCCTCCCTGTCCAGAAGAAGCAGGTGGTCACCAGGGCCAGGGTGTGGAGGGCACTTCCCAGCCAACCTGAGGCAAGACAGGTCTCCCCTGGAGATGGTGCTGGAGAGTGTAAAAGCGCCGAACAGGAACGGGCTCTCTGCCAACAGCCTGGACTCCAGCACATGGACACCGAGCATCCACCCCTGGGGGCCAGCAAGGCAAAATCTCGTCCATGTAACTCCTGCCCCGCTGCTCCTGGCGCTCTCCCGGCAGCCCCGGGCTCCCTTCCCCTGCCAGGCGCGATGCCCTCCGCCTCCCCGCCGGCCCCGGGGCAGGGGCACACGGGGAGAAACTGGCGCTCAGCAGGGCTGGCTCTGAGCGCAGCGCAGGGCGAGCCGCGCCCCTAACGGTCCCCGCTAACGGTCGCCCCAACGGCGGCGGCCTCGCACCCCCGGCGCTTCCCCGCAGCGCCCCCGCGCAAGGGCAGCCCCTACCGGAGCGGCGGGGACGGGGCTGCCTCCAAGGCGCGGAGAAGCGGAGCGGAGCGGCGCCGCCTCCTCCATTTCAGGAGCCGAGGGGCCGCGCGTCGCGCGCTCTCCCTGCCTGTGTGCGGGGAGAACTGGCCCGGCCCGGCCCGGCGCGGCCCGGCCCGTGACGCAGTTGCTCCATTCCGGGCGTTTCGAGCTCGTGGCTCGCTGTCCCGCCTTCCGAACGGGCTGCGAGGCCCTTTGCTCCGCCACTGGGTGCAGCGTGCACCGTTGATTGCCTGCGACGTCGTCGGAAACAGCAAAAATAAAACTTCAGAGGACTGAGGCATTAAGGGCCATTAATTTAAAAAAGATGAAAGGATGGGCCTTAGCTTTTGAAGTGCTTTTTGCAGTGCTGGCTCAAGAGTAGCAGTAGGAATGAATGGAGGCTGCTGTTTCTGCTGGAATATGTCTGTTTTTCGTAGAGAACAAGCACCCGCCGCCAGCTCCATTAGCAGCTCGATCCGCAGCGCAAACTGCGATCGTGCTGAAACGGCAGCCAGAGGCTAGCGCAAGGACAACACGCAACTAACAGATGCTCAGTTTTAGGGTTTATTTCATCTGCTAACATTCATTCTTGATCTAGACAAAAACAATTAGATGATTATTTTTAATCCAATTTTTCTTGTGGAAGAAAAGAAAAACCTTTTTAACACTTTTGTTGTTGTAAGATGACATAAATAAATATATAAGACGTTATGTGTTATTACTTGGCTCAGGTTTAAGTTGCATTTTTTGTTGTTTGTAGGTTCCTGACGTGGATAAAAGGTGCAAATCATACACATCCAGCCCTTGGAAGGGCCCCAGCCGCAGTCGCCAGCAGAGAAGCTGGATCTGTTTGATCTACAGTGCCAAGGGCTGAGGCTGGGCAGGGGCAATAATACATTTTTATTCCTTTACCTTCAAGTCACGCAACTCCTGGAACCTAGGCACAAAGCCCCTCGATACTTGAAGCACACAGGGAAGGAGGGAGGCAGGAAAAGGAAGCCCCGCTTGCATTGCCCTTTCCCTTTCCTGTGCAGCTTGCACAGCGAGCGGAAAGGAGACAACAGACTAAAGCAGATGACTATAAAAAAAAAATCAGATACCAGTAAGGACTGGTGACAAATCCTGTGGTTGTTGTGTGTTTCCCTGGGAGACTACACATAAACATAGAGGAAGTTCACATTGGGGTGAGAGTCTTTTTCTTAAAGAAAACAAAAAAAACTCTTTTAAGATGAAAAGGGGCAATAAAAATAAGTTAAAACATATTCCAATATGTACAAAACAAATCATGCCCAGTAAACCATTATATAAAATTACTAATTATAGTACAACTCTCTCAATGCAATCTGCAGAGTAGAGTAGACACCTGGGGAAAAATGGGGAGGGGGAATTGTGGGATTTGAGGGATGAGAAAGGCTTACTTCCAAATTACTTTTTTTTTTCCCTCAGCTTGTGTGGTTAAAAATCACAGAGGAAACCTCACCTGCAGCTGGGACAATGCAGGCATTACTGCCCAGGTGCTTGTCAGGACTGCAGTCACTTTGGCAGAATTCCTGTAGTCGGGCAGAACAAGCCACAGGTGACGGCGATGGCGTGCGCAGACGCAAGCGCCGCTGCTCACCGAGCCACGCGGGAGCACTGCTCACTGCTCTGTGCTTCAAAGGCCGAGTTCTATTGATCGGGCAGTGAGCCCTGAGCTCACTTCTGCTGCTGGAACCTGATATGCTAATATGACCAGAAACAAGGACAAAAAGATAACGCAGCCAGCCCTGTGATTTGAATCCTTAAGGTAATGTGGGTTGCACTCCGAGCTATAGCCTTGGAAATAAAATTTTTAGCGTGGTCCATGTTGCAAATTACTGTCACGCTACCCTTTTCTGCGTCTCTCAGAAACGTCTGTAGGATAGGAGGGGGTCTGAGTAGCTCAAAAATCATTAAGAGGCTAGATAAGCTTTTAACTCCAGGACATAAATTAGGTCAGGCCCTTTTCTGTGATGACCTGGAATCATTACTGCCTTCAGCTGCTCACTGGTGTCTGTGAAGTGATTTGATGGGTCCAGGGTCACAAATCCATTTCCTAACTGACATATGTCCAAGCCGTCACTGCTGCTGGTTCTTCTGTCTTGCTCATACTCAGCACTGAGCTGCCCTTCTCACTCCTACAGGACATCCCTGCAAGACAGGACTGAAAACCTTGTTGGAACCTTTTTGATACTGCCCTATGGCCGCTCCAGTCTGGCAAGCAAATAAGGTACCACAGAGTGCAAAAATATCTGCCTAAGGTGCTCCCTGCTTACTCCAATATGCTGGGGGTGAAGGGAGAAATTCAGGCAAGCTAAAAGTCCACCTGCCTCCTTTGCTGAGACCTTTTCCTCAGTGACTCTGTAGCTGAGCTGGGAATTCTGCCCTGGAGCATCCCCCTCCTCTTTGGCAGCAGTCAGTGCGGTGCACGGTAGCACGGGTGAAGGCTCATTGTCATTACCTGGGGACCGGCCAACCTGCTGTCCAAAATGTGTCCTCACGCTGATATTACTGGCTGTATAAATGCACAGAAATACCTTGCACAGTCCCAGCTATTGTAAAGGGGTGGCCCAGGGCATGCCCTAGGAAGCAGAGCAGAAAGAGTGCAGGGACTGACAAGCCTCAAAGTGTCACAGGGCCCATTAGGAACTGAATTCAAGGGAACTATCTCAGCAACTGCCTTGCTTCACCTCAACTCACCCATCCTGACCTGGATCATGAAGCAGCAATGTGAAGAAACACCCCATGTAGTGAAGAAGGTCTCAGTGTATCTGGAAGTCTCAGGAAAAACATATTGGAAGAAAGGGGCAGGTCTTTAACAAGGATGTACTGTCTGGCTGCTACTTCCACCGGAGTGCCTTAAAACCACTGTTCTCCATTCATTTTGGAACTACACATACATTTTTCATGTTATTGCAGCATCAAATAATCAGTCCTAAAAAAAAGAGAAATGGTACCACTTCAAATCGTAGTACATATAAAATCACAGTAAACTACATTCACGTTATGTTAAAAAAGTTCCCTTAAACCCACTAAAGGAAGAAAATAGTGCCAAGTATGTCCTTCAGCCTGTGCTCTGGCACCAAGCACTTCTTAAAATAAATTAAAGCACTGCTGACAGCCTTAAACAGCAGCCAAGGTGAGTCATGGCTTTTGGATCACCTCTCTGCATTTCCTAAATTCGTATTTAGAATTCAAAGTGACCTAAACTTACACCTTAGAGTACCTCTACAGTGAGCAAATTTGTTATTCCCAATGTACAGGTGGAGAAACTGAGGAATTTGCCAGGAGCAGAATTTGAATGTAGAAATTTCTGCCTCAGTGCTGGGGTCAGACCTCCTTTTATGGATTGAAGTGAAACTGTTAACAAGACTCTAGTTTCATTTCATTTGCTTGTTAGTGTAGTATATTTCAAAGAAAATATTGGAAGAAGGTCTTCTACTGACGTACTTCTAGGGTCAGAGGCTCCCTCTGATTCACAGTGCCCTGCAGATAGATCCATTAAGATCCAGCTGGTTACTTAAGAGCCCGTGATACAGAAACAACCCGGGCACGCAGGGCCAAACTCCATTATCAGTCTTGGTTGTACCCGGTCCCACTGTGTGCCACCCTCTGGCAGATGGGAGCAGAGCGTGGCCTTCCGTGCAGACGTGTTCCCGGCAGCAGCACGTGCGGCCCTGCCCGCGTGTTCATGCCCTCCTCCGGAGCCGCTGCCACGGGCGCTGTGAACACGGATTAGCTGCAGGAACCATTTCGGCATTATGGATCCGTAACACAGAACACACAGGGAAAAGCCTGTGGGTAAGGTTGGAAACTGCATATAAAACAGTTGTTTTTTTATATCCTGTGTATTGGTTTTCTGGGTAAACAGCCCGTAAAATTGCATTTTTTAAATATAAATGTTTTTGTTAGTTACAGCAGCTCGTAAGAGCGCTGGGAACTAACAAACACTGCTCCTCCCCACGCTGGAAGTCAGAGATGAACAAACAGATTTGTAATACCCTCTGCCCCCCAACAACATCTGAAAATTGCTCCATTTTGCTTCCCAATTTTTTAAGCTCGGAGCAAATGCTTGTGGCCAAGTCGCACATCCGTGAAAACGGGCCAGTTTTTGACAGAAACACTGATGGACCCTTTAGGACAGGATGACCATCAGCAGCAAATGCTGGTAACAGCCTAATGCATGCGACCAGCATCTCGCCGTGCTTGGAGATGAGCTCGTGCTTGTGCACCTTGTGGCACCAGGTCTGGTCCAAATCCAGCTGAAACCAGTGGGAAACACATCTCCTGACTTCAGTGGGCTTTGGATCCGAGCTGCATCAGGGTTGTTTTTTAACTTACTGGACTGTGTGTATTTTCAGATCTGAAGTTTTCTGCCATCTTCACCCTTTTGGAGAGCATCTCCAAATGCAAGGTGTGCCCCTGGGATGTGTATAGAGGAAGCAGCCAGCTCTTTTGCTAAACTTGGGTCTCAGTTTGCAGCTGCTGGAAACAGTGTAGAGAGGAAGAGAGAGAATTAAAACACAGAACAAGCAGCACTTGAGCAGATTTGTGTGATGAGAAAGAGGCTCTACAGAAATGACTGCTGGAGCTGAATGTATCATCTCTGCCTCTCGTCCTGCGACTTCAATGCCATTTTTGATCTACAGTTAACACGGCCTTTGAAAATCAATTCATATTCCATTTGATTCATACTTTACCCTAAACAATAGCTGGATCGGGCCTTAGAAGCTGAGTAGGAATGGGGAGAGACACGAAGCAGGCAAACTGCTTCGTTTCCATGCTTCCAGCTGGACAAAGAACTGCTTGCAACAGCACGAAAATAAGCTGTGCTTTAATTTGGTGAGTGGGAAGAGGAGTTAGAGAAGGCCTTGCTGTTCTGTGCCTCAAAAGTCAGTAAACAGAACCTGTCACCACACTGGAGGATTAAAATTATTTGAGTCCCTAAAAATGGCATTAAAAAGGAGAGGTCTGCTGTGAAAGTGATCTGAGACTAAGAAAGCATTTTCCATGATTCCCTTCTCCAGTTTTATGAACTCAGCTTGTTCATCTAGAGTAAGAGCTGCAGAACAGGCATGCTGCCGAAAGACAACGATCACAGTCTCATGATTTATTCAGACCCATAGGCAGAAATTTTTACAGCTCTGGAATAGAGCCCCATCCTGTTTCCACTGAAATCAGTTCTGCTGACTTCACTGGAACTAGGCTGATACCCATTATTTCTGATAAGAACGAGTAAAACTTACTTTAAAAATGCAGATATGGGTACATACATATGTTTGTTGTAGTTATGTATTTTATATAGCAATGAACAAAACAGAACCACCCCTTCATCATGTTGCTGTTGCTGACTGAGCAGTTGCAGGGTCTTCCTGGAATTGGTCCTGCAAGTGTATGGGGACTAGTGCTACTTATCTTGCTCTCCCTTTTTGAATATGTGGGTTAGGGTTTGCATGTCGTGTTAACGCATTATACGGATGAAGGCAGGAGCTGCAGCTGTGCGGGGTGATGAATGGCACGGCTGAGCCTGTGCGGAGTCGGGTTGGCTTCTACTTGTTTGGGGACCTGCCTTTGAAACAGATCTGCAGAGTTTGGTGCCTGAATTCCCGATTATTTTTATGGTGAAGTTGCATATGTATATGTGATACCAGTGCAGTGTATCAAAACCACTGTGCTAAGTGCATCTCCCAGGCCACAGTCAATTTGCTTTAATGTTTCTTATCCTCTGATGTTTTTCTTCTTTTATTTTTATGATGCTCTATTTTTCTGGCAGTGGCTGCCAGCTGAAACTGAGCAACTAGCTTGTGCTTAGATCACAGCCTGACAGGATAGCACATCTTCAACTTAGTCACTGTCACCATTTACATACAAACAGTACAATTTCCATCCCATCTCCAAAAATATCCACAGAATAAAACCTCCCTTTTTCTTTTTTTTTAATTATGCATTTTCATATCATTATGCTCAGGGGATAAACAGATTAAAAAAAAAAAAAGAATCCTACTTCTGTCACTTATGTCTGAATCGGGAGGATAAGAAATGTTCTTTTGTATTTGGCCTTAAGAGTGGGTAACTGTGCATTTTTTTACTTCTGCATTATAATGTTGACCCTTTTCTATTTTTATGTATTTATTTATTTTTTTAAGAATCTCATTGGTCTTGTAAGAAACAGTAAAAAGACCCTATGCTTAAGGAAGCAATCTATCTTCTGTTTTACAGACTTGCTTTTAAATAATTTTTTTTTTTTCGATTTTACTTCCATGATCTCTTATATGGAACCCCTAGAATCTTGTTAATATAAAAGTCAGCCTAGGCTACCACTTCTCTATAATATGGCTCATGTAGTCCTCAGTGGGCAAGCGTCCTTGCTCTTCGGTCTCTTCCTTGGGAAGCGCTTCATTGGACCGGTGAAGAAGCCTCTCTTCCCGATTCTTTATCCTCTGCTCCATCCTCTCCAGCTGCCGCCGGTACTGGTAGCGCTGCTGGAAGAGGTCCTTTGCATAGTCATAGAGCTGCATGTCCAAGTCGTTGAGCTCCTCGATGCGCCGGATGGTGTCGTTATCCACCTCCACGCCGCCGGCCCGCGTGCTGTTGTACTGCATGAAGGGCCTGATGAATTTCAGGTTAAAAGTTCTCTCAAAGAGGTACTGAGTCTTTCTCTGGAACTCTGTGAGGCCGAAGAAGGCCATGTCTTTGAGGTTCTTTTTTGCACTCTCTAGCAGGATCTGCGCTCGCTTGTTCTCTGGGATGAAGGACATGTTGTAGCAGCCCACCAAGCTCAAGTCGGCCAACATCCTCACCTGGCGGTTGTTGGCCAAATTGTATGGGCAATCCATGAACTCCTGCAGCGTGCAGCCCGACCAGTCCGTGCCCTCGTAGCACGACGGCAGCTCTTCAGGAGTGGGGGTCCTGCCGTCACACATGTGCAAGGATGTCTTCCACGTAGCCCCTCGCTGGACGTGCCGCCATTCGCTGAGGTAACGAGATACGGGGTCTCTCAGCAGGGTGATGTAGTAAAATTTTCTACAAGAAGAAGAGAAAATACAGTAATTATTCTGCTAGTAACAAGAGACACTTGGCAGGCTGAAGTCTGCAGCAGGCATCAAAGAACAAGAGAAAATCAACACTGCAGTGTCCACTTTTGGATTATTTTCTTCTTGTAATTTCTATTGTTAAGTAGTTTGCACAACATTTGGCCCATGATTCTGTTTCTCATTGCCCACTGTTGTAGCCATGCCAAGTAACAACTCTTTCACTAGGAATCATAGAATCACAGAATGGTTAAGGTTGGAAGGGACCTCTAGGTCCAACCCCCCTGCACACGCAGGGTCACCTAGACCACATGGCACAGGACTGCGTCCAAGCGGGTTTGAAGATCTCCGAAGAAGGAGACTCCACAACCTCTCTGGGCAGCCTGTTCCAGTGCTCTGGCACCCTCACTGTTAAGAAATTTTTCCTTAAGTTCCTGTGGAACTTCTGGTGTTTCAGTTTCCGGCCGTTTCCTCTAGTTCTGTCAGTGGCCACCACTGAAAAGAGGCCGGCCCCATCTTCCTCACTGCCTCCCTTGAGGTACTTCTAGACACTGCTCAGGTCCCCTCTCAGCCTTCTCTTCTCCAGGCTGAACAGGCCCAGCTCCCTCAGTCTCTCCTCATAGGGCAGATGTTCCAGGCCCCTGATCATCCTTGTAGCCCTGTGCTGGACTCTCTCCAGCAGCTCCACATCCCTCTTGTACTGTAGGGCCCAGAACTGGACACAGTTCTCCAGATGTGGACATCCTTTTCTAGCAACAGGCTGTAATGTCAGAACAAACCCTGCAAATTCAACTGTTCTACCTAGAAAGGGAAGGCACAAGATAACAGCAACTAGAAATAGTTTGTGCTGATTTCAGCTGACGCATGATCAATTCAAATAAAAAAAACCCTTCCACATATGAGACTGAAAAGAGCAGAAAAGGAAGACTATGAGGCACAACGTGCAGCGTGGCGCAGGACGTCCTTGCATCAGCGGCAGCCGCTCCAGCAGCCCTTCTCCTTCATCACCCTCCATAGTTTAGCACCGCGGAGCCTCGCGATATTTCCAGGACAAGGAAATACATTTTTCAGTTGCTGAAGTAGGTGGGGAATTAAATCCAAACGTGCTCGAAGCTCCTGGGCCTGCATGACCTTGTGCAGGAGCACCTAGCTGTGAGGGGGTAGCACACCCGGGCCAAGGCTGTGTCCAGGGGGTGACACTGGGACCATTTCCCCGCAGAAAAGGCACCTCTGCCCTTTTGCTGCCCAGTGTGTCCACAGGAGAGGGCAGGATGGAGGGAGCAGAGAGAAACACCCCCTTAAATGCACCTCTTTTCCCATCACATACATTGCAGCCTGCAATAAGGATCCAACTACCCAGACTGAGATGCAGCTCTCACTTATACAGACAGTGCTAAGAAACCTCTAGCAGATGGAGATAAAATGTGACAGCGGAAGGAAGAGGAAAGCCATGATGAACGCCAGATGTTCAAGTGACAGATGCTGACGGTAACCACTACCAACATTTTTGGGCCTGTGAACTGTAGTGGACATTTTATTTACATCAGTGTAATCCAAAGGTTATATTTTTTTTCCTGAAACACATTCAAGCCATATATTTATGTGGTTTAGAGAAGCATCTAGAAGTTTCACCTAAAATCAGAGACTCATTTGTCAGACATCCAAAGACATTGGTCATTCCTGTCCAAACCTGCAGTCTACATGAGTACCGATAGGGAAAGAAAGAAGAACTAGTGCCTGCATTCTATAGACAGAAGAACCACATATATTAAATAATGTGCATAAAATCAAATGGATGATCAAATGGCAGAGCTGGTACTCATCTCCCTGCTGAAAGTGAAAGTCCAGTTCATCTTTTCTCTCTCTTTGTACTTTAGGAGTCTGTTATTAAATGTAATTAATAAATAGTGTGTGAAGCTTGCAGGGTTCATTGAAACAGAGACAGCTTCAACAGGACATGGGTTGGAGCAAGGCTAAGGAGCAAGAATCTCTTTCTTCACACGTGAACTATAAAAGCTATTATTTTATTTGAGGTGATGCACCAGCAAATATTTTACCATGAGTGATTTCTCTCTAAGACTGATCTTAGTGAGTGGAAAGGATAATAAAATAAATTACATTTTTTGAAATTATATTGAATTTGATATGCACTTTCCAGCTCTTTATCAAGGGCTTGAAAGGCCTCTTGGCATAGAAACAAGATGTGTCTTTGGAAACTGGTACCTTGAGAAGCTGCTCCAAAAGCTCCTAAATTAAAAAACACATAGAAAGGGACCGAAGTGCAAACCAACAGGACTGAGGTGCAAACCAACTGCCAAGCTGAGAGCCCCAGCGGTTACTGAAATCTGTGCTGCCAGACCCCATGCTGCTCCACAGCAGGGTTCAAGGTGCAGGACCCCAGCCTGCAGCACACCGAGCCGCACATCATTTGGTGGGCTGCAGCCTCAGGATCCACTGAGAAGAGCCAATGCAATGTTAGGAAACAACCACGGGTACATTCACTTACCCCTTAAGGTACCTACCTACGTGGGACCATTTTAACTGGTTTCCATCCTGTGATCTCCCTGAGATCACATTTAATTTCAAAAAAAAAGGTGAGATATCTATGCAAAGCATCAGCCCTCAGCAGCACCACTCTGAACACGGTGACCCCGCGGGTGGGGAACGCAGGCAGTGCCACTTGTCAGCAATCGCTTGAAATTTATGAGGAACCACAGGACTAGTAAGTTCTCTTTTGTCATCAGAGATAAAATAAACCCATGAAACACAACAGCTATGAGTGCCTTCCCTTTCAGCACGGTGCCCCAGACAGCTACTTAGTTCCAAGTATTCCTGAAGGCTCCTAAATTCCTCATTTCAGAAGCATGGTCTTCTCCTAGCCCAGATGGTTCCACTCATGCTGCCTCATAAAAAGCCCAAACAACCCCCGTTTGGTCACTCAGTGCCAAGTCTCACTGGCCTTCCTGGGGTTAACAAGCTCAAGTAAGAAGATGAATGTTTTATTTACTAAATTGTCTGTCTTCTTTTTCTTCCGATGCATAGAAACTGCAGAACGGTGTTACTGCTCTTGCAGGCTCTGCTCCCGCATGTCCTTCGGGGGCCTGAAGGGACTCCCGGCACGACAGATTGGAACAGGAGTCAACGCCGTATCCCTGCCGTGCCTCATGGGGCCCGTGGCAGTTGCAGGGTGACAGTCCCCGAGGATCTCGCCAAGGCGCATCCCGCTGCGCACGTGACCGCGGCTTTGTGTGAGGGAAGGATCGCCACTGCGCTCGCTGCACAGAGCAAAGGGGGACGGCAGGGCGCTCACATGGGCACAGTACGGAGGGTCGGGGGCAATACCAGCCGTTCCCACCCCAGCCCCTTGTCCCCACTCTCAAACCTCCATGGTGCATCCCTCATCTTGCCGTACAACTTTCTGCAGGGCCAGACTGCGAATGCTGCCACTGAGCAGAGCTGGGGAAAAATAACTCCTTGCAGATCCAAGTGAGTATCTGAAGGCCTCTTTAGTAATACCCTGCTCTAATCCTTGTCAGACAGGTTCCTCAGCTAATAAGGGGGAAATGAAACCCTTCTTCCTCTAAAAGACAAATTCCCTTCTCTCTTGCTAATTACCAGTCAATGTAATTCTGAGAATGTGACAGATTCTAAATATGGTGCTATTTTCTCTCTTCATCTCTTTCCATCTATCCTCTCCTACATTCCTATTTCGTCCACCCTCCCTACTTCCCACTCCTGGTCTCCAAAACCTGCTAAGAGCTGCTGACTTGACTGTGCAAGCCCCTACTCACTGCTGTTACTAACTGCTTCTCTCCCACACAGATGATAATATTATATTTCTACGGGTTGTGAACTTTCACGTGTCCCTCAAAGGAAAATGAAAAGCAAAGTCTGTGACAGGTCCTTCTTGACTACTTTGATGGCCTTCCATCGGACAGACATCAAAATGATTGTAGCCACTTCCAATCACCCGTGCTCCATTTGGCTGGCGGGAGGGAGGGGGGAAAAAGAAGCTGCATAGCCCAGCCATGGATAGGGTTGCCCACCCTGTGGCTAGTGTGTGCAGGGACAACGTGGGGAAGAGCAGTTCTGTCCATGCTGCCGGGATTTAAGCACTCACTGTACAGAGCCAGGGAAGGGGATTATAAGGGAACTGCTGTCTGCACTGCAGATGGACACTGCCTCCTGAGGAAGCAGTTTCAGCAATGAGCTACAGCTAAATAGTAAGTAAAGGTGGGGCGGGCGTCTCTAATGATGGATGAGCTGAGAATGTGGCAGAAAAAGAGGTTCAGGCATCTCTATTGTTATTACAAAGTCCTACTGACTGTTACGTACAGATAACAGATGTACAAACTCTGGATTTGCCTTCACACAGAGCCACAGTAACTGTCCGTGGCTGCAGGGAAGGTTTCAGTTAAGAACCTCTCTCTGGCCAGGGGAGCAGCTGATTCAGTGCAAGCTGCCACAGCCTGCACACCCCGAGTACACAAAATCCCCACTTTCCATTTTGGAGCCCAGATTGGGAAGTCTCCACCTACTCCCATTTGTATTCTACAGCCAGATTTCCTGCATAACAATACACACTCTCAGTTAAAGACTGGAATTTAATATATGTACAATGATTACTTCCTTTGGTAGCAAATAGCCCTCATTTTCCTCAGCCTATTTCCTCTCATCTGGTGTTCATTTAGATTCTTCCTGCATTTCACACACAATAAACTGCAGCCCTTAAGAAGTCATACAAAAAGAAAATACCTAAAAATCCGCAAACAAACAAGCCTCTTCTGTCCCCTATGTTTAAATAAATGTTGCCGCACAAACCAGCAAGAGCCAGGGAGCTGAGCAGAAAAGCCAAGTGCTCCGAGTGTGTAAACACGGACTTTAACTATGCTCTTTTCCAGCACAGGGAGCTGGCTGTGCAGCCCGTCACTACCTGCGTGGGTAACAGCGTGTGTCCTGCGTGGCTGTGTTTGTTTTGCCTGATGGCCTCTGCTCTGGGCACCTTTCTGTGCTAAAAGGTAGGAGGTTGGGACACACAGCGAGCAGGGGCCCTGCTTATCCTCCAGCTGCTCTGCTCGGGGCTGCTTCCCAGGCTCCGACTTCACAAGGCCTGTCCTGCACATCCAGGGATCGCTGGTGCTCAGAGGCTGCGGAGAGTTCCCTGTTTGGGACTGCTGCAGGAGTGGGAATAGAACAAAACTCTCCAGTTTGTTAGCAGGGCACAAAGAGGCATTCGTGCAGGAAACACATCCTGGAGCCTCCTGACTACTTTATATCCAATTAGCAGAATAGACACAGACTGGTAGTTTTAACCACATCTCACTCTTCACGAAAACTGAGCTGCTGTGTGAGCACAAGACTTCCCCATTGCACTGTTTCTAGCAAACAAGTTATCTAAAAAAAGATACACAGCTTGTTACAAGCTTTAGGAGGGAGCTGCCAGCTCATTTATCAAAGTGACAGATGCGATGAAAATTGGCCAAAGGCTTGAAGAAAAAATAAAAGAAGTGAGGGGTCAGGGTGAGGGAAGCAGACGGGGGCCGAAGAGGAAGGCAAAGCCCTCTGGAGCCTTGGCCTCCTTGAGGACCCATTAAAAGCTTATGTTGCTTGCATCATTTATAAACAAGGGCTCGGCTTGGCCACGATACCCTTCCCGGTCTCGGGCGCTGTGGAAGCGCCGCCGCTGTCCTCCCCCGCGGCACGGCACCAGACGTGGCAGCAGCTACAAATCAAGCGGCCCTGATTTATGAGCTCCCCGCGTCTCGGGAGGTTTGTTGTGATTCCTGGGTGACCTCGGTAAACCACCTCATCAATAGCACACCCGAAGGCGGCCTGAGCGCCCCGGCCAGGCGCTCGGCCTCTCCTCCGCATCCCTCTGCTTTTGTTATTACCCTCCCTGTCATCAACACAGGAGCTTTTAGTATGAAAAATGCCGCCTTTCTCCGTCAAAGTGTTTTTCACTGCCTTCACTTAGTGGCTCCGCAGCAGACTCGTGCTTTTGCTGAACGTTGCGTGACACAATAAAAGATATTAGCATTTCTGGGAAATTGCAGCCCTGTTGAGTATAAAAGAATTTGTTACAAGGGTACATAGCCATTCATTTTTGGATTCCCTTCCTGTATGCCAGACATATTAAGAACAAGCAAGAAATGAATCAACCCCTGAAGAAGACTAATGAGGCATCTGTAATGAGACATTGAAATTTCCCCTCCCGCTGGAGCTCAGTCTGTACCGGGTGGGTAGCACACGATGGCACTTCTTGCCCTGTAGCAGATTGTTAAAGAGAAAGCTCCATCCACAGAGGAAAGCGCTGTCCCGCAGGGAGCGGCCGGCCAGGAGGCTGGGGCTGGACCCCATGGAAAGCAGCACTTTGTGGAAACCTCCTGCGCTGTCTCTGTGCAGAGCAAGGATGGCAGAGACGTGGCCTGCCCAGATGGCAAGGCAGCGACACGGGACAAAACAGGCGCATATTTTAACAGTAAAGGGTTTCTGCACGTGTCAAGACACAGAAGAAAGACAGTTTGCGATGTTGCCACATAGAATAAAAGAAAAACAGAAGCAATCTGGAACAGTGCAAAGGCAGCAGAGGCACCTTTGCCCCATTCAGGGACACTTTCTCTGGAAGAGCCGCTGCGCTGGACTTGGATGAGTTCCACTGGTGAGGCTGAAGATTCGAGCCCAGGGTAGCCACACAACAGCAGCAGGGATGTCTCCTCGCGGCACACACACCCCGTTATAAAGCAACCACCAGGGAAGGAGCGGGAGGAGCCAGGGGAGCAGGTGCTGCTCACTAGGCCGGGCACCACGGTCCCTGGCAGTGCCACTGCCTGCCCCATCCGGAAGGGAAGCGCAGCTGGGCACGGGTGGACAGACGGGCAACAACCCATAGTGACGGGAGGGGGAAGTCTCAGGAAACAGAGTGGAGATGCAGCGAGCCCTGAAACTGGATGGCCACGTCCCGGGCACACGAGCGAAGGGCAGAGCCTTCAGGCAGCTGCGCTGTGCCCCGGCATGGCGCTCGCAGGCAGGGAAGCGCGAGGAGCAGCATGGCCGCGTCACCAGCTGCGCGGGGCGCTGCTGCCAAAGCCCCGTTCAGCAAGCGCTGCCTCGTGGGCGCTATGAGGCCAGGGGACACTGCCGGCCCCGGAGCAAAGTGCTGGCAGCGCGCGGCTGCAAGGGAGAGCGGCCGGCCGCTTCCCGAGGGATTCGTGCAGGGAGAGGCTCCCACGCGGCTGCTGCCCCGCGAGGAGCCGCTTCCCCTCGCTCGGCAAGAGCGGGGCTGGCATGCCACAAACGCACAATCCTCAGGGCAGCACCAGTCACATTTAAGATCACTTGGAGTTGCCACTGCCAAATGCTGCTTTTCTAATTAATTGCACTGGAATGCACTTAAGCAAGGCCCAGATCAAAGAATCAACTGCACAGATTGAAATAAATCCTGTCTGTGTTGCTAATGCCTTGGAAATGGATGACTTGCTAAGCATTCAAAATCCCGGGTAGCAGTGATTTAAAACTACAGATAATGTGTGACTCTTTCAAGGGAATAGAGTTCAGAGTAAGGAAGAAAAAGCTTCCTTCATTTGCTCATAGATGATTGAGTGAAGGCAAATTGTTCATCTCATTTCTGAAGCTTGTCCATCTGAAATTCTTTTTTCTGCTTCCCTGTCATCAGAAACCACAGTGCATGACCCACAGTTTTCATTGAGACAAAACTTTATGATTAACACAGATTTCTTTTTTTAATTTTTTTTTATGAACGTTTAGAATCTTTTCAAAATAATGATAAATAAAAGTGACTGGGGACGGATGCGTTACCAGTTGGTGCAATTAATCACTGACTCCTTTTTGCATGAGCCGCTCTCCCATGGTTTAGAATATCACCAGGATGCCTCTGCCTGATTTTACGGTTTGGTAATCCAGCCATTGCCATCCATGATTCGGCAATAAACCACGCTACTTAATGCAACGGTTAGAGATGTTCGGAAGTTCGTTGTTCCCTGCCCTTCAGGAGCCAGACAGCAGCTGCAGACACCGGGATTAGCTGGGAGAAAAATCCGTGCTCGGCACCGTAAAGGCTCCCCTTTCCCCGTGTCAATGCCTCGCCTTCCACGACATGCTGCCAACCTTGGTATGCCCACACTCGCGTACGAGGCACCAGGGCTATGTACGCAAACACAGTTGGCCTCCCTGCGCCGGAGCAGCAAGGTGCTTTGGCCTAAAACACAGAGATTCTCAGGGAAATCGAGGCCTGGCGCCATGCACGGCAAAGGCAGAGGAAGGAGCTGCAGTTGAGAGGGACAAGAGGGCATCGCTAATATGGAAAATTAATACTGAAAGAATCAGCACAGGAAAGATCTGCAGTGTTCAATCCGGGAAGACAAGGTCTCCTACGGGAGAATTCCCCAGAGGCAGGAACAGCAGCACGAAATAAAAAAAAAGAAAAAGAAAAAGAAAAGAAACCTAATCACATACTCTATGTTTAAAAATTAAAAAGACTACCAGATGCAATTACATTCATGATTAAAAGATCTAACAGAAGCATATTTAAATTCATTAACTTAGTCCACACTCGGCTACCTCAGGAGACCAGCTGCTCCTGCAGTACAGGGCAGCAAAATACAAACTACATCTTGCTTGTATTTGATCAAAACCTTTTGGAAGCTTCAGTGATCGGGCTGTTAACATCTCTTAGGTGATAATTAGGCTCTAGGGGCAGCAAACATTGTTTGGGGGAGAAAATGCACTGTGGAAACCTAAGTGGTGGGGCCTTCTGCCTTGCGAAGGAGCCCGTTACTCCCTTGTATAAAAGGCAGGCAAGGGCAAAAGGAGGCCTCCCCTCCGCGGGTGCATCCGCGCCCAGCAGGAGCTCTCCCCGCCTGAGCTGTTCCCTGAGGCTGGGCTCAAACCTCACAGTGATGTCCTCAGCAGGGAGGAGCGGCTTGGCGGCTGCTGAGGCGCCGCGGGGCAGGCCGGCCTCCCCGCTCTGCGGGCACACGTGGCGCACGCAGCTCCATGGCTGTCCGAAGCGCCACGGGGCAGCCCGACCGCCCCACTCTGTGGGCACACGCGGCACACGCAGCTCACCGGCTGTTCGAAGCGCCACGGGGCAGCCCGGCCTCCCCGCTCTGCGGGCACACGTGGCGCACGCAGCTCCCCTGCAGTTCCAGGCGCCACAGGGCAGGCCGGCCGCCCCACTCTGTGGGCACACACGGCAGCGCTGCTGTCCCAGCGGGCGCTGAGTTAACGCAGCTCCGCGCTGACTGACTTCCTCGCCATCGCCGCTATGGGACCTATCTCCCCGCGCCTGGGCAGGAAGAGACTTAATTAAAGATAATAGGTTGTTCCTGGTCATTGTTGGGTCTGACATAGCCTGTCCCTCTCAAATCTTTCTCTGGCAAATGCCCCAGCTGGGTTTGGTCTCCTCGGTCCCTCAAAGCACAGCTCAGCTGCCCGGGAGAGACACCTTCCTTCACAACAGGCCACATACGTAACATTGAGAGCTGGTGTGCGAACCCCTTCGACCTGGAAGGGGCCCAGCTGCAAAGCTCGCTGAGGTGCTCTTCTTTGGGTGGGGACAGGGGAGACAGATTCCTGCTGGCCCAGGGAAGCCTCTCCACCTCACGCGGCTGCTGTGGCCCAGCCCAGGGCACCGCGCGAGCACCGACGCCGGCAGCCCTGCTCCAGCAGCGCCTCGAGGGGGCCGGGCAGCAGGACGGGGCTCCGGCCATGTGAGCCTCCGACCCGAGCCTGCCCTGTTCCTGCCAGGGAAATCCGTGGAGATTTAGATCTCTGGGCACTGAGTGAACCTCATTTCTCCTTTGCAATCGAAGGATCAGAGAAGTTTCTTTTATTCTGTTTTAAAAGCCATATAAAGGAGGTGACTCTCATTGACAAAACCTTGAAAGTCAAGAATACTTCATGCATTAAAATCACAGCTTCAGAGCGATCCCTGGGCGAGGGCAGGCACTCGCCTGTCCGTATATTACAGCTACCCCGGGATTTGGAGGTGAGAGCCCCTGCAGAGGCCGGAGGAAGCCTGCTCCACGACTCGGCAGCTTGTTCACTCCAGTGAACAAGGATACAGTGGCAGGAAAACGATAACTGTAACCCAAACCAAAAGCAAAGCAAAATACTCTGGGAGAAAATGATCCAACTGGCAGCCTGGGGAGGGCAAGAAGAAAAGCTTGCAATGAGCTAGGCTGAGTTAAATATAAATTTGATTTAATTTGTTAGATTAAATTTGCAAAATTATTTAGAATATTGAGCATATCAGCATTGAGTTCACTGTGAGGTCAACCTGGCTACTAAGGTTGTGAAGGTAGGAAGTGGTAAAAATGGGACATTTGCTCTTTTAAAATCCCGGGTCTCACTAGAAGAGCTGCATTCTCCTCCCAGATGAGGAGTGAGAGCTTTTCAGAGGATCCTCTGGGGTGCAGTGGATGCCAGGCTGGCTGTGCCGCAGGCAGGGAGCAGCACGATGCCACCGGCAGCTGGATCTGGACACAAGGGACTGCCAAAAACACACACAGCCACAGCCCGCACCCACTGCCTTTGGAAGGACAGCGTGTGAGGAAGGTGGTTGCCAGCACTAAGCACTGCTCCTGTCACACATTTATGTTCTGGTGCCACTATCCCCATGCCAGCCACTGCGCCCAGGTGGCCCCCTGAGGTCTGGGGGAGCTCCAGCCCTTCAGCAGAACCGTGGGGATTCTCACTTGCTCGATGGCCAGCCAAGACAGCGAAGTACTTCCCCCTGGCTCATTCACCAAGAAACTAGAAGGTAGAAATTAAAAGCTTTAGTGGAAAGTTTCACGGCTCTGCCATGAAAACCTCAGTCTTCAGGGCACCCAGGGGGTACCCACTGACCCAGAGCTCCCTCCTGTCCACGTGTGGGTCCTGTGCTGCTTGTGCCTTCAGGCTGTAAAAGCTGAAAGATTTATGAATTGCCAGATCGATGCACCCAGAAAATTTGTCTCAGGGCCCTGACAAACCAGCAGAGCAGCGGAAAAATTCCACTGCAATGAAGTGACCTCAGCGAATGCACTGAGCTCGGAGGGCCCCAGCAGCGGAGCGCAGCCTCCTTCCACTGCCGGTCGCTTGCTCCAGTCACTGCACTAGAGCTGTGGGAGACAGTCCCTGCCAAAGCAGCTCCCACCGCAGCGGTGCCTCCGCTCCTCCGCAAGCAGCCTTCGCTTCTGCTAGTTGTGGCCCAGCTCTAGCCTATTTTAAGACTTCTAGAAGCTGTTAAAAACTAATATCCCCTCACTCCCTCCTCCCAGAATCTCATTTCTTACTTTGTCTTTTTGCTCTCTCTTTGCTGACCATTTCTTTCCTATCATATAAATTCTGGATGACCCTAAGGGGCACCTGGGTGCAGTGGACAAAGCTACAAAGTGACTGGGAAAGACTGAAGCAACTGGGACTGCCAGGCAAGGGGGAATCATGTTAATTTAAAGGAAAAGAGAGGGTTAACAGGCTCCAAAGCAGACAGTATTCCTGCAGCAGCCTCTTCTGATTTGCGCTTCTGATCTGCAGTTCTCTGGAAAAGGACTAGGAAATACATTAATTTATGGCTAGCCACATCCATTCTCCAAGTGCAGTTGGAAAGTGGGTATTTTCAACATGTTTTTGCAACCAGTGACACTCCTGGCACCATAACTGCAAGACTATAAGTTGAATTCAGCTTTGCCTTGTGTCCTCTAAACACGATGACTGTCGATTACCTCGCGTTCAGAGCCAAACTGTGTCCGAAGCAGTCCTGGGTGAGTCACAGGGGCACGTGAGGAGTCTGCACAGAGGACGTAAGGGCAATAATTTATCTTCAGACTCCGCACAACTCGCCCGGACGCCCAGGGCTGATGAGCAGGAGCCAGCCTGGGTCTGTCAGGCTGGCATATGAGTCCCAGCTGCCACCTCACCAGACCACGCATGGCTGCTAATGTTACATACAGGTATTTTTAAATGTGAGCAAACACTAATTACAAATGAGACGTGAAACTAAGAATAGGTGTCTGGAAACACAAGCGGTTTGTGAGGAAATAGAGCTTTCCAGAACCACTGTGCCAATACTGATAGCGTTTCTAAATGTCAGCTGAAGTCTCTGTACTCTGTACTGTACATACGAACAGCTCAAAATGTACATTAAGGTCCTCATTTACCTGTATGCTCAGGTAGGAAGGCAGCAAGTCCCTCACAGCGCTGTCCGACCTCAGGATAAGTTAAAAGTCTCTCAGTCTACATCTACATCTAACAGGGACTCTGTCTGCCAAAAACCAACCCCCCAAAACTACCAGGCAGACAAACCCAACTTCCCCCTTCTCCTCCTCTCACCCTCCTTGCAGCTTGCTGGTTCATTCTCTCAGGTGCAAGCACTCCCCATAGCAGGTTTCCAGCAGCAAACGAGGCAGCTGAATTACTGGGAGTTTGCCAAAGGAAAAGGAAATAGAGACCTCAGACACCTTGTGCACTTTTCTCTCCCCCAGACCAGTAGCTTGCTTATTCTAATAATAATAAACAGGCGGAAGGATGTAATTAGTGTCAAGCACAATTCATTCCCCTTCCTTTGAGGTACTAAAATCAAAACCAGAAATCCTGACTCCTAAGTAATGAAGAGAAAAAATTAACACGGAAGACTTTCTGATTTAGCAATATCTATGTGCCTTGTGAGCTGCACAACAAATGGAGCCAGGGAACACAGTAACTGGGAGCTCATTTCGGGCAGCCCATTTTCCCTTGTGTTGGAAACTGCTCCGCTGCTGCAGAGACGCAGTACATCTTGGAGAGGAGATGGAGCACACGTAGGAAATGGGATTTCGGCTGGGGGGTTTGGCTAACAGGAAAGGAAGCTGTTTCTGGTGCAGTGGACTCTCCCCCACGCCCCGTTAACGGAGTCGGCCCGGGACCACTGCTCTAACTGCTCTGGTAGTGCAGCAGCTTCCCCACTGCTGAACGGAGAGCCCGCCTGCATTTCTAAGCACTACAGCAAGACGTTCAAAGCACCTACAAGAAACAGGAGCCGAAACCATTTCCTTGGGAGCTTTGGCCCCAAGATTACTCAAGTGCTTTTGAAAATGCTGCCATCGAATCATTGCTTCTTGCTGAGATCAGCCCATGGAGAAAACCAGGTGCAACTTTGCTTTCTTATGTCATGTGGGTGAGGAGGTATCACTATTTCAAGCATTTTCTTACGTTAAGTAGTCTATTTATGTTTCAATACTAATGTTTACTAAACTAGCTAGTTTACTTATGTCTCTATAGCAAAACATTCAGTTTCCCCTTTTCAGAGTACACCCAGAGTAGATAAGAAAATGGGGCTCCAAACTCTTATTCCTCCAGACGCTGCTAAATCCAAGCACATGCAGCAGCCTGGAGGTAGCCAACGGTTCACTGCATTTTCACATTGTGTTTGTGGGCAGGAAGGATGTTTCCCAAAGCTCCTTCTGCGGCGGAAGCCAGGGCGGATCTCTCTCCAAGGCAGTGCCACGGTGCCAAGTGGCAGATTTTCATTTCCTCCCCAAAGCTCAGTGGAACCAGGCACTTCTTCATTTCATGCTCGTTCACAGAAGATAAGGCCACAGAAAAACTACTGCTCATCTCAATTCTGACTCTGTAAGACATGGGCCAGTGGGCTTCTAGGACTTATTTTTTTTTTGTTTGAATAGAGCCTGTATTCTCAAAAAAAAAAATCTGATCTCAATCTTGCAACTAACAGCAATGCTTAATCCAGTGCAAACTCAGGGAATTGTGTCCAGTTTCCAGGCTGAGTTTGTTTAGCTTTAGCTTCCAGTTATCCCTCTGTATACTAGTCTATGCCAACTTGCTCTTCCCTTCCAGACTGCAAATCTACGTCCCCTTGCACTTAGTCTTGAACCCGGCTGATCATGGTAAGAACACAGCTCAAAACTGCTTTTCCCTGTACAGTGTCTCCTTTAACTCTGACAACCCTCCCACTCCTGGCTGGGGTGTAGATCCCACTCTGAACTCACACGCGGCTCCCAACGAACGAGCATTTCCCCAGCACGCGCCCACTCAGTCCCTAGGTAACTGGAGCCGTCGAGCAGCTCAGTCCTTCAAACCACTGTTGCAAACAGCAGCACTTGACATGGTGACCTGGGAGCGGAATAATCTCGGCCTCTGATCTGGTTAAACATCCTTGTCTAATAGCTGCCCCGGGCCTTTGGGCTGCGAAAGTGGGAGAAGAAAGCTCAGCTCAGAGGAAACCGAGTGCCACCCTGCTCTCCATCTCTGCGACCCGGCCACGTGCCCTGTCCTCGGCACCACCGGTGGCTGAGCAGCAGAGGCCTCTCCCTAGAGCAAGGCAGAAAGATTTTCCGGCGGAGGTACAGGAAATCCCTGCATGGAGACATTGGGAAGGGGCAGGAAAGGCGGTGATCCACGGGTCGCCCTGCTGGGAAGCAGGATCTGGCACGTATTTGTGGAGATACAGAATACTCCTGAGCCTCCAAAGGGAGCTACCCGGTCATACACAAAACCATCCCCAGAGAGCATAGAAAGACACTGTTTATCTTAAATAAATAATAGAAAATTAAATAAATAAATAGAAATAAATAAATATTAAATAAATAATAGAAAATAACAAGTCTCAAGTAAATCAGTAAGTAAACCGAAGCCACCCTGCTGCCTCCTCGCTGAAGCTCCCTGTCGGCTGCTCAGCGCTCTGGCTGCCGGCCGGCAGGGCCCGGCCTGCTCAGGTCTGCCCGCTGCCACGCGCACGTTTGCAGGACGGGCCAGACCCGTGCCAGCCTCCCCGGGCCGGGGCAGGACTCCACGGCCCCCCTTGCTGCCCCCAGCCCCTGCTCCTTGTGCTGACTGCAGGAACGTGCCGCAGCAACCCCTGCAGCAGGGCACAGGAACGAGATGCTTTGAGGGCCGTTCACTGCATGGCAGGTGCAACGTTCAGGGTGGTTAAAAGCCCCTTCTTTTGCTTTTCAGCAGTGGCAGCAGCTCAGAAAGAGCCTTGAAACCCCTTCTGCACGCGCCGCCCTTGGCCACCGCCCCAGGGCCCATCGCTCCTCCCGCCAACAAGGGGCAGCGCGGCCCCACGGCCTGTTGCTCTGGGCCCTTCGCACAGCGGCTGCTGAGACCTGCGGCGTCCCCAGGATAAACCACCCTCGTGTAACCTGCTCGTTCACCAGAACCTGCACCCTTCCCACAGCTCCTTCTTGGCCTTGCAGCACCCATCGGAACATGGCTGGAGTGTTGCTCCGGTGGCCGCGCGTTGTGCCGTGTGGACTATGGCCTTTCGTGCCTGCTCCGCTTCCTCCATACGTCACCCATGTTTTGCTCGCCTGCTATCAATTAATATTTTCATATATGCATATCCTGCCTCAAAGCAGGTTCTTAATGGAACCCCCTGCCGTGGTTGCTCCTAACGAGCCCTCAGCCCGGGCAGGCCGAGCGCCTCCTTGGCTGAGCCCCGCGCATTTGCGCAGCTGATTTAATTCCTTGTGACACGCTTGCCGTCTCCGCCGCGCCGCCTCGGGCGCTGGCACGCCGCCACGGCCGCGAGTCACTCGCAGCGCCATTTGGAGGGTTAAATTTACATGTTTCCCATAATGAGGACACACATCTTTCCGTTCCCACTAATTAAATTCTCGGAGTCCTCTGAGGCTGTCGCTGCGTCAGCGTGGAAGGCGCCGAGTGCGGCGCGGGCCCTGCCGCCCGGCACTCCCTGTGGCCTCGGCGGGGATGCGCTCGCCCCAGCACTGCCACGCACCGTCCCGGGCCCCATGAACGGGAGGAGTTTGGGAACGTAACTCTCCGCCAATGTCCCTGTGGAGGCCAGGGGGCGGCAGGGCCGCGCGGTTTGTCGCCTGCTCCCTGCTCGTGACGCTGCTCGAACTCCCCGGTTCTCCTCCTGCTCCTCGCGGGCTGTCAGGAGCCGCACGTGTCTAACCCGTGCAGCAGGAGCGTCTGCCCCGCGAGCGGCTGGCCGGAGCAGAGCGCGGCAGGGTGAGCCGGGGCAGCGGCAAGCCCTGGGGAGCAGTGGTTTGGGGCTGCTTCCCCCTGAGCTCGGCAGACTCCTGCGGCCGCTCATCGCTCTGCCCCCTCACCAGCCTCTTCCCCAGGGGGCTTTCGAGCTGCATTTCTATACCTCGACACAGGTTTGATAGTGACTGAGGAAACAATGGTCTTACCTTTTAGGTGAGGAAGAAGGGAGGAACACACAGGGATATCACAATCACCGAGAGACAAGTCCAGGTCAGATGAGAAGAGCAGGAGAGAGAGAAAAAAAAAAAAAAAGTTAATTTATATTTCATTTTCATGAACACGCCACCTAAGCAGGAAAAAAAAAAAGACAATTCAATGTATTTTGCTTTCTCCAAGCACATGATAAAGTAAAAACAACAGAGCAAATGAGAGTGACACAAGGTGCTTTTGTCAGTGGATAAAGCTTTCAAGGATTTATGCAAATAATTTTCCATGCTCACTCCTTTGTGGCACTGATTTGCTGCCATCAAAGGAGGTACAGGAGGATCTTTTACGTACTCTGCTATTTAACAGAGACACATACCACTCTACTCTTGAACCATAAGTAAAAGTAATGGGTGCAGCTCCATAGGAGAGGTACGGTATGTATCAATATATCTGTCTGCACACACTTAACAGCATTAACCCCTTGGCGCTGCTCCAGCTCTCAGTGGTAGGCGACCAGCCATTGAATCTGGCACGTTATCTCCAAGCCCCACGCGCAGTTTTCATATCCAGGCACTTTTGTCTGCATTAGCAGTATCCTTCCTGCACTCAGCCAAGGCAAAGGCTTTAGAGACCTCTTAAAAGCTAAAACAAAAATCCATAAAACAACAGAAGTTTGCTGCAATGAAAAAGAGCAGGGCGGGTAATAATTAGTTTTGAGGAAGGAAAAGCGCATGGCTTTCAGGACAGTTTGCTCTTTCCTGAGGATTTCTGCTGCTCTGAAGCAGGAAGGAGAAGCAGGTCCTTCTGCTGCCTCCAACACCGTGGTAAAGGGCTTGACAGAAGTTTCTGCACAGGATCTTGTGCCCTTCTGCAGGCAGCCTCTTCCGTCCACCCTTGAGCCTGTACTGATGTGCACAAATAAGAGTATCACCCGGGAAATCTCCTTCCGGGGGTCAACATGAGAGCACAGAAAAATTGTCTAGGGAGAGCAAGATTATTTGCTTAATTCAAAAACACTTCTTTTCTCATTAGCTGGCAGAGAAGGAGAAGGGAGTCAGAAAAAATCAATAAATATATTAACTTTAATAATAATCACAAAGGGAAAAGTTGAAGTCAAGCAATGAGGTTTAATAATGATTTTTAATTACAAGGGCTTTCGTTTCACTTATCGAATGGATCTCAGAACCTCCTGCCCTTTGGAACCTCCCGATATTTCTGAAACACTGAATAATTCAAGAGCGCGGGGATGCTCCCTGGCAGGCCGGAGAGCGTGCGCGGGCCGCTGGCCGGGGGCAGAGCACACGAGCGGAATGTGCCGGCAGGAAGGGAGCGCCCTGACGTGCCCTGGCACGCCAGCCCCATAGGGAGACGCCTGCCTTCTCCAGGAACGGAATTCCTGCATTCTTCCCACTGGCAAATGGTTCTCAGTGTCCGAGCAGGAGGCGAGAGGCAAGAGAAGCTGCGTGCTGGGCTGTACGATAAGAGAAATGAGAAGACTGCACTAAAAAATTCAGCAACCGAGCTCCCCACACAGCTAACGAAGATGCTCCATGTCCAGAAGGAAGTCGTGCCCGTGGCCGTGCCTCGTGACAGGCGGATGGGAAACGGCTTCCAGGCTCCGGCGCAGCGAGCAGAAAGGCAGTGTCCCTCTGCGGCCGCCCTGCGGGCCGCAGGGAACGGCATGGCCGTCAGGAAACGCCGCCACGTCCCACGCGGCTCCGTCCCGCCGCCCGGGAGCCCGTCCGCGGGAACGCAGCGCGCTCGGATCGCTCCCGCACAGCAACCCTGGACTTGCGGCATCTGGAAGCTCAGCCGCCGCGTGGGGCAGCCGGCGCTCGCCGAGCAGCCGCGCACTGTGAGCTCCATTCACACGAGCTGGTCAGGCAGCCAGCTAATGAGCAAAAATCACTCCATTCAGAAGCACTGTGGCGGGCTGGCATGCCACCACTGGGACCCGCAGAGAAGAGAGGTGCGACTGCCCTTCCCGGGCTCAGAATACAGCTAGAACACAGCAAAATTAGTATCTTTTTTTCTCCTTCCTCTTTGAAACCAGGCTGTTCTAACCTGCTGTCTGCAGCCTACAGGGCAGGAGCTGCACTGCCGTGTGCGGATCGCGTCTTCCTTCCAAACCCACCTCTTGACAACCAAGCCGAAAAGCTCTTTGAAACAACCTGCAAACTTACGCTTTTAGTGAAAACTTTAGGAGGTATCTAAAACATATTTTGGCAAGCAGCAAAGGCCTTTCCATTTGTGGCTAATCCCAAGGAAAAAAAAAAAAAAACCTAGGTCTCTGTGGAGATTCCAGCTTTATTAGCAATTAGAAAATTTGGACATTTTGATTTAATCCAGGGAAAAAAAAAAAACCCAACACCCACTTGGAAGCGTGTGCTTTCCTTCACATGCCAGAGCAAAGCAAGCAGGCCCATGCTCGCCAGGCTGCAGGAGAAAACAGCCTTAATAGTCACAGAGCAGAAACACCGGGTCCGGGTTTGCCAGGCCAGTTTGGTAGGAAAGTTTGGAGATGCTCCATTTTCTTTTCAAAATAGAAAAGCCAACAAATAAGGGTTTTTCAAAAAAAATCCTGCTCCTACAGGAGTCAGTGTTACACCTTGGCCTTCTCTGCTCCACGGAGCCTGTTAAAAACTGGGAAACGCTTCCCAGGCATCGAGGCTGTCTCCCGGTCTCCTTCGGCCGGGTTTCCTGTGTGCCTGCCCGTGGCCGTGCTGGTGCCTTTGCTAGCAGCTACTCACCCAGCGACGCACAACCTGGGTGCAGAGCTCGCCTCGCACTGGGTTTGGATGCACCGACCTATTAACGCAGGTGTTATTATGCAAATCTTAGCACCCCGTCTCTCTGACATCAGTGAGATATGGCAAAGTACTCTGGTCCCGTGAAGGCCAAGAGAGTTATATCATTTTTAAAGAAAAGGCATGCTTTACAGGAATGCAAATTTCTGCAAAACTGCTTTTAGGGTGGGAGCTGAGCAAATGAAAACTCATACTTGGGAAGCAGGCTTTGGTTTTGCAGTATTAGCTTCACTGCAACCTGTTTTTCTCATCCAGAAAGAATAAAAAGCAGAAAATCTTGACTGAGATTTTGTTTTGTTTCTTTTTTTCTTTCTTTCAAAAGAACTGCGCGTGTCAAAAAGCGTCAAAACACAATTAGAGTTTTTCCCCTCTTTTCGGCATGCTTTCTGACAGTGTTTAATCATTACCTTCCAAATTAGCTTTGAGAATGACGGCAAATAAACAGAAAAATAAAAATATATGTATATATATATACATGGAACCACGTCCCTAATGTGGCTCCCTCTGCTCTGCAGCTGTTGAGCTGCCATGCCGAGCGTTTCCAAAGCAGGTTCACTGCTGTTTGTTTTAACCTGGCGCGTGTCCCCAGCCCAGGTCTGGGCCCAGCCCTGGTCTCAGGTGTAACTTCGGGTGCTTTAAAACCGTCTCCCACTGACAAGACAGGAGCCAGAAAGGAGGTTACAGCTGCGAGCGCCGAAGCTGGGGCCAGCAGCCCCTCGGCTGCAGACAGGGAGCTCCGCGAGGAGCTAAAAGAGAGAAATCAGGAAGCATGACAGCAATCCGGGGCTCCTGCAACTGGCGTCGCTTTGCCCACAGGGTGCAGAGTAAGGAGCTGCATCTCAAACAAAAATAAATAAATAACAAATAGAATAAATCCACAAGCAGTGGGGCACCTGGCCTCGCTGTAGGTGAGGGTCACAGCTGCCTCGCACTTCTTGCCCTTATTTCAATTTATTGTGTTTTTTCTTTCATTTTTTTTTTCCTCTTCTGGCAGCTCTGCAATGGCTGAGAGGGGCTGAGCATGTTGCACTGGAGCTTTCCTTACCCTTAGGGAGGCTTTTGGGGTTAGTGAATGATGACACCACAGAATATACAGAAAGGAAGAGTGATCTGCTGGCACCAACATACTCATTTTCTGGCAAGTTCTGATGAAAATTAATGAGAAATACATGCACTCGTGGTCATATTAGCCAATATTGACTCTCTTGGACCAGTTACCAGATGAAATCATGCCCTGGAATGCAGTCCACTTTGCCAGGAGCATTATTTCGCTCTGGAATTCAATTTCTCAACCCCAGAAACAACCACGTTATGTCTAAGCTGGAAATTCCAGACAAGAGCGTCACATTTGAAACGTGTACTTCAAGTTTTAGGAAAAAGCAAAACAAATAAGGGCTCTGCCTCGTCGCTGGTGCTGCCAGCCCGTTCCACCTCTCCTTGCTGCCGCCGCGGTTCCTCCCATGAGAGGGGTCCTCCAGCAGCACAGACACAGCAGGGACACTGCGAGGAGAAGCCGTCCTTACCCCCATTCAGAAAAGCATCTGCACTTACACAAACCCACTGCCGGGCAGCAAAGAAAGCCCTGCAGCCAGGCACTTAACTCCTGGCACATTTACCCAATGGGTTAAGCCTCAAGGGAAAAAGAAGGGCTCCCCAAAGAGGCAGTGGGTGCCCAGGGCCGGCCGCGGCCCTCCAGGCAACCTGCAGAGCCACTGCGTCCCGTGGCGTCACCAACGTGCAGCGCGGCAGCCTATGCCCAAAGGCAGCGTGGGGACCTGCGCGCAGACACCTGGCTGGGAACGGGCCGAGCGGGTGAGGAGCAGCGCACTCATTTGCACTGCGCTAACAGTGCAAATGAGAAAGGGCAGGGAAAACTTGGCAAGTCTGTGTTTCTTTCCAGGCAGCCGGGGAGCTGCCTGGGAAGGACACTGCCCACAGCAGCAAGCCACGCTCCCAGCACATCAAAGCCTGATGCTTTGCGGGGTTATCCTGCAGCTCTGCACCTAATCGGGAACACACGGGGCTGCAGATGAGCATGGCAAGCAGCAAAGCAGAGAGCAATCAGGCGCCAGAAAAATGGGCCATCACATGCCCTCAAAACTCACAAACAAATGTGTTTTAATTCCTGCCTTAATTTGCAATTCCCTCAGACATGTTTTGTGTCTGAAAGAAACCTATCAGGAGATGACGAGAGCCAGAAACTCGCTCCAATAGGCTGTGCGCCTCCATCTCCAGAACAGCCCTGGACTCCCTCAGGCGTGCACACAAGTGACAACAGGCCTCTCGGTAGGTGACACGCTGTTCTTGGGATCCCCAGGGAGAGATTCGAGCACGGAGTGCAGGGCCTCGAGGGAAAGGGAAGAGCCAGGCTGAGCGGGGGCTGGGCAGCGCCCACCGCCGCGAGCAGCCCGTCTGCAGGAGGGACGTTCCTTACCCTCCTCCATGGGTGACCGCGCGGCACAGCGGCCAGCGGGACCTCTCACTGCATCACACGCTGCCATGGTTGAGCCCCAGGGGGCACAGCTTTCCTGGCAGCAAGCAAACACCAGCACATCGCAAGGAGGCAATGTGCTCCGCGCAGGGGAAGGAGGGGACAGGGGCGCTGGGCGCGCGGCCGCGCACCGGCCTCGCCGCCCGGGAGCCGCTAGCTGTGTCGAGGAGATACGGCAGCCCCCATCCTCCTGGCTCTGTGCGTGGAGAGTAGCTCACAGCGTACTACACACACGAGAGCTCGCCACAGCCGATCCTCAACTGCTCCACTTGAAGACTATTAATCTAATTTCTCCGTGATTATCTTTTCAGAAATTGGATCCAGCTGTTCAGTAATCTTCAGTGGGAGGTTAATGAATATTGCTGAGCTTGCAGAACAAAACGTTGAGCTTCAAACAACTCTGGGGTTCATTTTTAATGAAATGTTTTAAATTCTTGGATTTTATCTATTTTGCAAGCTTCAGAAGCAGCCCTGGTGCTCTTTTAAGTTGCTTCCTTGATTTTTTTTTCATAAGAAGGAACTCAAACTCATGTATGAAAATGCACCATATTGTTGCTCTTTTAACCCAAACAGTATGCAAAAATCAAAGCATTCCCATCTTGTGTCCATGAAAAATTGATACGCTCCAATATTTCTTTGCAAATGAGTAGGACTGCACACAGGCATCTACAATAAGTTTTACTTTTCTTGAACACACAGGGGGAAAAATGTAAGAAAAAAGAAAAGCTCTTGGGAGTGAGGAGGCGTTAGGAGGCGATCTCAAGTACGCTGACCTTGCCCGCGTACAGCTCCTGCGGAGAGCAGCGTCTCACCGCGTGGCGGTGCTCATCCATGCCCAGAAACAAGACCGCCCTCTCCAGGGTTCTGGCCAAAGCAGCTTTGCCTCAGCGGCCTTCAGGACCCATTTTTCCTTTTTTCCTCCATTTTTCCTTTTTTCCTCCATTTCTCCGCGTTACTTTCACAAAAGGGAGAGACGGGGGGAGCTCATGGGTTCCAAGGCCCCTGTGAGCAATGACCAGCGAAACCTTCTGGGCTTGGCACCAGCTCAGGCCTTACCTTGCTGGATTCTATGTTTGCCGGCTCTGCTATTATTACCCCGTTACCAAGAAAGAAGCATTAAATGGCTTTGTTGTCTGGCCAGAATGCAGGGGGCTTAGTACATGAACAGATGCTTGCCAGGTCTGTGACTGGTGCCTATTTTTGTCTTCCACCACCAGAGCATATTTTTCCCACCAGAACAGGAGAACAAAGCTGGGTAACCCCCTCCTGAACTTGCAGAGCTTTCTGCTCCTTGTCCAGCTCCTTTAATGCCCGCGTGCTTCAGCCAAGATGTACTAAACAAACATATGGCAAAGATAGACCCTGGCTCAGGGAACGTTTCATTCAGGAGACGCAGAAACATCTGCCCCAGTCTCCTGGACACAGGGTGCAGGCTTTATTTCCAAGATGCTCTTAGTGCAGCTTACTTCATTTCTCATTTTATGGGTGCTTCTGCTGCGTATTTCTACTGCGTTCCCTGGCCACACAGCCCTAGTGCCCTGGGATCCGTCACTGGAGCCTACTTGTTCCCCTGCATTTGCTGTTGATATTTCATCCCCTTTATTCTTGTAAGGAAAGACTTGGGGGATGCATTACATACTCTTTGCACAACACTCTTAATTCCATCTTCTCCTTTTCATCTGCATCACCCTCTATGAAGCTCAAAGTGAAAAAGTTGAGGGCAGAGGCCAGATCTGCCAGCTTTATGGCCCCATTTTGCCAAAGAAGTCAAGAATAGATCAAATCCATGCACATATGTATGACTTTAATATTTGCAAGTGATAGAGACCTTTGTGATAATTTTATGCCTCCCCTTGTTTATGTCTATGCAAATATTCGGAGGGTAAGTGTGCTGCCTACTTCCATTTCTGCCTGTCTCCTTCTTACCAAAACAACTTTGCAAGATCTTAGTGCTTTTGAGCCAGCTCTGCAGTTCTCTACAGCACGCTGGTCCTTATGTGTGTTTATCCCCTAGCTAAACACAGGCAAACACAAAAATGACACACTACCTTTTTGTGGGAAGAAATAAATTGACCTTCAGTCTGGCTTTGCCTTTTTGTTGTATAAAGTAGCAAAAAAAAAAAAGTACTTAGTGCAGAGCCCGAGTGACTTTAGGCAAATCCACTCTTAAGCAAATCCGCAGTGCACAAATAGACATTTATTTTATTCCAGCTCTGGCGTTTTTACATCAGTTTACTATCAACAGGAAGCAAACTGTTTGAGAAATGCCAGACAAATGGCTTTGTGAAATCTTCCAGCCTCCCAAAGTAATGCTCTTACGCAGCTAAACTGGTGAAATCTCTCGAATGAAACTAGGCAATAGCTCGCCATCAGATGCAGGGGCAGAAGGAGCGCTTCGACCACAAGCAAATCCACCCTGCTGTCAAGCTAAAAGCGGCACTGGGCTAATTATGAACGTGGGGTAATATCCAGGAGGGGAAGTGGGTGAGACTGTTCCTTGCGGGTTGTGAAACACATCGGTCCCCCGAGGAGGCTCCTGTCGCAGCCCTCTGCGAGCGCCTGGACGGCACTCGCCGGCCCTACGTGCAGGGTTTGCCTGCTGATGTTTGTAGCCTCCTCTCTTAATCTAACACTGATGGAGAGCAATTTGGGGATAGGACATATTTCAGCGATTTGCAGTGGGAAACTTTCATT
Organism: Tinamus guttatus; assembly: GCF_059628265.1. NCBI lineage: Eukaryota > Metazoa > Chordata > Aves > Tinamiformes > Tinamidae > Tinamus > Tinamus guttatus. The sequence goes on from NW_028289461.1 coordinate 878,666, forward strand.
AACTTGCATGTCCCTGGCACACTGCGAAGGTTGGTTACAAGCGCCTGCGTATCCCATCTGCTGCGCAGTGCTCAGGGTATCTGAACCAATTGGTTTAAGAGCATTCTGTGATCCAAATTAACTACGGGCAGACTCAATCTTCCAGGGAAATTGCTGGATACACTGATATAGGCATTGGCAAGGACGTCACAGACAAAAAGAGCCTCCCCATGTGTAAGGCTTTGAAAAAAAAAACCTTTCTCCAAATTGACATTTAACCACTTCATAATGTTAATAAAAGGCTTCACAAGCACTATGTGTGTTAAGATCCGCTCTGCTATTCAAGAGGAGGCTCCCACATTTAGAAAGCTGTAATTTACACCCTGATTCCGAGTACATGTAGCACTTACTGTGCAAGAGAGCTCCCGATAGCTATTTCTGAGGTAGCTTCAAAGGCCATCGGGAATCCCCTCTATGGAATTCCCTCTATGGAATCCCCTCTATGGAAGGGAGGGAGAGTGCCCGTGCAGCCTGGCCTCCTGGCTGGCCTCAGCAGAAGCTTCTACCTCTTCCTGCCAGGCAGCCGAGGCAGACGGGGCCGCTCCTAATGGGCTATGGCCTCCCAGTGGCCCCTAAGGGCTCTCCACATGGAAACACAAACCCTGGCACGACCAGGCAGACAGCAGCGGGCAAGGCCGGCGGCGATGCCAGGGAAGGAAGAGCAGCGTCTTCCCTAGCCCCAGCGGGCGAGCCCTGAGGTGATGCTGAGCAGCGCGGCACAAAGCCGCCGTCACCCCGCTCCCTGGGGGCTGGTTTACCTCACGCAGAAGCATCTCCTCCTTCCACTCCACATCTGCTCCCTCGGACGCCCCTGAGGGCTGCGGGGGCTTTGGCGCAGGGCCCAGCGTCCCCTCGGGGACAGGATAACCCAGCGCCCCAGCGAGCGGCTGCAGCCATGGCCCGCCGGGGCTGGGAACCTCCATCGCCAGAGGCTTTAAGACCAGGCGAGATAACTGTCTGTCAGGAGCAGTTTAGCTGGAATCGATCCTGCCTGGGGGCAGCAGCAGGGGCTTCACGACCCCTCGTCCTCTCTATGCCTCTGCCAGGCTGACACAAGAGCCTCGAGCTCAACGCTGCTGCTAGTGATAATTTGTTACCTTCCTTGCACAGACCAGGAGCTTCTCAGCCTGCTCCGCTCGCCATAAAGCAGAGGTTTAAGCACTTCCTAATTCCTGTGAACATACAGAGTGCACACACACTTGGCGAGACGGGAACTCATGATGTACATCCCTAGCTATCCTCCCTTTTATAACCGTTTATCTACAATACATACATATGGTTTCCATAAACAAGAGTGAGGCCAGACAATCATGAAGACAGTACAGGAGAATGAAAAGTGAAAAGAGCATTAAACCTAAAGATACCACACCAATATCTCCTGAGCTCCTAGACACTGCTCCCAAGCTGCAACTTTTAAAGCAGGGACTGCCTACAAGTCAGACTAGTCACATTTTTCTTATAATGCAAATGAGTGATTACAGCTCTCAAAGCCAGAAAAAATAACTGGCTGCCATGGAATATTGCAACCGTGATATTTCCAAAGGAGTATCTCCCGTTAGGGCCAGAAAGGGCCAAACGGGCAAGGCCTGAGCTCCAAAAGAGAGGAATACTCTGCACCTCACTTCATACCAAGAAGAACACACGTGACACACGGTTCAGACACAACAACCTCTATTTGGGTTTGCATAAAAGGAGGGGTAACGCAGCTGAATATCTGCTTGCTGAATCACGCCCACTGTAGCTTCTTCCCATGGAAGAGGAGGCATGGGCAGGTGTTGCAGGCACATTCGTCAGGGCCAGCTGAAAAACCTGGTGTCCTGTGTGCATATACATACATTGTCTATGACTGTGCAATATCTGAATATGTAAGTTTTAAACACCACATAACTATTGCATGCACACATTTCTGGAGAGATTAGGCGCCTGTTCTCAAGAAATGACAGGAAATGATTGGGGAAAATTTATGAAAACTGGAATAATCAGCATGCAAATCACCAAAGTGGGTTTGAGATGCAAAGGGATTTAATTCATCAATTTGCACAGATTAGGGAAAACTGAGATTCACTGCATTAAGAGCGCCTATTTATTTCTTAAAACCTTTCTTGGCTGGGAGCCATTAGGTACTTGTAAAAGATTAGAATTATTGGTGTTTGATGGGCTCTCCTAAAGGGAACAGAGGGGAGAAAATGGCAGATTTGAGTCATTAGGATCATCTTCTCTTAACTCTGGTATTTTGCAAAAATACACTTTTAAAGCATAAATAGATGACAAATTGCCTAACTATCACCTAGTGAGAACACAGGCCATTTCCACTTTCGCTCAGCAGCCTTGCTGGCAACCCCCCTGCAATTGCTGCTCCCACTGACACACACTATAGTGGAAGGACTCATCTTAGAAAGTGGTTTGGTGTGTTCCGTCCTGGCATGCAAACTCTCAGCTATGCTTCCCTAAAAACAAAGCAGCTACTGCACAACACCAGGCTAGCTCCCCTTCACCTTTGAGTAATGTAAGTGGCCTGGGCTTATTTTGCGATGAAGGATGAACCAAAACAACTGCAAGGCACCACTCCTCAGGCTGTGGGCAAACCTTCCTCCCACAGTATCTGAACACATGCCGTAAAGCAAGCACCAAATGCTGCTCCTCGCATTCCAGACCCATCGCTGTTCTCCTCCACTGCTTCCGCTTTTCTGATGACGCCAACTGTCCTGAAGGGAATTAAGCCATTCCAGCCTATGTGATTTACAAGCCAGAACTTGATCTCAGTCTTTACTGCGCAAGAGATTAGCACTCCAATGCATTTCATTAACTATACATCAGCACTGACCCAAGTTACTGGATTCACAAGTCTGTGGAAGAAATGCTTATGTTGCTTTCCTAAAGGGGAAGTAAAGAAGCTGTTTAAAGGAGAATAAAAGCAGTAATCTCTAAAATGGTTCTATAACACACACATACGCCCAGAATAGCTAAAGCAGTAGATTTGTGTTTTTAATACTAAGTATTTTTCAAAATTACATTCATCTTATGTCCTTCTTTATGCTATGCCAGAATGAATACTTGAGTTTCCCTTGAATACTGCTTCTTCACTAAAATTGTGACCAAAAGAACTGTGTGAAATAACCAGAATTTGAAGAGTCCAATCCTGCAAAACTTTGTTTTGGTAGGCGAGGTGTCTTCAACTTCAGCACACTTGGAACTGAGAGATGAGCCTTACTGCTCGCTCTAGCAAAGCTGGCCCTGCTCTCCTTTCTTACACGATTGTCCCTTTCCATTAATCTGTCAAACTGAAAAATGGTTTAAATTGTTGTTATGTCCACTTATTTCCTTGTGTTGCCAGAACTGTGTAAAAGAATTTGAAGTTATGGTATGTCTAGATTAGGATGAAAGCCAACACATTCCAATGTAACAAATTTAAAAATCCTACTGCAGACAGGGTAAGTGGTATTTTAAGATGTTAACTTCTCTACAGCTCCCTCATCCATCTATAATGCATTAAAATACACCATTTATCCTAGCTGTACAGGCACTAAAAGAGAACAGGTCCAAAAATCTGTGTGAGATGAAACATATTTTTCAGGAGTAGCACTAGCCATAAACACGTGCCTATTTAGTCACTGTATCACAAACCTGAATGTATGTCAGCCTTTTCTCCTTACTTTATAATTTTTATCAGGTGCTAACAAGTGACTAAAGTGTAACTAAAACTTGTATGGATCTTTAAGGGATGGGATAGAGGAAGGCACATGATTTGGCAGCAGTGCACAGTGCATTCAGTGTTCATCAACTAAGGACCAGCTCTGTGCAATTTTTTGCACTGCTGGAGGCTCAACCTGGCAGCTCTTCTGCAGATGGGCTGGACGGAAGCGTCCGTGTGCCTTTTATCACAGCAGTCAGGACCACTGGGCATGAGGAATCCTGCACGAGGAATCCTGTTTTCCCTCTTACCTCATGAAGTTGCAAAGGAAGCACATGGGGCTTGTATTCTGTAGGATGAATAAGCAAAGCTTAAATGATTGGGTTTTCTGAGATTTTCTTTTTTTTTTTCAGTAAGTTTTCTTCCCTGCTATTGACAGTACTGATTGCCTACCCTAAAAGACAACACTAATGTGAGAAATTATGACAGCAAAAGAATCGTGAGAATGAAAACCGAGAAACTGAGAGAAGACCTTTCAATTTAGCATCTCAGAAAGCTCTGGCATTTAATTTTAAATTCCAGGAGTTAATGAGCATTTTCCAGAAGGGATATCCTTGTTAGCAATTCAATAGCTCTGCTCTTTCAATTAACAAGCAGGATCACACTCATGCTGACAAATCTAGGGGCAAAAATGGCCTAATCCCCCAGCACAAGAACATCCTTTGCAAAGGTGACTTGCAAAAGGCATTCCAGAATGCAACACAGGACAATGGTGATCCTCCCCCAAGAGCCTAGCATGTTTTAACTCCTTTTATATATATTTTTGGGGAAAGGAACAGGAATTGCTTTTCCAGGCTCATAGCATAGGTATGCCAGCATACTGCCTATGGTGGGAACACAGGCTTCCTGCCCAGTCACAGCAGGGACAGACATGCCTGCACGGTCGTGCACAGCGTGCGATAGGGAAGCCAACCTCTCTCTGCTAACAATAGAAAAAGCTTAAAAGTTAGATGTGGTGCCATTACTGCAGCTGTGATGGTGCAAAGCTAGCCTTGGCCCAGATTAAGAGTGAATCAGGAGGAAGATTCATCCCTGTGTTCAAGCATCTTCTATGTGAGTACTTGTCCTAGAGACAAGAGAAGATGCCTGGAGAGAGGAAGACTTGCCCTGGGTAGAGGAAGATTGGGTCAGAGATCACTTAGGGAAACTTGACACCCACAAATCCATGGGCCCTGATGGGATGCACCCCAGAGTGCTGCGGGAGCTGGTGGATGTCACAGCTAAGCTGCTCTCCATCATCTTCGAAAGATCCTGGAGAACGGGGGAGGTGCCGGAGGGCCGGAAGAAAGCCAATGTCATGCCAGTCCTCAAAAATGGCAGGAAGGACGACCCAGGCAACTACAGGCCAATGAGCCTCACCTCCCCTCCATCCCTGGAAAAGTCATGGAGCAGCTCATCCTGGCTGTTGTCTCCAAATATGTGGAGGACAAGAGGTGCTCAGGAGTAGTAAGAACGGATTCACCAAGGGGAAATCATGCTCGACACCTGGCAGCCTTCTGTGATGGAATGACCAGCTGTAGATGAGGGGAGAGCGGTGGACATCATCTATTGTGACTTCACCAAGGCTTTTGGCACCGTCTCTCACAGCGTCCTCCTGGGCAAGCTCCCCAGTGTGGGTCAGAGGAGTGGACGGGGAGGTGGATTAACAGCTGGCTGGATGGCAGAGCCCAGAGGGTGGTGATCAGTGGTGCAGAGTCTAGTTGGAGGCCTGTGGTTAGCGGTGTCCCCCAGGGGTCACTCCTTGGTCCAGTCCTGTTCAATTTATTCATCAATGACCTGGATGAAGGCACAGAGTGCTCCCTCAGCAAGTTTGCTGATGATACCAAACTGGGAGGAGTAGCTGATACTCCAGAGGGCTGCGCTGCCATCCAGAGGGACCTGGACAGACTGGACAACCGGGCGGTGAAAAACCTCATGAAATTCAGCAAGGCCAAGTGCAAGGTCCTGCACCTGGGGAGGAATAACCCCAGACTCCAGTACAGGCTGGGGACTGACCTTCTGGAGAGCAGCTCTGCAGAGAGGGACCTGAGTGTCATGGTGGATGACAAGTTGACCATGAGGCAGCAGTGTGCTCTTGTAGCCAAGAAGGCCAATGGGATCCTGGGGTGCATTAAGAAGATCGTCTCCAACAGGTCGAGGGAGGTGATCCTGCCCCTCTACTCAGCCCTGGTGAGGTCGCATCTGGAGTATTGTGTCCAGTTCTGGGCTCCACAGTACAAGAGGGATGTGGAGCTGCTGGAGAGAGTCCAGCGCAGGGCCACAAGGATGATCAGGGGCCTGGAACATCTGCCCTATGAGGAGAGGCTGAGGGAGCTGGGCCTGTTCAGCCTGGAGAAGAGAAGGCTGAGAGGGGATCTAATCAGTGTCTATAAGTACCTCAAGGGAGGGAGTGAAGAGGATGGTGCTGGTCTCTTTTCAGTGGTAGCCACTGACAGAACTAGAGGTAATGGACACAAACTGAAGCACCAAAAGTTCCACAGGAACTTAAGGAAAAATTTCTTAACAGTGAGGGTGCCAGAGCACTGGAACAGGCTGCCCAGAGAGGTTGTGGAGTCTCCTTCTCTGGAGATCATCAAAATCTGCCTGGACGCAGCCCTGTGCCACGTGCTCTAGGTGACCCTGCGTGTGCAGGGGGGTTGGACTAGATGACCTCTAGAGGTCCCTTCCAACATTAACAATTCTATGATCTTCAAAAAGAGGAGCATTCTGGAAAAAAGATTTCGTTACTAACAGCTGGCAGGCAGCAGGGATGGCTTGTGGGTTTCCTACGCTCCCTCTCATCTCGATGCCAGCCACTCCAGAAAATATCCATTTTTATTACTGTTTAACTCCCCTTTCACAAACTCTGTTTAACTCACCACAGTGACAACGTCAAAAACAGCAGTAGCTCAAGGTAGGCTTGCTGTGCACGTCAACTCCTCTGCTCTAAAATTAACGATGGGAAAAGAAACGCGCCGCTCTGCAGCAGGGGCATGGCGGGATGGCCGGGTGGTGGAGGGCTCTTCCCGCTGAAGCTCATTTCTATGAACTGTTGCAGCAGACAACGTATGAGAAGGCACAGGAAGGAATCCCAGCATTGTGGGACCATACAGCTCTCAGAAAGGCTACAGTCACAGGGCCTATGGTGAATAACTTGATCACAAGTTCAGGACTTAGCAGAGGGCTTTGGAAACGGTGTGTTTCACCTCCAGGAGACACACTTCACACAGCAGCACCACCAGAAAGCAATCCAACACAGTTGCTTTCAATGCCCCACTCTGACAAAGCGCTGCTACTTCTCCCAGTGACGACAAGCAGGAACAAAACAGGAGATGATGAGGGGATGTTAGTTTACACTGTGACAACCTATCAATTCAATATATAAAGCAGGGAAAGGTTGCTTTCATTCATCTTAGAACAATTGCAAAGAAGAATAAAAAGTGAGTGAAGGGCTTCAGCATTTGAGAAGCCTCTTCTCTCCTGGTTTGGAAACTCATTTGTCTGCTTTCCCCTTGGAAATGTGGGACAAAATTACCTATTCAGAAAAGTCAAATCACAGAAAACAGCATCCAAATATAGATAAGGCAAAAGGGCCTTGGGCCTCACGCGGGCCCCCCGCCACTTCCCGAACCTGTTATGTAGCAGAGGCGACCCGGCTCACAGGACGGGCCGCACGGGGCCCATCCGCGCACAAAAGCCTGGGAGCAGCCGGACGAGCTTCCCTGCTCGGGCAGAGCCCAACGCGGCGCCACAGCCGTCGCTCGGCCCCAGTGGCGCACGCCCATGGCTGTGCCGGGGAACCGGCCCTGCCAGCCAGACCCCGCCACTGGATTCCTGCTCTGCAGGGGAAAGCAGGCGTGCTGCTGCGTGTGTGCGCGCCTGCACTCCATGGGCAGGAAGATGAAGGCAGGGTTTCCTCCCGCACAGGCCAATTAGCATTCCCTGGGAGGCTTTTAGTTAACCCGAATGTCTGCCCAACAAAGAAGGCAAGGCTGGGGGGCTGCCATCACACCTCCTTAAAAACCACTTACAGACACACCTCCCAGATAAAGGGCGTTCATTATCTACTCCAGAGCCTTTCTGGGATTCTCCCCCTCTTTTGGGCCTCCCTGTGGCCACAGAGTCCCTTTCTCATCAGTCTGACAAGTCCATACAATGCTTAATTGACTTGCCTGGGGTCTTGCTTTTTATCCCTTTGGGGGAAGCGGGGGCTAGCGGTGATGATGGAGAGAGATGCAGCCCTTTTCGCTTGCAATGAAAAGACTCCCATAATAATGCCATCCATTTGCAACTTTGGCCCCCTAGGAGATGCTCTGTGGACAACTGTTTTCCTCCTGAAGGTCCAGCTGGGGAAAACCACAGTCCTGAATTCTGAACTGGTTTGGTTTTTGTTTTTCTATTGCTATAAAATTCAAGAGCCACTTATGCTGGATTCCACAAACACTAGAACAAGGTCAAGGCTGCAGAAACGTCAGCGGCAAGTAAGGAGGCCCCAGAGGAGTCACCTGCTGCGGAGAGCTTCTGTGAGCCCCAGACGCACAGCAATGGTCCAGAGCTCCTACGGAACATCAGCAACGAGCCCCAGGGTCCTTCCCGCGTGAGTGTGCTTATCACTGCTGCTACAAGACGAGGACACAGGCACCTTCCATCCCGGAGCTCGGTCTGGCGACGCCGCCCGCAGCAGCGGGGAGGGCGTAGGGCTCCGGGCGCAGGAGCGGGACGCGCTCTGCCCACCGTCCCGCCAGCGCCGCGCGCCCGTGTCACAGGGAGCCCGGCTCCTCACAGTGCGTCTGTGCCGGCAGCACGTCAGGACAGCGCACAGCGTGCACCCCCAGTGTCCCACAAGATCAGCCTGCTGCCAGCTCAGCGAGGCCACGCACTCGCTGGGGTCTCAACCACATCCCAAAGCCGTGGCCAAGGAAAGGGCCTGCATGGAGCAGAGGAGGAGGACAGAGCACGGAGAGGATGGGTTTTCAACCCTTTGCCTCTGTTGGCTGCTGCCAAAGCCCAACCTTGGTGAAACATGTGTTGCAAACTTGTTTCTCCTTCCCATCGAGGAAGAGAGGCACTAGCCCTGCTTGATGGGCCCAGGGATGGGGGGCAGCCTGCCGAATCTGCACCTTGCCCCAGTAAATGAGCTCGTCTGATGCTGTGGCAATGAAGTTCAGCTTGATACATGACACATGAAACGCTGCAGCAGCGGCGGCCTGGAGCAGCCTTCCCCTTCACACCCCAGCCACAGGGCAGCGGTCTGGAGGGGCTGCCCACAGGGAAGGGAGGGAGCCCGAGGCTGCCCCTGCCCCCAGTAATACCCAGGACATCCGCGGGCACCGAGGGCCTCCCCGGCCTGGCTGGGGTCTGGGCACGCTGTCAGTTGCATGGAATAAAGTGCAGGAAATTCTCAACAGAAAAATGAGGAAATCGGGTTTATTATACAATTTGCAGTTCAGGGAACCAGCCTTTAATTAGCAGTCAATATTGGAGAGTAAGAAACTGTCCCTGTGATGTGTGTTCACTAAATATACTTAGTGTCTATTTGCTGTATTAAAATCAATTTCCATAATTAGATAACAAAAAAGAGAAAACTAAGAGAGACAGGAACTGTCTGAGTGCATGCTGGAATAACATCCAGATAATGTAATAAAAATGAAAGGAAATCTGCAATTAAGGATTAAGGCATCCCGTAAAACATTTTGCTAACTTGACAGCTTAGTATCTTTCCTATCTTTTGTTCTGAAATTAGAAGACGCTGCTTGTGCAGCGCAGCCCTCTCACTGCCGCCATGCAGGGCCCGGCTCTCCGGGCGCTTCGCACAGCCCAAAGGCAGGCAGAGCATGCTGAACCCTCCAGGTGAAAGGATCCAGATGAAAAGAATACTAATTATACACAGAATAAATGAACGAGTCTATTTCAATAGATAAATTCAGCTTATATTGTATGTTTATATATTAATATATTATAATTAATTCCCTGGAGGACTAATGCTGGCTTGGCCTGGAACCAAAGCAGCTGTCTTGGGGGATTCTCTGCATGGTGCTCCCTCTTAAATACACTAGCAGCAGACACTTATCCACTTTTAGGCCTTTTATAATGTTTGCATGGACAAAAATAGAGAAAGCAGCAGAGACGGGAGGCGTGGGGAGAAGAGAATAAAAACAAAAAAAGAAATGCAGCCTGGAAGTCAGGGAAAGCGAGGTTCCCGCAGTCCAGCTCCAGGGGTGCTTTCTGAGGCTCTCAATAGCAATTCAGAGCGCCGACGCTTACTGGAGGAAACCGGCTAAAGAGATTATCCGAGTCTGCAATTGTATATTGGTTTGGTTATTTTACATTCGGCTTCTGATGTCCATTTCTATTCCAGGGACGGAGCTAAAAAGCTCGGCTTTGTTTGCTGCAGCTCAGGAAGGGGGATGCGAGGAGGCAGCTTTTATCGACACCGCATGGCAGAGAAGTCCATGCTCGCTCCTAAATCTCAGCGTTACTTTTCAAACTTGCCCTTTGTCTCCTGCTACATCAAATCCACAACTTTCAAAGTGGTTTCCAGCGCGGGCTCAAGTAGTGCTGCTTGCTGTAACCCCCTGTCCTTCGCACATCCTCTGCTCTTGCTCAGCAGGATGGGCCCATCTGTTTGCTCTGTGTCTGCCCAGCCCTGTGAGCACAGGCCTGGCACGTAGCTAAAATGCCAGGTATTACTACAAGCCTATGTTATTTTTCCATATTATTCAGAGCTTTCACAATATTTTTGAGTATGTAAAATAGCATTAGTGAGGCAAAGGATTTCACGGACTATCCTGTCACATTGTTTTATTTAAAAGGATTAAATTAGTGCAAGTCGACTCTGTGAGTGAGATGTTAGTCCGCAAGCCTGATCCATATGTGTTACAGAGCACAGCAAGATACAGAGAGATTAAGGTCACGCGGAATAAACCAGCATAAGCCTGCAGTCCCTAAACCTCTCTGTGTCCAGGGATGCGGCTATTTAGGGCCCTGCCCGGCGCAGCAGGGGCTGCCAGGGGACGCTGCGCCGTGGCCCCTGCGCGGGCAGCACGGCGGGTCGCACCTTATCGCAGGCCCTGCAGCCGCAGCCCCGCTGCGTCTCCTGCGGCGAGCAGCAGCAGCGAGCGCCACGGCACACCCCCGCTGGCGCTGCCCTTTGTTGCTCCAGGAAAACACACAGCATTCCCTCAGCTTCTGCTGGGCAATTTCCAATCCTGCATCTGTGGGAGTTAGTAAATCCGTGGTGTCCTGCTGCTCTGCTCCTCACTCTCCTTCATGCCGGGCTCCTGAATGGCCAGGCAGCAGGGCCCTTGTTATTCACTGCTGCCCGCTCAGACACATTTGTGACTCGTGGCCATTCCATCCTGTTAAGGGACACAGCGTTATGTGCCAGCCTAACACCTGGAGCGCTCATTCCTGTGGATACACCGCGTTGCCCTCCTGCATTTTCCAGGCCAGCCATCCCCATGTGCATCTCCACAGTCTCCCTGGTCCCGGGATGGCTGCCTGGGCAGGCACAGGAGGGCAGCGCAGTATCCTGAGGCCCAGGGACTGCTGACTGCAGATGCCTCCGTTGCTTACTAAGACATTAGGATAAAAGCAGACGAGGACTAAAAGGGAAATACAAAGCAGAGCTGACGTGGGACGCCCTGGCAGTGCAGGCAGGGCCCCGGCTCACCCTTCCGCTGCCGCCTGGCCACTGCTCTGCGGGAAGGGTGCGAAAGGGGATGAAGCCCCTGCTTGGGAGCTCTGCAGGAAGGGCTGCTCCGAGGTCAGCACCTCGGCTCCTTCCCACGGTGCCCTGTGGGAAAGGCCGCGCTGAGGATGAGGAGAACGGCCAAGAAAACTATTATCAGCTTTTCTTAAATCGCTTAAAAATAAAACCCGCACCAAAATTAAAATAAAATATGCAAGCAGGATAACTACGTCTCTGAAGCTTTGGGATTAATTTGAGCACATGCTCCAGTATCTAAGCAAAGACTAGCCTCAAGCAGGAGCCCAAGGATGAAACATGCCCCTAGGAGAGAACACAATCCTGTAAGGACATTGCATCGCATCGCTTCGCTTGGAGAAGCCCGAGCGAGGCGCCCGGCTGGCACGAGGCGGCGTTAGCAGGCACGTGGTGCAGACACCACTCTGGTGCGTGCGGTGACGCAGGAGGGACTGCCACTCTCCAAGGGGACACGAGAGAAGCACCTCCAGCCCTACAGGGATGGGGAAGGGAGCACTGCCCCAGCCCGCAAGAAAGCATCGGAAAGGGGCCACAAACAGAGAGAATTTCAGCCTGAATAACCATCCTGCCCTGCACTTCAGCCTGATCCGCATCCCAGAAGGAAGATTAATCCGCTAAGCCTTTCAGCTCCCAGAAACGATACTCAGAGGCAAACAAGTATCCCCAGTCGTGCTCCTCTTCAGATCATAATCAAGAAAATGTTGGCATGTGGCTCGCGGTGACAGGCGGCTTTGCAGCCTCCCAGGGAGCAGCAGCTCACGGGCTCTCGGCAGCCCCACGCTCCAGCCGGGACAGAGCGCATGCAGGAGGCTCCGAGCAGAGGTGCCGGGCGCCGCCTAGTCCCTTGGCTCCTTTCTTCTCATCGGAACCGCAAACGCAGGTGCCGTTGGAGCCGCCTTGCGTGTGCTCCTTTGCTCTGCAAAGCGACAGGCAGCCGCGCAGGACACGGGCACCTGCGCAGGCACCACGGGCACCTCGTGCGGACATCACGGGTACCTTGTGTGGACATCACGGGTACATTGTGTGTGCAGGCATCGCGGGTACCTTGTGTGGACATCACGGGTACCTTGTGTGGACATCACGGGCACCCTGTGCAGGCACGGCATCTTTTTACAATCAAGATTGCAGCCACCTCCTCAGCACTTCTTAAGAAGCCAGCTCAAGTTTTTGCTATAAAGAACTCAGTTCCTTTGAAGCTTCATCCTGCCACACCTTTTTTTGGAGGAGGTTTTTGTACAGGGATGAGGAAAACAAGGAGCAAAGACCTGAAACATTATGGTCATAGCACTGAAGAAACAAGTGGGCACCTTTTTTCTTTTTCAAGTTTTCCACTTTTAAGGCATTTCCCTGCAAACTTAAATTTGTTTTAATTTAGACTGTAAACCATCTGAACAGTAAACCATAAATTTTTAATGTATTTATACGTCATGCTACACAGATACCACAGCAATGAAACAGTAAATTATGCATTTTTATATGTAAATTAATATAAATGATCTCTGGATGAAGAAAATTGCCTTTTAGCATGTTGTTCTCTCCTGGAATCACAGGGGCTGGAGGAAGCAAGGATAGGTAATAAAATCAATGCAACAGAGGGTGAAACAGAAATGCAGAACTAGCTCAGGTCTTCAGGCAGGGGTAACCTGGGTGCTCAGCCTACCCTCAAATCCAGTGCTGTGGATGCAGGGTATATGTGCTGTTTTATTCCAGATTCACGTATTTGTTCAGATTTGCTTCCCACAACCAAACGTCATCACTGCACTAGCTGCAACTTCAAGGAGATTCAGCAAACACAGCATCTACCAAAAATTTGGAGTAATCCTTGTCCTCCATTTGACAGGCTGTGGGGAAGCCCTAGGAAAAAACTAAGTAAGTGCATCAGTGCAGCAAAAGTGAAAAAAAAAAAAAAAAAAAGGAGGACACACATGAGGTAGACAGGAACAGAAGAAGAATTTACTGTTAATGTTTAATTATTTGACAGCTAAGTGCGCTGGGAAACTGTGCAGACATAACAAGTCTTCACCAAAACGTCTGCAAAAAGAAACACTTCTCTCCAGCAGCTCAGGTCTGTTCTCGCTCTTCTGGCAAAGGGCTCCCAACCCGGGGATCACAGCCATGTGCAGGGCGCAGAGCAGGCAGGCAGGCCAGGCAGGAAAGCTGCGGACTCCAATTACCTCTAATTAATTCACTTCTTTGTAACCCGCGCTGAGGAGCCTTGATTACTTCAACACCTTCCTAATCCTGCTCGAGGCAGCTTGCACAAACTCGCACCTATATTTTGTAGTCTGAACAATGATCCATTTTGCAGAGACCTGGGCAATCTCTAACACATTCTCCCACTCCAGTTGGCCCCTTTTAAGGATCAGAAATAAAATAAAATAAAGGGCCGCACTGTAACTAATCCTTCTACCCTTCAAGAAATAAAAATCAACTCAGCAAGCTCCAAGTAACTAATGATGAAGAAACATAAGCCTGGAAGAATCGAGTTAAACAGAAGATTTTGTAACAAACCCTTGGCTCTCCAGTGTTGAATTTCAGCTGCACAGGAGGGCTCCTTTTTTCTCCCAGCTCCGCTGAAAGCTTTCTGATCAAGTTCGGTGACAGCACTAATTCTGTGTAACCCAAGTGTGCTAATTGAAATGCAACCCATCATTTCCTTCTAGGTGATTTGCTTTTAATATCTGTACTGCACCAGGGTTTTGATACTTAGCTGCGCCCACTGTGCCATTGGGAGGAAAGGAAGAAAAGCCCCTGAGCTGAAGCAGGAATGATAAAAAGCCCAGAAACCAGAGGGGAGAGGAGCCAGAGGCCTCCTCAATGCGGGCAAGGCCGCTCCGGGCAGCTGTCACCCTGCGGAGCGGTGGCTGTCCGGGCTTGGGCGCTGCGCTTGTTCTGCAGGGCATCTGCAAAGGAGCCTGTGAGTGCCCGTCTGGGGAACGACGAGAGCCCAATACAGCAGCCAAAATGAGACATAGCTCAATTAATGAGAGCTGATGGGCTAATGACTAAACAGATGGTATTCCTAAAAAAAAAAGACGAGGGAGGGGGAATGTAGCTGTGGCATTGGACCTGCTGCAGCTTACACGGCTGCTCTCTTGCAGAGCATCAAAACCAGAGAGAAAACAACGCTGTTCACCTTGGAAGCAATACAGAGGAAACTGAGCTAATACATAAATAAATAAAATGGTCCTGTAAGCAGAAAGTGTTTCTACTCCACTCCCCAATAGGCTGGTAGGAACTTTTCTACAAACACGATTTCTATCTCCAGCTCCACTCAGTCCTCTTCATTGAACAGCCACAGCAAAGACACCTTGCAAGATCCAAGTGCTTTGAGCAGAGACATGGCTTGACCTGAAGGAGCTGCTGGTTGCAGAGTTCCACACTGTACTGCTGTGAGCACATTTGTGTATGAAGAAAGACGGAAGGAAGGACTGGATGTCCCAAAGACCCTGCTGTCCATCCCAGGGCTCCCTTGGGAAGGTTTGACTGGCCTTGATCCCACTTGCTCTGTATCTCCGCTGAGAGTCCGTCTCGGCCCTTCTGGGGCCTTGGACTGTCAGGGCGAGTGAACATTAGGCGCAAGGAGAGGCTGCTCTGCGTTTTGATGACATGTCAGCTTCAGCTATATTTGTGACATTTGTCATAGGCCTAAGAAACCGCAATGAGCAAAGCCTGCAGCGCTGACCAAAGCGCCGCGCTGCCCTTGCTGGCAGCCACGGGGCGATCCGTGCGGATGGCGCCATCACAGCTTCCCGCGGAAGCTGGATCGTTCTGCTAGCAGCTTTCACTGCAAAGGCTACCGGTTCCCTCCCGCCTCGCTACCAGCCCGGTACGGACATAGTCTTGCGGTTGTGCTCCCTGGCGTGGTTTCAGCTTCTGGCCTGGGCTGCCTACACTGGCGGGCTCCAAAGAGAAAGCGAGGGCAGAGAGGCCATTCTTGCAGCTCTGACCTCTAGGCAGGGGTTATTCAATTGCTGGGAGAGAAAGCCGGGGAAACACAATACTCATTATTTTTGTTCCCAGGAATTTACACTTCTGAACAAGGATCCAGCTGACAGGCACCGGGCACCAAGCTCCCCATTTGCTGCTGCAGCCATGTTTCTCCTGCTCCAACAAAAGCAGCTGTGTCTCGGACTGGCCCCTCATCGCTGCTCCCAAACACTTGGGTGCTTTGGAAGACATTGCAACCAGCAGCACAAGCGCGGGGCCGTCCAAAGCTCGCCCTGAGGGGCAGGAGCAGGACTGGGCCCCGGCTGGGCGCTGCCGAGCCACAGGAGTGTCTGAGACACCCATGCTGCGGGAAACAAAAACCCAGACCACCAAGCAAAAGCAGGGTTTGAAAGCAGGGAGGTTTCAGCTCTGGCGTCTGATGCACGTAACTGCTTTTGTGTAAAAATTAAAACTTCCAGGCTGACACATCTAAGGCTTTCATTACACAACCTGACACTGAGAATTCCTTCGGTTTCGCTTTAAACGCTGGAATTAACCTGGCTACACTTCCCTGACTGACACCAGCTCTAGTGGTAGTTTATTCTTACGTTCAGCTTACAAAGATCCAAACAGGTGAATATAATACGTCTTTTTCAAAGAAAAGTGGCCAAATGCCAACTAGACCGGTTTGCAATGTCTTTTCCATACACCCTTAATGTTTCTTAATCTCAGATTCACACGGTCTTACGATTTTTCAATCATTAAACCATAACTGAAGCCTATGGAAAGAGGCAGAGGATTTTCAGCACCTTGCACCGAGCAGGACGGTGTTAAACACCCTGGCTCAGCGGCCCAAACACAGCGGTGCTGAGGAGAGGGGCGGCGAATGCTGCCTCCTGCACAGAAAAGGCAGCATTTTAACACGAAGCTTGACTTTATGTATCCAATCTCAGGCCAGTTTTACTTCCTGAGAGAGGGAGCTAAGGAGAGGGCTCTACAGAATGGGAGAATGCAGCTGATTGCATATGCAAATCTGTGCCTGGATTTTCTTTGGGGAGGGGGATTTGCAGCTGAATGGGTTAATGATAAAAGCGATTATTTGGGTTTCCTTTCTTTTCTTTTCTTTTTCCCTCCCAAGTGCTCAGTTGAACACGATGGGCTCTGTGAAGGGGAAGGATGGCTATGGACAGACAAATTGAAAATTACAGAGCCCTTGTGGCTGCTTAAAGTATTTCTGGCAGGGCAGGTGGCGCTGGTGGCCGCGGGGGGCAGGGAGCACCCTGGGGAGCCTCCTTCTACCGGAGTCGGGACAGGAGCAGGAGGGGGCACAGGGATGCAAGCGGGGAAGGCTCTTGGGAAAGGCTGGAGCAGAAGAAAGGCTCCACATGCAAAGGGCAGAGGGAGAGGCCCAAGCGGGAACGCGCAGCCCGTCCCTGCCTTTCTTGGCCTGGGAAGCTGCTCGGGCTGCTGAAAGGGGGTTGTCAGAGCCCCCGCAGACGGCTCCTGATCCCCTGACGCAGCTGTCACTTCTTCCCTGCTACTCTAACAAAAAAAGAGGGGGAAATATAACACTAATAAATTTCCGCCCAGCGGAGCGAGCGGCTGCTGACAGCCACCCACTGGGGGCTCTGCCACAAGGGGCCTGCGGCCCGGCGGCCTTCACGCCACATCAGCGCCGTGCGGGCTGAAAGGCCGCGCGCCGGCCCCCACCCCCACGCGGCCCCTCTGGGGACATTGTCCCTTCTGGGGACAATCCCTCTCCCCCAAGGCAACCTCAGCTGCTCCCCCTTCCCACCCCTCGTGCTCCCTGGGATCGCCAGCGGATAATAGGCAGAGCCAAGGCCCATCTGGGCCCTCTGAGCAGACTCTGTCCCAGTTCTTAGGCTCATCTCTAAGCCTGCTTTAGGCTCCCTGTGGTTTAATGCGTCTTTAAGAATTGTCCTCCCACCACTTGCTCCCCTTGTCCGCCCTCGGGCTCTTTCTGCTGTGTCAGTCCTGCCCGCTCCCAAATCCCTCTCTCCTGTTACAAATTCCTCATGTTTCAATGAGCCTATTCCGCTTGGAAAAGGGACCCTTCCCCCTCTCCTTCACATCCTCCTCCTGCTCAGTAAAAACTGGCCCGGAGGGGCTCTTTTCCCAGATTCTCTATTTCGAGCCCCCGCAGGCTGTTGGCGTGTCCCGTCACCCAGCACACTGATGTCCACGCGGCACCCAACCGGCCCCTTGGCCACTTTCCTCCCCTCACGCACGCAGGAGGACGAGGTGAGGAAGATGAGGGTACACACATTCTGGAGGATTATTCACTTACTTATTCTACTTTATTTTTAGTGCTAGCTGGAGAATACTGAAGATGGGATAATTTTTAAAAGCATCGAGCACCAGAATTTCCTGAGAGCTGCTGCTTTGTGCTCAGCCCCTCTTGAAGTCAGATATAAGCTCAGCATGAAAAAAAAAAAGAATTTCCTTTTGTTACATATTTTACTGTTCACCAGAAGAGCACATAGAAAGCCCCAAACCTGCCTCGCACAGGGCAAAGTGCCTACAGCATGGGGTCTGCCTGGTATTCTCCGCGGATGAGACAGCTTTTTCCTTGCCCAGAGTTGGGCCTCCGCTTTGGGGCTGGGGTGAGAGCGGCCTCGAGCCGAAATCACCGGCAGGCACGAGGACAGCAAAGCTTTGCTGCCCACGCACCCAGCCATGGAGAGCCCACTGCAAAGCCGGGCAGGGAGAGGGGTCGGAAAGGAAGCGCTGGGTTTGCTTTAGCTAGCGAACCAAGGGGGATGGTAACCCAAACCACGTGCCCTGCTCCCTCCCTGTGGCTGACGCTCTTACCAAGCATCCTGCCTCTGGCACGGCACAGGTGAAGCGCCCACTGGGCTCCTTGCTCCCTCAGCACTATGGATTTGACAAACCCGCATGCCACTGGAAAGACATTTGCAGAAACAGCAGCACAGCATATTCCTCTGCATGAACTGAAAATGGATGCACAGATCAGAGGAAGACTGTGCGTTGGCAGAGGAGAGGAGTGCTCTCTCCAGTTGCACCAGCAACGCTGATTGTGGCACAGAAGAAATCCTGCTGGGAATGTGCTGGCTTTGCTCAGAGCGCCCCTGCTCAAGTCTGAGACCTCTACAAAGCCTGTCTGTTTAGAATAGATATGAGCAAAGGGATATTCTGGAAAAAGAGCCTGACCAAGACTGATGAAAAGTGGAGAGATCTGTAACACTAGTTCAAAATGAACTGGGAGAAGCTACTTGGTGGTGCTTTGGATACAGAAGAGGTACCTGTATGACAATCTGCACCCTTGCTGGGAAAATGCACAGTAACTGCCTGCAGTTTCTGGGCTGGTTGAAAAGAAGTGTTAGAGTTGCTTCAAATATATTCCTACTCAGGCTGCACTTCTTTGCATTTCTACAGTGCACATACTCTATGATACATGCATACCAGACAAGGGGAGCCCTTCTAAAACTGCCGTTTCTGAAGTGCCTTCACGGGGCACTGCGACGGCTTCTCCAAGTTTAGAGGCGCAAATGTTGCCTGAGCCCAGTCCTAAGGCCCCAAATCCTTGCTTGGGCACAAACCTGTTTCACTGAAACTCAGGTGACATCACTGGCTGCTGCTGACTGGTGATGATGGCTGGAGTATTTGGCTCACCATGCTTGCAAACAACGCCATGAGAATTCCCTGCCTACAGAAATGAGCAGCCAACATAAGCACAAGGCGGAGGAACTTCTCGAGCGAGGCTGAGAGTTAGGCGGGCTACGACTATCAAGTGCCGAAGTCGCTCAGGCACTTCTGAAAATATCCTCTATGGAGCCATATACTCTTGCATTGTTCCTGAAAACATCTAACGCAGAACGAAGCAGGTGGGAAGTGTATTAAGAGGCAGGATTTAATAGGGTTAGAAAGGCTTAATAGACAGGCTGACATTGAGAGGCTGGGGCTCATGAAGAGCATCGTGCCACACTGCAGTCACCAGCACAAGGACTTTCACAAAAGCACACGGATAAGCAAGCTGGAATAAAACAAGTCCGTATGTATGACATGGACCCCACTGGCACAGCCCTCCTACGCAGGGTGAGAAGAGGAGGGTCTTTGTGGGAACTGCTGGGCCCGCGGAAGCCCCTCTGTGCAGACAGGTTTGTATTGGCACAACCTGCTTCGGGTTGGAAAGCTCATTTCATGTGTGTGCACTCCAGGGAGAAGTGCTACTGAAACAGCACAAAGAACAGCTTTGCCTGTAAAGCTGATTCCAGAGCAAGAGCACTTTGTCAGTATGGCGTTTTGATCCTGAAAAAGCACTTCTAGCACAGCTTTCTTAGCAATTCAGAGGTCAGGCTAAGAACCGATTCCAGCTTTCAACCAGACTTGGACAGAACTTGAATTTAGAAAGTGAGAAAAAGCTCCTTTAAAATAAACCATTACAAACGGTTTTGCCTTCAGGTTGAGCTCTGCATCTTTGATGTGTTATATTGCTAAATATTCCCTGGCAGCTGTGTGAGGTAATTAGTACCAACATCCTACTAAATGTTTAGGCACACAGAGTGGTAAACTAAGAACACAAAAGTATCGGTACCTGTGAGCATCCTACAGATGGAAGCACGAAAATACACGGACAGGCAGATAACAAAGTATGGGCCTCAGTTATGGCAAGGAGGGATGGTTGTCAAGACGGCTGCACAAGGGCTGTCTGGGCAAACACTGAATTAAGCGGCTGCGCTCCCTGTCCAAAGCTAATTATAATTATTTCAAGTTCCTCACATTGGCAGCAAACATGCTTTGTTGTTTTAGACCAGAGACTGGATTAGAGTTTACAGTGCAAGGTAATATTTCACAGTGTGAATCCGCAAATCCCTTGTAAATAAAACTTCAGGCACTCCAAAAAATGCATTTCAGACGCTAACCTCTCCAGCCTGACTCCCGCCAGGAAGGGAGCCCACGCGGGCCCGGCCTCGCTGCCTCTGCAGCCGGCAGAGGCGGGAAGCGCAACCAGCCCTCACTGGGGAAGTTCCCACTGCCCCTTCACAAACTCAAACCCATTGGTAGCTCATTAAACGTGCTAGCATTTGTAAAGGCTCAAATGGGCTTTTCAGGCTTCAGCCCAGCAAGAGACCGTCCCTGTTGCTTGTTAGCTAATTTGTCAATTAATGAGTGCAAATGCTTTGTGGCAGCCTAAATGAGGAATTTGCAGCTCTTCGCAATCCAATAAAATCACATAAAATTAAGATAAATTGAACTGTTTTGCACAGCATTCCAAATAAATGACATTTGGAAACGCATGTTTATTAAAAATGCTTGATATCAGAGTCATCTTCTCTCTGCATAGGCCCATTTTAGGCTATAACCACCAAGGAAATGTCTTTTGAGATAGCATGCAGCATTTAAAAGTGGCTATGCATCCAGCAACACTGTATAAGCTGCTGGTAGCTCCTGAATCCTGTTCTAACAGCTGCCGAGATTTGTTGTTTAGGAGCTCCAGTTACAGCCAAATCAGTTAAATCCCAGTCCTCATGCACCTTTTCCTCTACCCTTCTTCTCATTTAAGGGAGCCTGAGTAGCAATAGGGAGTTTCTGGGGAGCTAGTTAGCACAGACAAGTGAGGGCCTGGCAGCAACGGCCACAAACACCAGCCTTTCACGCAGCGATTATCTCCCCTAACCGGTTGCAGTTAAGGATTCAGCCTCAGGCCAGGGCTATGTCCTGCAGAACAGGAGAAAGCAGACTACCACGTTGATTTAGAAACACCTGTCTTTGTGGCAGGAAGAAGAAATGTAAATATTCTGCTAGGATCCTGGCAGAAGAGGGAGCATCAAGGACGCGGAGCTGTGCAGGACACCATGGGCTGTCGCATGGCTCCTGTTGCTCCTCCCCAACCGAGAGGGCTGGCGTGGGGGCATCGGGCTCTGTGCTTCCCGCACTGTCTTCATGGTGAATTTGCCACCTAACAATCAGAAATGCCAGGCCTGAACAATGGGGGAAGCACCGTAAAAGAGATGGGGGGAAGAGAAAGGAGATGAAACGTGCTCAGGCTTCCACCAGTTCAAAAGTTAGTTCTGTCGGATTTCAGGTATTTAATTGGTCTTAGGTGGGTTCAAAGAAGAGCATGGG
Organism: Tinamus guttatus; assembly: GCF_059628265.1. Classification (NCBI taxonomy): domain Eukaryota; kingdom Metazoa; phylum Chordata; class Aves; order Tinamiformes; family Tinamidae; genus Tinamus; species Tinamus guttatus. The sequence goes on from NW_028289461.1 coordinate 900,139, forward strand.
AGCAACTTCTGGGATGCAGAAATATAGGAAGAAGCAGAAGGGCAGCTGCAGCACTAGGTGATAATTTAAAAACTCAGAGAAGAAAAAGTTTAGACTGTTTGGCGGGTAAAGATACAATAAAGCTCTGGGGAAAGCTAGACTAGTTTCTATCTCTGGGTGTGTCATCCTCTAAAGGTGACCCGAGGTCTGAAACTAGACTGTCAGGTTGCCAGAAACTCAGTAGCATCCCTGGTATATGATGTCTCCTGTGTACTTGCAGTATTATTTCATATTTCACACAATTTGTAATTTGCAGAGAAACTGTTGTGTTCAGAGAAAACATGCCCCACAAACTATCTGCAAAGGGGTCACTGGCCAAGCAGAACCAGGGCCTACGTTGCTTTGTGCTGGCGTACATGCGGGTGCGGATTAGCACGCGTGGTAAAGCTGAGCAGCCCTGCCCCACGCTTCGCTAGCTGCTAGAGGCCGCGTCTGCCCCCACCACGCAGGGAGGTGGTCCCTTCCGCACCGCGCACAGGCGGCCGCGCCGCCAGCGCCAGGGCCCTGCTCCAGGCACTCACACAGCTGGTCCGCGTTGCCAGGCCCGGGCAGCCGACTGCGCAGCGCGCGAGCAGGTCCGCGTGCCAGGTCTAAGCGCTCCTGGCCTCCCGGGCCCAGGCGCGTCTGTCACCTGAAGCAAACATCTGCTGATTCCAGCAGCCTTTTTGCTCCGAACGCCCTAAGGATGCCAGGGAGCTGCCTGTTCAACTTGAAATGAAGACGCACGACTGAAGGCCTAACAGACGGTGGGGAGCTGTAACAGCAGGCTCCAATGGCTTGTTACCGCTCTGGAAGCTCAAATCAGACCTGCTCATACTCAGCCCTTTGCTGCCCTGTTAGAAGACAGCAGCTGGGCACTCCGCCTTTCCGGCTCTAGTTCTCCTCCGGCCTCTCCTCTATTTCCTTGCGGGTTTGCCCCATAGGTTGGCTGTAAGGAGACCCTGCCACAGTCATTCAGGCAATGGCTAGGAGCTCAGCCTCTCTTGATGGTGGTTGTTACTGTTACTGCTACCATTGCTGTAACACTAGGAATCACAGGCACAAAGCTAAGGACTGTTGAGCATGGATTTCTGAAAGAAACACAGTCCTCCTTGCTAGGGAGTAACCTAAGTACCAGCTGACAAAAAAATCTCAAAGTAACAACACAAAGAGCTTTGAGAGACCTTCCTTTCTGCTGCTTGCAACCTCTCCTCCCCTGCACGCTGCACAGCCCAGGATACTTCCTGCATCAGCCGCCCTGCACCTGAAGCTGCTACACTAGTCAGAACCACGGGCTATGTCCCCAGGCGCCTCAGCTATGTCCCTGTCATGGGACCCTTCACGCCGTACATTTCCTGCTTTCCAGAGAGCTGCTACTATGTGTGATTGCTAATATTGCTAGCATTGGCACTTCGGTATGCTGTGCAGTTTGCAAGCAGATCTGCACAATGTCCCCCCCACAAGACCAGCATGCTGCCATCTGCTTCCTCTAGCATGGTGTGCAGCTTTAGTCACATGTCGCAGGGACGGGGAATTTGCGTGACAAAAGCCACTTGTTAATTGGTACCATACCCTCAACACTCACAGAAGCTGCTAGCTCCTAACTGCCATTTTCTGTTTTCATCGTAAGCAACGCGAGCTGCCCAGGGGTTATTTCTCTTGCAGGGTTATTTCTCCTGCATGCACGGGACTCGCGAGGGAGGACGCTGACCAAGGCAGCCCCGCGGCACACGAGGCGAGGGGGTGCACGGCAGAGCTCCACAGCACCTGCTGAGGGAACAGCCCCTTCGCTGAGGTGGAACAAGCGCTGACACTAGGTCGCCTGCTCGCGGGTGAAGGTCAACGCGCTCGTCCAGGCAAGTCCTTGATTTACGGCTGGCTGAGGTGCTGACTGCTGCAGCCTGAGGAGCTGTGTGATCCAGTGGGCTGACAGGCTGCAAAACTGGTCAGGAGCCCATTCCCGAAACAGTTGCTGCGCTAGGACTCCCGGGACAATCCGATGCACAAAGAGTGGGCAGGGAGCACTGAGCAGCACAGCGGGAGCGACGTGTCTGCTCTCGGAACGCCGCGCGCCTGCGTGAGCTACTTGTGAAGCCACCGCAGGCGCTTGTGCCCAGAAACCCGGGATTTCCTCACTCCACATGGAGCTGATGATCAGCGGCAACACAGCCCTCGCAGCATGGACGCGTCAGGACTAATATTTCAAATCCTGAAACGCACAGTGTGATCGGGCTCCCTCCTTGGTTTGCAGGCGACACGCAGTGCCATGCAGTCACAAAGAAAGGGGAACGTCTCACACTGTTTGCCAGGAACTGATTTGGTAACTCTTTCACCTCTGTATTTTTGCAGACATTTTTGGACAGCACCAATTTGAAGCTTAGTGGTGATTTTCTCAAACTGTCAGTAGGGATGGCACTATCTTCCTAAAAGTGACTTGAACTGAACACGACTGTCACAGACACCTCATGAAGGTAATTTCATTTAACCTTTACAACAAAATTCCAACTAGATACTCCACCAAGCACCCTTGCTACTGCCGTCCCGCCCCGAGCTGCTGAGATAAGCAGAGGAGGCTTATGCGGGTCAGTGCTCTGGCAATAGGCTCCCGGCGGGATGTTCCTGAGCTTCCCTGCATGCGGGAAGCCTCTTGACCTGCTCGTGAGGAAAACCAAAAGGGCAGAGGAAGGACACGGGAAACTACAGGTCTCACAGGTTCAGGTTCAAGCCACAAACTCCCCACAGAACAGGGCTCCGGACAGTGCTGCCAATGTCCACCTCTCCTAAAGTCTCAGCCAAGCCAAGCCAACAAACCAGTATTTTTAACTAGCCAAGCTTCTCCTCTGAAGAATGAAGGGAGAAGGGGGAGTGAAGGGCAAGACAGTCCAATCTCTTCGCGTCCTGCTTGTTGACTGCACTCGCGGATGAGGGATGGCAATAGCTCCCAGCGCAATTTCAGGCCCTCGCAGTAAATCACCCAACGAGCAGAACAGGCTTCCCCACCTTCCACATGGTCTTCATTTCCCCCGTTCCATCTGGAGAAGCTTGAAACAGCCAGCTCCAGGGAACAACCATGCAGTAAAACCCAACACGGTAACTCACGGGATGGCTTTATTCATTTTCCAAAAGTCCAGTCCCTATTTCTAGCTCCAGCATCACTACAAGAAAGCGAAGCTGAACCGTAAGGACTCAGCAGCACAGTCAGGCACCTTGATTTCTGAGGACCTCAGCGACAGCTGTTTCACTCTCCTTTAAAAAAACACAAATACTTGCCTGTTTATATTTGCTAATCAAATTCCTCCTTACACTAAACTATTTATTTAGTTTAGGTCAGAAACAACACCTCAAAGCAGGAAAATACTTGCAAGAGTCTCTATGCAAGAGTACCAGGAAAACGAGAGTAAATGTTCATGGGGCCGGAGCAGGAGAGAGCGGCCAGATTCCCGGCTGGCTCTCGGGTCGGAGCCCAGGGACACTGCAGCGGGGCAGCTTGGCCCTCTTCTCCTCTCCTGACGAGGACAGCCACGATAGAAAGCGAAAACACTGATCTTGTGGGGAACTGGAAAATCAGATGACGAAAAAGCTGAGGGGGCTCCCCCCTCTCCTAGCGCACCAGGGTTGTTCCTCCCCATCCCACTTGCACAGAAACACACTCTCCCGAGGAAGAGAGAGAGATGCAATATCAGAATAATTTAAACCTTGGAGAATTATGAGTAGTGGGTGTGATTTTCCACAAATTAGTACAGTTGATCTCAGCTGCTGCCCGGGGAACTTGGCACTGCAGAGGCATAAGCTGCTGAGCGCTGCCATGTCCTGGGGGGCGTCCCCAGCGCATCTGCTCTCTCAGAGCATTTGAACGCCCGGTATACCTAGCAAGAAACTCTAGACTTTACGTTTATTTTTTCCTTTCCTGTCTTTCGTTTCTTAGAGCAGGAAAAAATGATCTGCACTGGCCAGAGATGGATCCCTCTCTGCTTGTCTCACTTGATCGTGTGCTGTTACTGCAGGAGAATGTGCGTTGGTATCGATAAACGGCACATTTTTGTGTAATGATACTGCCTGGGAACCTGGTGGAATCAGTTTAGCCTGTTCTCAAAAAGATGCCTGCAAGCGATAAAAGTGGAAGGAAAGCCATAAACAGTTTTCTGAATCTGCTTCATGAAATTCATTTTAAAAATCAGAACAATCGCCATAATTCTGTCTGGGAAACAGCGATGAGCAAAAATGCATTTGAGAGGCATGTGGGAGGGCTTAAGCAATGCCAGATGGGAATGTCTTCCTTTAGCCCGCGCACTGCCAGGCGCTTCCCAATCTCCACAATTATCTTCAGGACCACAAAAACCACAGGAGGAGAAAAAAATTACACTGCACATTTCTAGGAGAGAGAGAAATGCAAGCCCCTGTCTGCCTGCAAGCTACCCTGAAAGCCTCCCCTATTTATTTAGGCATCTTCAGAACAAACAGAACCTTTTCCTTCCTACCCGGTATCATCTCAAGCTTTTAGGCCCTTAGGCCTCTGGCTGCTGAACACTTTATATTTGTGCACTTTGTAACCATGTTAAATGCCAGAAGAAAAGCAGGAAACAAGAGAAAATACAGAGGTGAGACAACAGCATGAAGCCAGTTCTTAACTTGCTGTGAATTCGCAGAATACCTGAATATAAATAAATAAATAAATAACAAGGTTGCTAAACTTCCCTGCAAGTACTGTGTGCAACAGTTAGTTTGTTTTACTGCTGCTTTTCCTAATCCTTTAATGCCTTCATTCTTCCAGCAGATGCGGTTATCCTAAAGCAGAGGAGCTAGTAATAGGAAGCTTTCCTTTGCTTCCCCTGCTAGGACAGTTTCACTCAAATTTAGGAGAAATTACATATCTTTTTCTACATAGCCATAAGACTAGTAGCCCATTAACTGTCTAGAGAATCACAAAGATAAAGAACGAACTCCTATAGTATTTCTATTTCTCAAAGACCTGACCATAACTAACTCTATTTTCAAGCAAATGATTAAGACCCTAGCTCTCTATCTGCTGGCAAGAACACTGGAAAGAACCAAAACCCCCTGGAGAAGCTCTGATAATAGTTCCTGACAGTTTCAGGTAAAAGATATGGCAGTTGAATTTATGTTGGTGGGGTTTTTTTTTTTTTTTTGGCTTATATGTATTTTAAGTCTATTCAACAAAACATTAAGAAACAAAACATATTAAGAAACTGTTGCTGTTGTATAATAATGATCCAAAAAGAAGAAAAATATTTATGCTAAGGAATAACACTGTATTCCCTTCTGAGCATGTGTTACAGCACTATATTTAATTACGTGCCTGCAGATCATTTCTCAAATACCCACAGTAACGTATCTTCTGTTGGACATGATACATGTGCATTATTTAGTTGAACACCCGGGTAATTCTTTCCTGTGAGGGTGCCAGAGCCCTGGCACAGGCTGCCCAGAGAGGCTGTGGAGGCTCCTTCTCTGGAGATCTTCAAACCTGCCTGGATGCCGCCCTGTGCCCCTGCTCTGGGTGTCCCTGCTGGAGCAGGGGGTTGGACTGGATGATCCCCAGAGGTCCCTTCCAACCTTAACCATTCCTTGATTCTGTAATATATTGACAGAAGCTGAAAGAACTGGTCTTAATTTTTCATAGCGTCATTTGCCCTCCGTCCCGCAGACTCGTGCCCAGGCCGAGGAGGTTCCTGCTGCCTCCCCCACACCGATCCGCCAGCGCGGATTTCTAGGGCACCGGAATGCAGACGCGCGGGGTGTCCTGCCGCGGAGCCGGGCGCCCGCTCCACTCCCGCACGGGCTCCCCACGGCAAGGGCGGCTCCGGGTGCGCGAGGACACTGCGCGCGGGCCCTCCCGCGCCACACACATGGCCACGCTCCCAGGTCAGCGCCCGAGCAGCAGCGCTCCCGTCTCACCCCCGGGAGAAGCCAGCACCTGGGACAGCTTCAGCCGAGCCGGGCGACATGAGCTCTACCGCTCTAGCCAACGCAGCCCGAACCCAGTAACATTACATAATAGATTAGGAAACCCAGAATTGCTTGTAAGCAGAGAAGTGAAAACTTAGATACATTTAACAGAAAACACCTTTGATCTGTTTTTCTCTCTCTTATGCTAAGTTTTATTCAAATCTGCAAGATTCATGCACCCTGTCTTCAGCTGGATATAATTTGACTTGATTTCTTCTACCGTCTCTGCAGTTCCTTACTGCTTGCTAACTCAGAAAAACTTTGCTTCAGTCTGATTTGTGTTAATATAAGTCATCACTGACCGGAGAGAGATGAGGAACAACTGACGCAAAGGAGGTCGGGGAAAATCTCCAAGTCATTAAACAATATAAGAGTCAGTGGATTTCTAGTGGGGCAAAAAATACAGCCTTTTTTGATCTTCAAGGATTTTTTTCATGTATATAAATATGGACTATTCTTCTAAGCATGACTTTTATGTATTTAATTCTCTTGATCACAACTGACAATATCCCAAAGGCACCATTTCCCCAAAATGGCAGACAAGATTTCTGGAAAGCTTCCATATGTTACAGCTGGCCAATTTAACGTGTACATTTCATTCAACCTCCAGCAATGAATTCTTATTAAAACATCAATCAAAAGCAAACTAGAGGTCTGTGCATTACCCTCCCAGATTTCCATGTGTAAGCACACATGCGCATTTTGCAAGGAGAGTGATGGCATCATCACTCCCAGGTCCACTCCTTCCAGGGGATGTGCTGCACAATGTTGCACTTTGTAGCTGAATTGAGTATTGTGTTCACAGGACAGCAAACCACTTCTAAATCAAGTCATTTCACAATGGCGCCAATCATCCTTCTGCAAGGAAAGGTAAAGGCCCCCTGTTCACGTTGGCTATGGGTTTGAAAACAGAATTGGCACCGGAGGATTAAACTAGGCTCACAGTGTCCCCTGTGCCCAGGAAAGGACAGTACATAGATACTCTCAAGATTTGCTTCTAATGCTACATAAGCTACTCATTATCACCAAGACTATGGCATAGACACAGATCCCAGCTGTTCCCATATAACTAAGGGAAGAAAGAGGAGCATTCATTAGCAGCAAACCTGGAAGATAACATGTGAAAACCGTGGAAAAGGAAAGCAGTGACCCTTCACACAACCTTGTGTAACGCCTTTGACACGACAAGAGAAAAGCTTCCCTTTTCTCCAGACACTGAACTGCTCTGAACTACACAGCAATGACTACAATTTCATTTGATAATTTTACCTTGAAATAATTTTAGCAGGCTTCATCAAAGCAACCTGTATAACTGGTGCACATTGTTTATTTGCACTCTGGGAAACTGCTAACATTAGCAGGTGACCAAGGGTGCAGAATGGGAACCTTAAGGAACGGGGCATTCGGGGAACACAGCGATATGTCACCACAGGCAGGACAGTACTGTTTAAATCCTTAGGTCAGACACTCCACATTCAGCCTCATTTTTGTATGTTAAGTTTAACTTCACTAAACGAAAAATAATCAAGGGCTGGAGAAATATTAGGGAAAAGTACCATACACGCTCGCCCTGCTTAACTGCTCCCAGGGCTACCAGACTAGATGGACGTTTCTCCCATCCCAGTAAAACTTTTCCTATTCATGCTCCTTCAAAGGGCACAACACTCGAGACAAGAGTGATATACACCTGTGCAAGTGCATGAAAACTATATATGCATGCGTGTACCTGAGCCACACTTCAGATTGCTTCAAACTCTGCTTTCATAGACATGCTTCAGAATTACAGCTCAGATATTTGTATGCTCCGTACAAATCCCAGAACTGCAGCATGCACACAGCTCCTAAAACGTGCAGCTTATGTGAGTGCTTTTATCCTTGTAATTACCCTCTGCTTTGTTGTTCACTTATAGGGCAAAACAGTTCTTAAGAAAACCAGGAATTTCTAAGTGTTTTGGCTGTTGTGTGACTTTACAGTACCTTATTAACCACATGCCTGAAAGCAACCACATTTAAAACGAGACTTAACACAGCTTTGAAGAAATTATACTGATGAAATGGATGGGTATATTTTGCCCAATTTGAAATGCAGTTCACAGTTTGAATTACACTTCAAAATAATTCGCTATTTTATCCAGACGCTTACCTCACCGAAGGAGAACAGGAGCTTCTTCATAAAGAGTACTGATTTTCAATGCCTTCATTTACTATATTTGCACAAAGTGGGGATTAGGAATTTTACTGGCAAGTGAATTGCATTGCCTCACTTTATAGTGTTTTTGAGATAAATGGGAAACTTTTTTTTTGGATTGTCATTTCTTTTTGTGAAATGGCTCATTGTTTGGGCACTTGTTTTTATAGAGTATTAGGGATTGTATCTTGCTTGCTTCTATTTATCATCCAATGCAACACACTCCTCTGAAGTCATTTGTACTATGGAAGACAGAGGCAGAGGGGAAGGGAGAGCAGTACTGACCATGGGTATTTGCAAAAGGCTTTTGACTTACCTGTATGTTTCAGTTCATGGAGGAAGAGAAGAAGAACACATGTTCCAAGAGCACCCGAAACATGGAAGAGAAAAGAAAGAACATTCGATTAACTGAGAACATGAACAGATACAACTTTGTCTTGCAGGAGCAGAGGCCTGAAGTCACGGTCAGCGTCTCTTCAGTAGCGAGGCCCCAGGAGGGTCAGCTCGAGGCAGGGTCCCCTGAAGTCTGGCCAGGGAGTTTGCTTTACATCTTGGGATGCAAGCTCTGGAAATGAGCTCAAATTGCGGAGCAGGGCAGTTTCTTTCTGAGACCACAATGAAAGCCTGGCAAAAATATGTTTTCCTGAATACAGATAGATTGGCGGTATTCTCAAGATGCTGAGATTTTTGGCGTATCTTTTTGTGTGTTCTAGTCATTTTAAGGGAAACACTTGAACAAAACATTCTGGCAGGAAAACGCTTGGTTTTCTCATCCCTGAAGAGGGTCCTTACTTGCCTGTTTAAAGGGCTGCATGCGTAGAAAGAATTAACACTTATTTACCATCAGAGTGCTTTCAAGGAGTCTAAAGTTCAGAAGATTTCTCCCCTTTCCACATAATGGATTTTAAAAACACTGGACAAAACCAAGCAGGACTCTGTCTTTTTTAGGAAATCCTCTTCTCCCCCTCCACATCCCGCCCTCCCAACATAACTGCAAAAAACGCCGAGATGAAAGAGCCCCCTTTAACTAAGGCCTCTGTCTGCAAGACTGAGGCTGGATTTTCCTTCCTGCACTGGATACAAAGAGAAGCCATTAGAGGCCTGAGGGTTAGGGGAAAGGCAGTGACAGGTTCCTTTTAATTAGGCTGAAAACTAACTTGGTGAGAATAGCTTGTCTGTATCAATAGCTCTAATTGACTGCTCTGAAGACGAGGGAGCAAGTAGAGCAGGGGGTAATTACTGTGTGTGGCAGCGTGAGTGACAGGCTTGTCCCCGAAGGGGAATCTGTGGAGCCCTTGTCCCCCCATCCCCAACTAAAGAATCCCTTTGAGAGGGCTCCATCGCACCACGTGCCCGGCCCTCGTGCTGATGGGCCCGTAGCCACCGCAGCAGCAAGTCCCCGCACTCCGGCTCCGGTGCCTTTGCTGCAGGAAGGAGGAAGAGGCCGAGGAGAGAGGGGCTCCCCAGGGAAGGGATGTGAGCCCGGGTAATGATAGGCGCTGCTCTGCTCTTGCTGCCGCACGCCAACTGGTTGCAAGGCAGCAGCTTCTCTGTTTGGCATCACGGCCTGTCTTAAAAGAGAGCGCTGCTTGAGGTCAACTAGAAATAAATAGAAAGCAATTGGAAGGGATGATGCTGTCCAAACTTATCAAACACAGAAGAGAGACTACCCATGCTGCTCTCCAGGCCACCAGGACAGCGCCAGAGGAAGGCGGGATGTGCTCTTACACCATTGCTTAGAGCAGTTTGTGATTCCACTCCCCAGCAAAAAAGGCAAGAGCCCCCCAAAAGCCAGGGGAAACCTGGCAGGAGAGACATAGGAGGGAGAAGGCACCAACTCGAAGGCAGCTTAGGTCCATGCAGGAGCAGGCGGTGCCAGGGAAACATGGGCTGCCCAAGCAGGGCAGTGGCAAAAGTAGCACAAAATCCCAAGCTCTTCTGACCTCAGGTTCAGGTTCCAAGCACTAGCACAGGGGCAACAGCCCATCCGGTACCACTGCCAGGCCTTTCTTCCACAAGATGGAAAGCAGCCCCTCGCAGCAGGACAGCGGAGGGCCCCGCGCCGCAGAGCGCGTGACGCCTGTCACCACAGACGCATGGTCGCATCGAACCCGCTGCTTCAGAGGCACCTCCGACCCCAAAGCACCCCTCAGTACTGCACCAAACTCAGAAACCACGAGGCAGGAGACGCTCCGTGAGCCAAACCCGGGCTCTGGTGCTGCAAGCGCGGACCGGCGAGGCGGCAGATGCGCGGCCTGGGCACCCGCAGCGACGAGGAGCAGAACGGAACGGAACGGCCAGGCTGCTCCGGGCCCACAAGGCCGCCCGGGAAAGAGCCATTTCCCATGGCCCGGGGTCTGATTATCCCACGGCTACAGACGTGGGAGCCCTGATCAGATCTTGTCCTGAAGCTGAGGCACATGTCCCAGGTGGATTCATTAACGTCTAATAATATGGCTGAGCTTACCCCTAGCCCTCCCCTGAAGAGGGGAATTAATTTGGGTCCCTTTGCCTTACTCAGCCACTGATTTGCACTGAACTTTTAGGCTGAAATCGTCTAGTGGATTCAAAAGCTTTTAGAGCAGGAGTGACAAGCATGAAAACAGATGACACAATCACATAAGCCTCATTCCCCTAAGAAACCAGGCTAAAAATGGCTTAGGACCTTTTTTGGCACAAAACTCCACATGGCTGATCATTTCAGAATTATTTTTTCCCTTAGTCCTATGGGCTGATCATTTCAGAATTATTTTTTCCCTTAGTCCTATGCTGCCCAAGCAGAGCACAGCATGGCCACTCCTCTCCTGCTGCTGAAGCTACCAGGAATATTTGCATTCCGAACTCTCCCAGGAAAGACACGCTACTCATTTGTCCTGGAAACACCCAGCTCCCACAGCTGGAAAAGCAGAGAAATCCGCCTGCAGCTGGGACCCAATGATTGCTCCAAATCACACTCTGGGATGCAGGTTTCAGAGTGTGACCCTATAAATACAGAGTCAGGACCGTCTTGCATGTGCTTCATGCTCTGAATCTATTTGCGTTTTTAAGCTGCTGGCACCATTAGGGGAGACACTGTTCTCAATTAAAGGCAGCCCACTGCTTCCCTATGCTTAATTAGGAGCAGGGCTGTTCATTCTGGCACCGGCAGTATTTTCTTTTCAATTAATGGACTTAACAGGCAGCAGATGCCAGCGCCTTCCTTTCTCCCCTCTCCGGCAACCACCCCCATCACTATTTTTAAGTCTTTGACAAGAATTTTAGAGTGACAGCTAATTCAGATACTGGGTCTAGCACTGGAAGGAGAAGGGTCCTTACAAAAATAATCCTGAGCACATTTCAATACTGAGAGTGCCATAGCCATAGCTGATCTTCTCCAGAAAACAGAACAGACAAAAATGCCAAGTAAAAAGGAGAATGGTAAATGAAATAACAGTACAAGCCACCACAGACTTGGAGTCCATTTTTTTTGTGTGACTGACCTTCCAGGCCAATGGTGTGGCTAATAGAGAATGGGAAATGCCCAGAGATTGCAAGTAATTCTTACTGAGAGAAGCCACGTGTTTGGGGTTTCCTTCACTGCTTCCTTGAACATTTGATACAGACAGCAATCAGTTATTCCTATAATTGAAAATGCTAAAATTCCTACCAAAAATACATCCGCTGTATTTCAGACTTTTCTACAGTCGTTCTCTGAACTGTTGGTGATTTCAGGTAAATCTCAGTGCTCTATGCACAGACTCTGAAAGAGGATTTTTGTTTGATTGAAAGAGTATGCCAGGGCGCAGCATGTTGAAATCGGAGCCAGAAGTGAGCTTTCCATAGACAGTTGGAGCTTTTGGGTGGATTTCACGCTGGGGCACCACCCCGATGACTCCACCTGCCCTTCCTCGTGGTCAGCTTGTGAGGGACAGACAGCGGCGCTCCGTCCAGCTGGCCCTGATGTGCGCTCAGCAATGAAGCGGACGGCGGGACGGAACGAGACAAATCCCATCCCTAGATCTATATTCTCCTTTTTCTCATCATGCTGCCTGTAACGGAGGCTTATCTGTGTCTACTTAGATGACTTCACAGCAAGAATCTCAGCACTTTCATTTGTGGAACTCCGGGAAGCAGCAGCTTTTTCAGCTTTCTGAAATTCCTATCCTAACTTGGAAGGCTAAGAAATGAAGGATGTTTGCAGAAAGCTTCCTGAAGGGCACATCAAGAGCTGAATGAGGCAACAGAACTTAAAGAGCCTCCTTAGAAAGGGCCAATGAAAGACTCCCTGGGCAGATTTAAGGAGACTGAAGAAGAAGAGCGAGTGACATCAGGCTGAAGAAGATGGAGCCTACCCAGGAAATCACGCTACATCAGTTTAAGGTAAGTCTGGCTCAGCACTTTTATTTAATGAAATCCATTTGACAAATGCTGGTGTGGTTTAGAAAATACTTCTTTGTCTAGTTGAGATTTACTGACATTTTGCCTGACTTCCCTTAAGAATCCCTGTCTCAGAGCTGCCCGATGAGCACCCAGACACTAGAGGAATCTTAAAGCCAAAGGCTTTAAATAAAACACAGTTCAAGGCCTCAGTTGAGAGAAGCATGAGAGAGGTCTTGAGAAAGACCCGTTGGCACAAATCCATTGCACCAGGCCAAAGCGACTTTTGTGCGAACGAGATCAAAGGGGAGTTTTCCCTAGAGCATTTGCACTGTGATTGGTAAGAATGAGAAGGGCTTTACCTTTTACCATCACTATTAGCAGACTGTGAACCCTGGAGTCTTCCACTGGCTGAATTTCATTCAAAAACCAAGCAAAGGAGAAAAAACAACACAGAGACACAGTACAAAACCAGCATGCCAGGGAAGGAAGTCCAACTGCAGCCTCTTTCCCACTTCGAGACTCCTCCCTGATGGTCTCTCACCGGCTCCAAACGTGCCCATCGCTGCAGTATCCTGGCCTACAAAGGACTGCTGCATTTCAACTAATTTCTTAAAAAGTCCTCCAAAAAATATGCCTTGAAATGAAGGAAGCTTCGAAACGCATCTCCTAAGCACACTTAATGACTCTGCTTTAACATTCACGCTCTTCTCGCAGCAAGATCTGCGGCGCTTCGCTCCTGCTGACTGACTGAACACACTTTAGCAGGGCTATTTAAAGACCTACTGAATCACCATGAAAAGCTCAGAAAATGCAGTTCCCCACATTGCACAGGCAGAAGAATGTGCTTTGATATTTCAACTTATTAAAAATCATCAAAAGCTTGTCCTGCTTTCCCATGTTTGTCAGGTAAAGTAAGAAAAGATATTATCTGCATCTTTAAAACTCTTCACTACTCTATCACTGCAGTGCTACTGCTGTTTCAATATAAGCGTCAACAGTGGTGGACAACGGGCCACATGCGTGATCTGAGCTGCCCACAAATATCAAGCAAAACACGGCCACTTAATTCTCATTAAAAAGGTAACATTAACCTGGTCAGAGGGGAGAAAATGGTTGATTGGACCAGCTTACCTTTCCTTTTTAAAAGTCTGGATTAGGTTTTCATAACAAGTCAGAACTTAAAAGGTCTGATATTTCTTTTCTGAAAGAATATTATATTTTTATTTAAATAAATAAATGTAAGTTTTCATTTAATATATTTTGCTTTTGGTCTTGTTCTCTCTTCTCCTGCCAGTTCTCTCACTTATAAAGATGAATACTGGCCCCAAGACAGGTATGACAATTTATGTGAAGTTCATTTAATTTTGATTTTGCTACAGACACAGCTTAGATGCGAAACTCAATCACGTATTCAAGTACTAATTTATTACCGGGTTTGATGTTAAATGAAATCTATTATCCTGAGGATAGTAAGCAACAAAGGCTAATAAAACAAAGCTGCTTTTTATGAACACCTTCTGTTGCATGCTCTGGTCATGACTGCATTAAAAATGCAGACCCTGCACTAAAAATGCTCTTGCACTTTGTGTAACTAGTCCAAGTGCCCCCTGCTTCACTGCTCTGGCAGGCGGCGCTTGGGCAAGCAGAGCAAAGGAGGGACAAGGCCCGGAGATCTTTGCCCCACCAAGCTAAGTGGCAACTTGTTTGGGCAGGACAGATGGAGTGGACCGTGATCACCAAGAAGAGAAGCAGCTCCTGCTCTTCAGTTCTGTAACTGGGCTTTTGCAGGTTAAAAGTTAGCCAGCAAGTATATTTGGAAAAAGAAAAACTCTGCAAAACAACAGTTACAGATTAAGCAGGCTAATCTGTTTAACTGGCTCATGCTCTTCCCATTACAAACATCTTCACTAAAATATATTCAATATTGTTTGCATCACTGTAGGTTTCAACATCCTCTGGGAAAACTACCTCTAAATTAATCAGCTTCAAGGCCAGGATGTTTCCCTTCCTTCCTCCTGATACCCCGTCTCAGTTTTTCCTGTTCCTTGGTTCCTGTTCTATCTCTGTAAATCGCTCTCCTTGCATATCTCGCATGTTTGCCTGGAGACTGCGCTCCCCTCAGCTGCTAATTTTGGCAACGAGCAAACGAAGCGCCCGGGTGCGGGCGGCAGGAGCTGCTGCACGGCAGCGTCGCCCGTTTGCGGTCGTGGCGCTCGGCAGGCCCGAAGCGCAGGCGGTTCAGGCGCCGCGTCCGCCCCGCGCGCTCCCGCGCTCCACACGGGGCCGCATCTTCCTGCAGCCCCCTCGAGCCAAGCCCAACCTGAAAATATGTCCCTCGAGTGAGGTGACTGACCGTCAGCAAGCTGACAGAAACCAGTAGCTGACTACCAGAAAGAACATTTTAGCTCTTGTACCACCACCCGCCCTGTGGCAAAAATAAAGTGTCCCAAAAATGTGGCAAAATAAAGTGTCCTTTGCAGAAGGAAGAGTTAATTTAAAGCACGGGAAACGAACGGGTCTGGGCAGGCACCAGCGCTGCCAAAACCATCCAGAACACCATGCCTGGCCTGTGTGAAGAAATGCGGAGAGAAGCTTCATCAGCAGCCGTGTAAGGGTAGAGTAGGCAGACTGCATTTCGGTTGGTATTCACTTTAAGTTCCCTATTTTAAGCAATACTCTTGATGCTGGCTCGCTCCACTGACCTTGATCCTTTCACACTCATGGTGGCATTGAAGCAGAGCCTAAAGATAAAAGTCTCTCTTAGATTTTGTCTTTCCTGCTCCCTGTTTCTGTGATACCTAGAATCAGCAAGGACGGAGTATATATGTATTAACGTCTTAAAAACAGCTTGTGTGACAGTTTCTAGATAGCAAGCCAATATAAATGTGCGTAGAATACCTGCTTGTATTTTAAAGTTGCAATTCTTATATATTCTGTGGGTGTAATACTATAATAAATTACTTGGAATTATATTCTCTGAAGAGCAGATGAATACGCATAAGAGGATACAATTTATCTGCATTTTCAATGAAACTTTCATTAAGCCCTCTCTAAAAAGGGCCATTAAAAAAGTAAGGAGCTGAGAGAACATCCTCTCATGGACTAAACAATAGAAGGCAAAATGTTTAAGTGACAAACTCTTAAATGGATGTCACCCAACATACAGAGGATACTAGGCTCAGGTCTCCTAATTCAGTGGCTAAATTCAGCACCCTGTCTGGCATTTAAAGATCGGGAAGTGAAGGGCAATATGGCAATGTACCTTAACTTGGAGCCAACTGTTTTAAAGGTTTACCAGGATGGAGAGCTGCAAGGATCTGCGACTCGGACCTAACACTGCGATGGAGCAGCCTTCCGGAAATCAGATCCGGACATCACGACGCGCAGCTCTCTGCTCAGTTTGCAGAGACAGAGCAAACACAACTAATACTGATAGCAGTGACATGAGAAATGCTGTACTGGGTAAGCTAATGGCATGTCCTCTACACGATAACTACTGCCTGATCTGATCATATCCAAAAAGAAAAGGAAGGAAGCTCAATGAAAAAGATTAAACTGATTTTAGTGAAGACTGAAATACAAGTTATTGGAGTCAATAATATGCTATATGGTTACCTAATCCATTCCAGATTTGAGCAGGAGCTATAGCAAAAACGCAGAACAGGCTGTGCCTTCCGATGCGCAACCCTACGGTACATGGAAAAGTGCATGAAACGCCTTAGTGGCAGCCAAGTCCTCTGCCACACATGGGCTAAGGGGTAGCTTCCACATGTGGAGGAACTGCTACAAACACATTTTAAAATGAAAAAGCAAAAACAAAAAAAAGCAAAAGCAAACAAAAAAACCCCACAAGTTTATCTGAATTAACAAAAAGCATAGAAGAGAAAATTGTGCAATTTACTTTTTCAGTATAAAACGACAGCGGAGGCCTCTGATTAATTAAGCAGGTTTACAAAGGAGAAAAAAAAATAGATCAGAGAAGCAAAAGGAGCTGAGACGGCTTTCTCAGGAGCTGAAGCTGTAGGGAAATGAACTGCGACATCTAATGAACTGACTGGTGATCGTATGCTGCATTAACAAAACCTCAGACGAACCCATCTTTTGTCGCAGGAGTGTTTTTCCGATGCATTTGCACAGCGGCAGGGCACGCCGTGACGTGGCAGGGTGAACGTGGCCCAGCTCCTCCGCAGGGCTGGCACCGCTGCGCAAGGTACCGACACCCTGAGCACAGCCCCGCGCCGGCGCCACCACACGCGGCTGCTGCATTCGGGGAGGAACAACCAACGCGAGCCCCGTGACGCACCCTCTAGGAGAGACTGGCTCCCTGCCTACGAGCAGGCTGCCTAAACGTAGCTAAAGGGTTACGGAGTACGCTGTGTGAAGGCACGGGGAAAACAGACCAGGCGGTTGGTCTTTGGCCTGGGCTTATAAAATGTCTTATGGAAAAGGTTCTTGGTCGGGGGGCACTACAGGAAACACTTCCTGCCGTGAAGCACGGCCTCAGATTCCCAGGGTCCTCAGAAGGCAATGTACAACACACATTACACACATGTCCTCCAGTCTGCAGCCCTGAACTAAGGCGCTTGCATGGAGTTATTTGTCCTTTCTATTTGTACTGTAGGAAAAAGAAAAGCATGAGCAGTAGCATACTTTGCCTTTGGACTCGGAAAGACCTTTCTCTCCAGTGAAGGGTGATCCCTTCAAACAGAGATGAGCAGGCTGATCCAACTCTGAATTTTCCTCTCATTGGCCACTGTGTTTTCCTGCTTCTGTGCGTAATGGATTTCCCACAAAGATCAGACTGTTTGTTGGAGAAATGCTCCTAGCAGACATCCTTTGTGGGGGCCTGTGTGTTTTTCATTGTTATCCTAACAGAAACATTGCTAATTTCAAAGCATTAGGATATGTTGTCTTTATAGCACTAAACTGACAGATGTGCTGCGAGTTAAAAATAAACCTTCATGTTATTCCTGTGCTGCCCGCAGTGTTTATTTTCTTGGGTTTTTTTGGAAGTTACATTGCTTACACGGAAATTAAACTGGGACAAGCGATGCTTTTTTTAATGAGACACGGGCCAAGCCCAGGCCAGGGCGCAGCTCTGGAGGATTCAGCAGACAGAGCTGCTACTTCTCTGCCACAGTCGAGAGATGTCAGTAACATCAAGTGATGCCCTAGTCTGACACGAGTGCAAAAATACCTGCTGGTTCTGAAGACTGGGCAGAAAATGGGCATTCAAAACGCTACCTGCTTCTCTGAAGAGCTGATCAGCGATGGGCAACACTCAGGGCTGCTGCTTCTGTCTGCGGGGTTACGGACAGCCCCGTTTGACAGACGGGCAGGACAAGCTCTGCACAGATGCCAACGACAACGTGCCCCCTGGGGCTCAGCATCGCCTGCCCCCGCAGCACGTGCCAGGGCTTGCTCTGCTGCAGCGCGCCCGGCCGAGGGCTAAGGAGAGGGGGCACCAAGGCTCACCCGCGGAAACCTTCTGACTCACTAGAAAAACCTCACTAAAACACTCATCTCTGAAACAGATGCATATTTTGTCCTGTTTTAGAAGTTACCACAGCCCATGGAAGAACCCAGATTCTTGTATTACTATCAGAAAGCAATAGCAATAATGGGAGTAAAATCCAGGGAAAAAAATCGCTGCTGAATTTTCCCTTGCCCTGGAAGGCCCATGACCCAGCTGCATTTTACAGGCAAGTTTTGATGGGATTATTCCTTGTCAACACAGAAGTTGTCACCCACTGTGCATTCCAGCCTGTGCCCATAATCCCTATCTGGATAAGTATCCAGATAATGCTACTGCTGCTATTAATAGTGAGAATAAAAGCACCTTCCCCCCAGCAGGCCCAGCGAGAAACCGGAATCGCCTGCGCCCAGCGGCTCCTCCTCTCCAGTACCAGACACATCTCAGGTGCCCTTTGCAAGAGGGAGAGCCCGGGGCCCCATCAAACACCAAACCAGCCACGGGCAAGTTGCAGGCGTCCGCGTCAGAGCCGCGCGCTCGCTGCCCACCACAGAGAATAAGTCAAATAAGCAATTTCTAAATAATTGTTTATCCAAGCTTTTCTATTAACGTCATGTTTGCTGAAAATAAGCAGGAAAATGGCTTGGAAAAGAGCTCAGTCCACAGCGAATATTAGCATTATTTTTAGCAATAAATCACTGGATCAGCCTTATGCCTGAGCAGCTCTAGAATAACTAGGCAGTACACACCAGGATACTGGTGATGAAAGAGGAGGATTATAAACTCATTGAGACGGGTGAGAAAAGCTTGACATGTTCAGCTCTTAGAAATATTTCTTTCTCTACTGCACCTTTAATGAACAGCATTATCCAATCTTGGGGATTTTTAATTAAATTTAGTGCTATATCCTGATACCAGAAGTTAGCATTTTCCAATCTCCTCATAGGGCAAGCGTATTTACATGACTGATCAACGGCAGACAAAGCACAGGAAATCTCTAAGACATTAGTGGAAGTGTGGGGGAAGGAGGGTAAATAGCTCCTTTAAGCACAGGTTAGCGCAGAAGGAAGCACAGAGCCTGCCGGGAGCTGTGCTGCGGCCTGTCGCCTTGAGCATGTTCCCAGGTTGCGAGAAAAGAGGCAACTAGGGATGGAGCTAAGGCTGCGGATGCCAGCCCGCCCGGGCAGGATACGAAGGCTTTGAGAAAGCTGCGGAACGGCCGCCCTGAGCGCGCGGGCGTTGAAAGGGCAGGCGACGCTCACGGGAAGACACTAAACCGCGCGCCCCGGAGAGTGTGACCTGGCCTTCACGCACACAGCGGCGACCTGTGAATCGGCCGTGCCAGAGCCAAACCCTGCGAGTGGAGCTCAGTCGCTGCGGCGGAGCGTCCGCTCGATGCTCGGTTAAGTGTCCAACACAAAGAGAGCGCGAGGAACGGCTGGGAAAACAGGCAGAAAAGCAAATGTGGAAGAGCAGCTGCGAGGGACTTAAGTGCAGAACACACCTGTGGGTCCTGCCCACCTGAAAAAGGGTGCAAAACTAGGAATTACACTTCGGTCTTTGCACTACGTTGTGACTTATGTCCTGTTAGACCGTGACCGAAGGAGAAGCTTGCACTGAGAAGGTTTCCCTGGTCTGTGAAGTGCAAATGCCAAAGCTATAAAGGAAACCTGGAATGCAACTGTCTGCTCCCAGGACACTGACAGCAGAAACCACAGAGGAAGGCAAGCGCTAGAAAGCTGGAAACGAGCCTCTGATGCAGAGAAAAGTCATCATTAAAAAGAAAAAAAAAAAAAAAGATAAAAGAGGAGAACCCCGTGCAATGAGGGCGGCATTCAATCCTTGCCTGGATAGTTATGTGACAATGACTTCAACAGCCGTTGTTAGCAGCAGTCACACAGGCTAGATGAGCCCAGCGCTCTTCTCCCTAGCCAGGGGACAGCAGTGCCAACCCTTACAGAAATACTTGGCCGGTGGTGGAGTTTTACACTGTTTCTATTTTGATCTTGCTTTTACCCATACTAACCTTTCAACGCAGTGCCTCTGCCAAATATGAATTACTTAATAGTTGATTTTTTTAAGTTCAAGATTTTTTTTTGAGAAAAACGATCATTGATCTTTTTTTTTAAGATCAATATAAGCCTGGGGGATTTTTTTTCTTCTCTCTCCTTTCCTACAACGTAATAATTCAGCCCCTTCCTGCTCCTAAACTTTCCAAGAACTGGAAGTGTGTTTGGACACAGCATCACCCCCTACATTTTCACGTGCTCGTGGAACTGCTCCTGCCCACGCTCTTCCTCGCCATGTGGTCACAGTGTTTCATTTCCAGCATCATGGTTGCTTCTATGGCAACAGATGGTGACATCAAGCCCGGGATCATGACTTCACTATGGGATCAAGGGGGATTAGCTTTGCACTGAGGCAGTTAAGATCTAATGCAAACAGATAGCTGCCACGACTGCAAGGAGAGTTTATGGCAGGACAGTTCGCCCGCTGTGTAAATGTTCCTCTTGTTTACCACAGTACAAAAATCCCTTTAAATCAACCAGCTGTTTGTAAATTAAGCACAAATGGATTAGCTCTGAACAAGATCGCGGGGCTGCAATGGCTTTTCCACACGCGCCCTGTCCTGCACTCGCGCTCGGTGCTGTGAAAGCCGCCCACACGGCGCTGCGTGGCAGGGCAGCCAGACTCCCCCAAACCTCCTCCTCGACGCTGGTGTCCACCGTGAGGACCCCGCTCCGCGTGGAACACCCTGAGGCGCCGACGCCGTGGGAGCGCCAGGTCGCTGCCCGCGCTCCCCTGTGCAGCGCACGCCGACCCTCGCGCAGCAGACGCCATCGGGAGTGCCCAGGGGAAGCCCGCCAGACCTGACCATGCTGGGGCAGCCTCGTGGGCTCCATGGGCAACCTGTGGCTTGAAGCCGTGCCACGTTGGACAAGCCTGGAGTCTCTGGAAGCAGCACGCACAGCCCCTTGCTGCAGGGCCATGCCCGAGCCCACAGGGAGTTCATGTTTCCCGTCCTATGCGTCTCGGCTTCCTTACCGAGATGCCATTTAGGGTATAAAGCTCTTCCACTGGCAGAATTTCCCTTCCTACGGACACATCAATCAGGTGACCAGTCCTGCTGCACTAGAGCAGATCATGCTGATTAGCAGCCCTTGCAGAAGGAAAACTCGGAGCAAGTGTCTCCAGAACTAAACCGAAGCAATGGCTGAGCCATAGGCCAGGATAAGAGAGTCATTTAAAAGCTCCAAATCCATTCCCATGGGTTTGGAGATGTCTCTAGTTTCACTGTCGGGGGCTCACCTTGCCAAACTTAGTTGGACTATCTTAAAAGGATTAATGAGCATCAGTTTTTAATTAGCAAGGAACTGACCTGGATAAAATGCATCCATTTTGCACATGAACTATTAATATAACATCAAAGCAAATCAGGGAAACAACAGTCCAGGTGCCCCTGCGGATATTAATGCAGCGGGACACTCCAGTTGCATTCACATCCAGACACATTTAGCTTGAAGTGACAGAGTTTTTGACCTTGTTCCACACATGCTCATGTGATAATCAGAAATCTTTCAGACTACGTTGTCACCTCTACTCTTCTTTCCCTGTTGCTTCTTGCTTCCAAGCAGCTTCCCCAGTCCTCCCCCGGGAGCAAGTCACAGGGACACAAGAGGCACTGCCTTCTCCCAGAACACTGATGAGAGGAAATCAACGGTTATTCATTCCTAAAAGGAATTTCTGCCTCTGAGGCCCGAACAGCGGCTGGGATCCAGAGCTGCGCCTGCCCGGGTGTGAGGGAGGATGGGATACGGAGCGGCAGGCACCTGGCTGGGCAAGGGGAGGACCTCGTCCCGGCAGCACGGGTTGCTCCGGGCAGCAGGAGCGCAGCACGTGGAGCTGCTGCCACTGTCGGCCCGCAGCCGCGCTGCCTGCGCTGCGCTTAAAACTCCCAGATCACAAAAGCCATCTGCACTGCTTGTGGCCTTTGGTCTTGCTGAAAAGACATGTCTAAGACACAAGTTATTTCAGCCTTCCTAAAATGGCTTTTAAAATGAATCCTCTGGCCCGCACCTGACCCATTTCCACTTACTTCTTCCTCAAAAGCAGAGCTCTCCACACAAGTCCTGATCAGCAGCTGAACCCAGGGCAGAGGCTCACCTGAGACCCCCCACACACACGGCCTATTCGAGTACGCGCTCCAGACGCTTCGATCCCCATCCATATTTTACACTCCACAGATGTTTTCCCCCATTTTTGCTGCCTCTGCTTTCAATGCACCATTGGGTCTCTGTGCAACTTTCCCCTTTAAAGATATCTTACTTTTAGTTGCACGAAAGCAAGGAGCGGAGAAGCAAGGCGGGAAGTGCTGGCGGAGCTTCCCGCTGCTGCGCTCCATGACTGCCGGCCCCACGGGCGCCGAATCGCTCAGGAGGCAGGGGTGACGCGACGACCCTCAAGACAGCAAAGTCGATGTTTGTCAGGCCAGGAGGGTGGGATTGCATTAAGCTGCATTTCATTAAGGAAAAATAATACTCAGAAACTATTAAGGGGTCCCATGTGGCTGCTTCACCACATTTAATTTAATGGCTTTCCTCTCCAGTGACCGATCCACCCCCCACCTCCTTACAAGCGATGACTTGTGGGTCTTAACCTTACAAGCGAAGTTACATTTGACCCATTAGTTACCCTATTTAAAGGCTTTTGTTAGCCCCTGGTATAGAGCTCGAGCCATGATTTTATGTGGAGACTCCAGATCACAGAAGCAGATGGTGTCATAAAAAACGCCACCGCCTCCCCCTGCCCTACTTATTCCACTTGTTTGGGGTAATCGACATTCATTCCTCATGCACCACCTTCCAGGCAGCGTCATCGTTGCGGCTCTCCGGCTGGGGCTGCGGGGACGCCTCAGGCAGCGCATGTCGTCGCCACGCAGGGGAAACGCAGCCCTGGTGCTGCACTGCCTCCCATGCCTGTCTTCACTTTTTAGGCTTCCTAATCTCCTTATCCATTACCACTTCCCTCACCAAAAGCGCTTATTTCCTCTTCCCACAGGGAACTGCAGGAAAGACCATAAATCCTGAACTCTGTTGAGTAGAGGAAAGGATTTCCCAGTAAGCTGCAAAGTTCACAACCTTTGAAATTCATATTTTAGGAGAGCTGCATGATGCAGGAATGAATTACACAGAAATATGGAATGGAAAAAAAAATCTAAGTGTAGGCACATGTCTCTTTTTTAATATTACCTTTCTGAAAGCAACTGGAACGCTTAAAGGGAAGAAGTAAATCAGTAATCAGTACTGAGGAGCAGACACGGGGCTCATACATGATTAATCAGTGAACAAGCCTTTTAAATATCCTATCTCATAGTCCATGAGTTGAATCCCTACAGAAGAAATCTCCAAAGCCGAGTCTGTCTGATTTTCAGAAGGAAAGATTACTATTCTGTTGTGAGTTGATGACAAAACATCTGAATTATAAAGCAATTTTAATCCCATTAAAACTATAAACCAATGCTTAGCAGCAGCAGAACATTGCTTTGGTTTTTGTGCTGTGGGGCACTGGCTGCAGAACCGAGCAGGAAGGTGGTTCTGTGAAGAGGAGCTAGATGGAAGCTCCTTTCCAGCCCGGCTACATGCTAACACAGCAGCGTGTTCAGCAATGACTTCTAGAGAGTGTGGATTTGAACCTGGCTCAAAGGCTCAAGCAGTTCCTCTATAGGGGAAAAAAAAGTGTATTACATGGCAGTGCAGGAAGAAAAAACCTGGTGCTGAAGCAGCAGAAGCTGAACAAACACTGCTTAAACTTCCTCAGAATGAATGAGTGGTGTTTCACTAAAAATAGGAAAAAAAGATGTAAGAAAATAAAAGATGAAGGAGAATCTGCTGGGCTGCACGCACCTGCTTTCCCCTGCCTGCCCCGCGTGCTCCACATGTGAGCTGACCTGGTGAGGCCTCGTCGAATGCCTGCCCTCTGGGCACCTTTCCACACTGCTGGGCATCCTACAGGCTGTTAATAGGTTATTAACAGAGAAAAGCCTGTTGCAAACCGGAGTACATCAGCACACAGCCTTGTGCAGGACCTCAGTTTGTCTTTTTGCGCAAACAAAAGCGGTTGGGTTAAGGCTAAGAAAACAAGACAGGAGAAGAGCTTGAAGAGTCCCTAAAGACCATGAAGAGACCCTGCTCCCAAGCCAAATTCAACTCTACCTAACTGCTGGGGGGAAAATGTTTCCCCAGCCAGTCCTTAAACTTCTCACCCTTGAGAAACCTTTTCCTATGCTTGTCACTACCCCACAGTACAACCTCCTTGGCTGAAATTTAGGTCTGTTGAGCCTTGTTGCCCAAGCAAGAGAAGGTGCCACATGAGCCTCTCTCAGTGGCAGATGCTGCGGGGCCGGCTGGGCTGCAGCCGTGCCGCAGCGGCCCCCGCACAGTCTGCACATCACCTCCTTCTGTGCCTTGGCCAGCGCCTCGCGTGTGAAGCAGGTGACAAGTTTAAGCTGAGGCGTTCGTTAATTGTATGGCCTGTTCTGAGTGTAAGCTGAGGCGTTCGTTAATTGTATGGCCTGTTCTGAGTGTCACCCAACGCAGAGCTAAAGCACTCGAGTCCCTCCGGCACTGCTGCAGCAGGAGTGATGCACAGCCCTCTCCCGAGCTGTCCCCTCCCGGCTGTCCCTGCAACATATGGACCCTACGCAGGGTCAGGGACCTCAGAGCGGCTCGAGGCCAACTACCCCAACCCCAAGCAGTGTGCCTGGGTACCCCTTTATCCGGTTCCACACCAGACTGGCATGTGGGGCCTTCCACACATAGGACAAACAACCATGAGATGATTCAGTTCTTTTACAAGGGAATATATTTTCTTTAATAATTCTTCCTAACCGCCCTGCTAGTGGCAGCTATAGATCTTTTTCCTTTCCTGCTGGCACTCGTTTCTGGAGTTGTTGATACTCTTAGGATATTGAGACCGGCTGCCACAGCACAGAGTGTTTTAACTCCAGAACATGGCTCTGTTGAGTTTTTCCATCTTTCCATCTGCTCCAGAGCGTCTGCCCAACCCACAGGCACTTGCGGCCTCCCTGGGAGGCAGCTCTGGGACAGAGGCTCCATGGAGGCTGCTGATTGCTACCTGCCATCGCAGGCAGGGAGCTGACCGAGATGCTGAGACCCGCTTTGGGCAGGGCTGGCTGCGTGCACCGCAGCAGCGAGCCGGGCGGCGAGCACGGCTGTCCCCACAGAAAGCGCTGCCGGACGCGTGGCTACCGGCACACGGGCAGAGAGAGTTGCGGGGCCTCGGCGCCCTTGTCCCAGGCATGCCCGGCCCTCCTGGCTCCCCGCCCCCCCACACACACACACAGCACGAGCTGCCGCCTGGCCCTCGCGGCTCCCGCACACACACACACACACACACACACACACACCGCGCTGCCGCCTGGCCCTCGCAGCTCCCACACACACACACACACACACACACACGCGCACACGCACACACACACAAACACACACACAGAACGCGCTGCCACCCGGTCCTCGCGGCTCCCGCGCGCACACACACACACACACACACATCGCTGCTGCCTGGCCCTCGCAGCTCCCACACACACACGCACACGCACACACCACACACACACAGAACGCGCTGCCACCCGGTCCTCGCGGCTCCTGCACACACCCACTCACCCACCCACACGCACGCACACACAACGCGCTGCTGCCCGGCCCTCGCAGCTCCCGCGCACACACGCACACACACACAGCGCTGCCACCTGGCCCTCGCGGCTCCTGCACAAATACACACACAAGGCGCTGCCGCCCGGTCCTCGCGGCTCCCGCACACACCCACTCACCCACCCACAGGCACACACACACAACACGCTGCCGCCCGGCCCTCGCAGCTCCCGCGCACACACGCACACACACACGGTGCTGTCACCCGGCCCTCGCGGCTCCCGCACACACACACACACAACATGCTGCCGCCCGGCCCTCGCAGCTCCCGGGCATACACACACACACACAACATGCTGCCGCCCGGCCCTCGCAGCTCCCACGCACACACACACACACACAACACGCTGCCGCCCGGCCCTCGCAGCTCCCGGGCATACACGCACACACACACGGCGCTGTCACCCGGCCCTCGCGGCTCCCGCACACACACACACACAACATGCTGCCGCCCGGCCCTCGCGGCTCACACACACACACGCACACGCACAACGCGCTGCCGCCGGGTCCTCGCAGCCTCGCGGCCTGGGACCTTGTGGAAGGAATCGCAACCTGCCCAGTCTGCCCGCAAAGGCAACATCCGAGCCTGGAGCCTGC
Organism: Tinamus guttatus; assembly: GCF_059628265.1. NCBI lineage: Eukaryota > Metazoa > Chordata > Aves > Tinamiformes > Tinamidae > Tinamus > Tinamus guttatus. Next base: position 926,474 of record NW_028289461.1, read on the forward strand.
GCCTTGGGAATGTTTCCCTTCTCCCTCATCCCTTCCTGCACAGCAGCCGTGTGGAGGTGAGCAGAACAGCTCCCTCGCTGATCGAAGCTACTGTCACTAGTAGGTTATAAGTAACAAAGTCAATTCCCCCAAGACATCAAGTGCTTAGTTGGATTCACTCACAGGAATATATTAACATTTCGGTGGATGTTAGTATATTCTTTATGCCTGCGTATGTTTAAGCTAACAAAAAATCCCTATTTTTAATTAAGAAAATAATAGCTACATATAATATTGCTTTAGAGCTGTTATCAGATGGTCACCCTTCTGTTCAGTAGAGAAATGATTCCTGTCTGCAGTGATGGTGGTATAGATTTAACTTCTCAAAGCTATATGAATACATTCCATAAAAGGGTGAGATTTGCAAGAAGCCCTTCATGAAAGGCTTCATGAACCATGATTTATTTTTAAAGTTTCGGCAAATTTCAAGAAATCTCCAGCTCCTACTTAGGTTTTAAGTGATTCAACTCTGAATACATGTGGAAGGCCTCATACTAAACCATCTACATCTTCGATCTTTAAATGCCAAGACAAAGCGGAAACGAGAAACAAAAATGGAATTTTAGGTAAGCCAAATTGGCCTTTAAATTGCCTAGGTAACATCACAAGATTTTCCCATCAGCTGCTAGTTGGTGAGCTCTGTGTGACACCCCTTTCAAATTATTCTGCATCTTTTATGTAAAAATACTCTCCTTCCTCCAGGAGGGAGCTGCTACCCGCACTGCGAGGTCACCTTCGTTCCCAAGCCAGCAGCTGAAGAGACCCCCAAGGGTCAGAGCTTGGCCTGTGTTACAAGAATAGGGCATGACCACAACAACTGCTTCTAAGCAATGAAAAACCAGCCTGGAAATGCTACAAGGGGAACAAACATCCCCATAAAAAAGAACATTCCCTTAGAGAACATACATACACTTACCTAAAACATCAGATGGTGACACAGGTTCAAGGTGGGCCACATCAGGGAAACATGGGAAAAAAAGAGAAAAGAAAATACATTAGTTCCAGCTAACTCTGTTCAGCTTGATGACAGGATATAAAACCACCCCAACCTTGCAAAGCTAATTGTCAGCAGAACTCCCAAATCAACAGCAAAGCCAGGACCCCGTCCGTGGTTTTAGAAGGACAAACAGATCAGACCCTCTCTTTGATTTAGTGGGTAACATTTAAGAAATCAACTCAAGTGTTGCCTTTTCTGCTGTGGGTTGGTTTTCAATACGAGCAGCACGAGGGACGAAGGTGGCAATGCAGAAAGCAGAGAAATCAAAGGACACTGAGCGCGCTGCGGACAGGGTCGAGGCCACGCTGTGTGAGCGGGGCCCACCGAAGCCGCCCACATGGAGCTTGAGCGCACCATCTGCCGTGGGCTCCAGCTAAGCAGCTCTAGCAACTTGACTCCTACTGAGCCCCTTAATTCTTAGCTATGCTAAGCCTGGAGCAAATTTCAGGAGCTGGTAATCAGCAGGGAAAAAATTGATTTAGGAGAAGGGGCAAATCATCGAAATATCTTCATTTCGCAGCGGCTATTACTTAGTGAGGCCCCTGGTGCAGTCAGCAGCATATATTTCATATAGCATAGCCATATTCTTTCATTCTGCAGTATGGTAAAAGTCTTGATGAAGAGTTTGGAAGGAAACGGGCACCACTCAGCCCTGCTGGCTGTGGGTTACTCCCGGTAACCCACATTTCTACTCCAAGCCACATCAAGTGGGAAGAGGAGACGTCGTGTTTACCTCGCCTAGACAGACTTTCCCTTCAGGCCAATCCACTTTTCTACATTCTTTCCGTTAAGCAGTGATAACATTTGCGACAGCCAAATGACCTTATCAGAGTGACCTCAACTTCTTCCATGGTCCTTCGTTTCACCTCGTCATGCATCTTACCATGACTTTATCTGGAGTCTTGCTATTCTTTTAATAAAAATCTTCCCTGTAACCTCTCTATCTGTAACTTCAAACCACTGAAATCTTTCTAGTTAAAAACAGTCTTTAACATCCATCGTTTTCCAACAGCCTTTGGGAGAGGACATAGAGCTCTTCTCTCCATCTTGTCCCTGCTCAGTGCTGAGGGCTGCAGGGGAGGAGGGTAAGAGCCAAATTCAAACCAAGCAACATGCAGTGGTCCTTCCCTTGCAGCCACTATGCCCATGGAAAGCATTCCCAAAGGATTCTAGCGGCAGCCTGGGCAGAGGCAAACAAGAAAAATCCATCAGGAATTACCACATGCACCGGAAATGGCATCTAGCTCAGGATATCTCTTGCGCTGAAAATAATGGGAGGCAAGGAGAGTTTGCTCTGGGAAGCATCATACACTCTTGCCTTGCTTTAGTCATCTCAAGATATGTTTATGAGCAGCAGAGATGTCATGTCACGGGGCTCCAGCTGAGCTATTCTCATCTTCAAAGGCTCAAACTCGCCTGCTCTCCACGAAGCTGCTCTGCACCTAGAAGCAGGCAGGTGTGGGTGGAACAAAGTGCTGTGGGACATCAAAAAAGGGAGAAAAAGGAGGCTGCAAGAACAGCTCCTCTTACTCTGCAAGACCAGCAAAGCTTCAAAAACACCCAATGAACCTCTGCAATTTTTTTGGAATCACTAATGTTTGCATTTTGACCCAAGGATGATAACACTGAGCCCACCAGGCAGTGATTGCACGTGCCAGGGCTGGGGCCCCCCAGCAAACCTGTCCTCCTTCGCTGCGGGGCCGGGTATGACCTGCGCTGCAAACGGCTGCCAGAACAGGCATTTCCTTCACTTTTTCTTAATCACCCCCTGATTTGTACGGCCAGACTCGCTGCCTCATTGCGGGGGATAAACATACCCTTATCTCTACTGGCGAGCTCCTCTGCGGGATTAGAGAGGCTGTTGCTGGCCATGCTAGATAAACCTATACACATATGGTCCCAGAACTAGATAGGCATTAACTTAAACTTAGAGGTAGGTGGCATTGGCAAGCAAAGCATTCAGGCTCCCTCGGGGCTGACAAAGGCAACAGGAGCAGGTGGGAAACACAGAGGACACTGAGCTGGTGGCTGAGGGAAGATGAGACCAAATTAAACATCTACAGCGAGAACTTAAACCAACCCAGGCTTTAACTTAGGAATTAAAGCCAATAGCCGAAAACATTAGACAGCACCTCATTTCAGACCATTTTTTCTGTGTTATTTCCAACCCGAATTCACTCTGCCTGAGCACTAACATCCCCTCACCCTCAGGAAGGTCATTGCCCCACGCGACTGCAAGGAGCAAAACCCAGTTTGTGCTCTTGGGTATGAGGATTTCCTTAGGGGAAAGAGAAACCCCAGCATCTCCCACAGCCCTGGGGCTGGCCAGTTCCACAAGGCAGCCCAGGCTTGCTCAGTCCAAACGCAAACGGCAGCGTCGCTCCGCACTAATCTGGAAGGTCTTTTAGAGGAGCACAGCCTGCTTGACAGACAGGCATCTATAAAGCTAAATAGGACACGGGAGGGCAAGCTCGCATGTAGCACTGGGGAGAGAGGCAGAGACCAAGGAGAGCCCAGCCAGGCACGGGATGCGCTCAGACCTACCCCAAACAGCCCTTGCAAAACCCAGAAAGGCCATAAGAAAGAAGTCACAATTTTATTTTTTTTTAATTTTTCAAGAGTCTTGATGATTGTCTCTAGAACAATCTAACGTGTCCTTGAAATAAAGCCATATGGTAAATCTATGTTCTTCCAGATACCCATAAGAAAGTTTATGTGAAATAATACTTAAAACAGATTATTTAAATTGTTTGAGTTTTTTTTTCTCATATTCTTTTACCGTATAAAGCTGGGTTCATCAATGGATATGACAGCAATCATAATATTATCTCCTATACACATTTAAAAGAGCATTTGGTATTCCACTTTGAGAGTGACTGCATTTAGTAAACCGAAAAATAATAATCAGATGTCTCCACAGAGTCCATTTTTCATACAGTAAAGCGTGACATATTTTTTCCTTAGAATGGCTTTTAAGTGCATTAGTGCCAAAATTCCATTTCCGCCCTTGTAATTGTTAAAGAAATGGAACGCTTGTTTCCCAGAGACACTAGAAGGTGTTTCTCAGAAGCGAGAATGAAACCTCTGGGTGCATCGCAGCTCTGTCGCCACCTCGTTTAGTCTTTGAAAGCGAGGGGCTCTCTGCAGGGAGTGGGCATCTTCTGTGTTTCCTTCAGACAAAGCCAGCAGACTTCAGCCTGCTGCTACCGAAATGGGTACTATTGACTTCAAAAGTAGGAGAATTAGATCAACCTGATGCACTTCTGAAAACGCCACCCCAGGTCCAGCACAGTTTGTTCTTGAGGAGCAGGGCAAAGCTGATCCCTGCCAAAGCTGCCGCATTGCAAAGCTGCTTGCTTCAGAAAAACAAATATACTTAGTGCTGTTTTTACCTGCTTTCCCTGTAAGGCATTTTTCTTCCTTTCAGATATCTATTGAGATTGAGAAAACAGGTCACTTAATTCTCCTCTCTCCTTGCTTTGCCAATAAATGTTTAGCTAAGACTGTCTCTCAATCACCGTTGATCACCAAACAGCAAGCAGGGACAAAAACACTGGACATTAAGGTCCCTAGGTGGATCAAGCATGTCTACAGTGTAACGTGGAATGTGAAATGCATAAGAAGATCATCCCTTCAGGGATGATCTGCAGGAACACTGGTGTCTATGCAAAGGCCAGGAAGCCTGCACATAACTAAAGCAACACAGGGACACCAGAGAAAATGGGAGAAAGAAAGAAAAAAAAAAGAAGCCCCACTGTTTCTATCAAGTGCACATAAAGCAGTCAAAGCAGTCTTCAGATTTCCTGCAAACACATTCCTGACCTCATGGTAGGAGCACAGTTACATAAGACACGTGCTTTTATTTATTTATTTTTTCAGATTCTAAACAATACTTTCATGCCAAAGTGATTTATAGGCCAGCTACTGCTAGAAATGAAAATACTTCCCATGAAAATGTTGTCCTATGCATCAGCAATGGAAAAAATAGAACAATCCTGCAGTCGTTTTCCTGGGCTGGAAAACAACCCCACCTACACGTGCTGTTCTCCCTGCTGCAGGACGCTCATTGCGAGCATTCCCCGCTGCCAACAGTGCCTCACAGCTCCACTTAAACTCAACACGAACGGGGGGACATTGAGTCTATCCCTCAGCAGCTATTAGTAACAAGCAGGACGTTTAAAGGCCCATATCCAAGCTTGGTGAGGTAGAAAGGAACATCACCGGCCCGTTTACTTCAGAAAACTTTGGATCAGAGCAAGGAGTGATTATGGAAGCCCAACTGTTTAAAAAGCTGTTTAAAAGGGATATAATTATAGCATCCCCTGAAACTCAGGAAGGGCTCTCCAACAGCACATCTAGAACATCCCAGGTTCAACACCACTGCCCTTGCTTGCCGACTGCCTGCAGAGGCTGGCACAGTCTGACACTGTGGAGTAACCAAAGACACCCTTTCTCTGAACCCCCGGTAACTCACAGAATGGGATTTCAGCGAACCTCAAAGCAGCAGCAAAGCGCTGGTGGTGGCGACGGCTGAGACTCAGCCCTACCAGGGAAGGGAGACGCATTGCTGGGCCCTGCCTCCCGCGGGGCCCCGCACCTCCTTAGACTGCCCAACGTGCAGGACAAGTGACGCGGTGCGGCCGGCGGAGTCGGGCCTGGGCCGTGCGAGGGAGCCGCGCAGCGCCCCAACAGGTACCGCTACCCAGTGGTCACAGCTTCCCAACAGGCACCGCTACCCAATGTGCACAGCTCCCCAATGGGAACTGCTACCCAACGGGCACCACTACCCAATGGGCACCACTACCCAGTATGCACAGCTCCCCTACGGGCACCTCTCCCCAGTGTGCACAGGTCCCCTATGGGCACCGTTCCTCAATGCACACAGCTCCCTAGTGGGTGCTGCTGCACAGCCCTCCTGCCTCCGGCCCGGCCTGCCCCCGAGCCGGGGGATCCTCCTGGGCAGCACGGCTCCTGAGCCCGCTGAAGGCAGCTGTCCTGCATCCCGCTTCCTGCCCATCCCGCTTCCCTACATGTCCTGCTTCCCCACGTGTCCTGCTTCCCATCCGTCCCGTTTCCCGTGCATCCCACTTCCTCGCTCGTCCCGCTTCCCTGCCCATCCTGCTTCCCGCTGGGATGTTATAGCTGCTCCCAGCCAGGGCTGCAGAGACCGCTTGACAGGAATCCAAAGGGAAAGGACATATGAAAACCAGGAACAGAAAGAAGGAGAGGGAGCAAAAGAGAGAGAGAGATTTACTAGTTTGGTCACGTTCCTTCCACTCCCAGTTTCAAAATTAAGGTTCTTAAGGCTGCTGGATGAGCTGCTTGGCCTTCCCTTCCTGAAAGGGGTGGAAGAAGCTGGAGGGGGCAGGCGGAGAGGACCGAGTTTCCACAAGGGATTTTTTCCGGCTGTAAGCCATGCAACAAAACAGCCTGCAGATATTTGGACAGCTAGAGACTGCCCCTGCAAGCGTGCAGTGTTGCTAGAAAGCGAGACAAAGGGAAGGAGAAACACAAAGCGAGGCGCTAAAGAAGGCGGCGGGACTTCTGTTCCCTAGCGCTGGCGGCGGTCACAAGAATGAAAGTATTTGGCAAGTCCTGTCCTGTTCCTTGGTTGCTGCAAAATCACACTGCGTTTTGGCACAACCGGCAGCTTTTGATCAGAGCCTGATCAGGAAGAAAGCTGCAGCTCCCACGAGGAGCTTGTTATATCTACCTGCCCCTGCGAAGTCTCCCTCAAATCTGTTTCCTGCAAAACCAAGCTGAAATGTAACTGTGGGCTGAGCTCGCTGCAGCAGCACGTGCACCGCCTTGCACTTACAAAGCACATAGTACAGGCAAGGCTGGGAATCCAGCCCCTGCTCTTCTGCATCTGAAAAATGCCCTGGGTGCCTCGCAGTGCTTCTGCTTGCTCTCAGGTAGGAAGCAGGGTGAGAAGTTAAGAGAGGTTTGTGAAATCTGAGTCTTCCCAAAGAAAGGGAGGCCAATATCTATATAAGCCCAGGCCTTGAAACTAGGCACAAAAATGAGGTTCTTGTTTTGGAATAAACACACCATAACACACCATAAAATTAGGAGAGGAAAATAATTGAAACATTGAAAAAGGCCTTATGTTGATAAAACCAAACAAAGCAGAACAAACCGGCACGAAGCAAAAAGGTTTCTTAAATTTTTGTTTGGGAGAGTTTCTGCCATATTAACAACCCACTTGCTGCATCACCATGGCAGTGACAACGTGGGTCTCATCACCACAGGGTGCAAATGGGATCTTGCTCTTTGAAAAGAAGTGCAGTCAAAAGAGACCTGGAGCCAGATGCCTTGGAAAATCCGTTCCTGGGAGAGGTTTTATTCTCTTTCAGGACCGTCTGCCTGCAGCTGAATCCCCCATGGTGAGATTTCTTTTCCTCGTCTCCATAGGGCGATCACAGGAAGCTGGAAAGCTGTTAGCGGAGCTGCGCCCTTCCAGGCCTGCAGTAAAAGCATCTCTGACCCGCGGCTTGGAAGCGCGAGGCGAGCGCTGCAGGATCGCTCCGGCCACCCCACATCCGCACACAGCTCTGGAGGCTCCCGAGGACCCGGGATGCGGCAGCACCGCTGGGCTCCCACCCGGCTGGCCCCTCGCAGCGAGCAGCACCCTGCGGCGCTGCTCTGCTGCCTCCTGCGCTGCAGACAACATGAGGATGAAGGGGGACCCGGCACCGGCTCTGGTTTCCAAGGTTGCACTGGAACATGGGGTTTGCAAAAAAATAGATGTAGTCTACGTGCATGGGGCTCAAGTGCTACCACCAAGAGAAATCTGTTTGGGCAACAGCCCAAAGGGCAACTAAGGGCGGAACTATGAAGGCAGCTGCAAGGCCCCGGCTGTCACATGTGCTCTGACGGCGGCAGCTCTGTGGCAGCGCAGACCCGGCCGTGGCCACGCTCTCCTCGCAGGAGCAGCCACGCGCACAGGCGCCTGATACAAGCATGGCCAAGCAAACGTGGCTGCCGGAGCCGGTTGAACCACCCCCACCCCTTAATTCTGCTCACGGCCCCTTCCTCCCCCTTCAGTTTCACCTCTAGGTCATTCATCAGCGGATGCAAAGCAGCTCAGTAAATTATTCTCAGCTCAAACCACTGAGCTTTCAGATGTGTGCAAATTCCACAGCAGCCCTGAACTCCCCAAGAGTTTATCAGGGGTCAGGGCAGCCGTGGGCAAAGCAGGAGAGCAAAAGGTTTTAACCCCGCATTCCTGGCTCAGACTCCACCTCCCCTTCTCGCTCGCAGCACAACGGCTGCGGTGTCTCCGCAGCAGCAAGGGCAAAGCAGAGAGAGCTCCAGGTGAGGAGTTACAAGCAAAACAAGCCGTGCCCTTTGGAAAGGCCGCCCGTCCCTCCCTGCCAGCTCCATGCAGGGGCAACACAGAGCGCAAGCAGGGTGCCAACACAGCCACAGAGCACCCTGTGCAGCCTGGAGTGCTCTGACACGCAGGCGAAGCAGGAGGAAATATCCCAGAGTGCATAGAAGAGTGTTTCTTTAGCTCTTGACGAGTTTGCTTTTACTGTCAATCTGAAAGAGAGCCAGAGCTTATCTGCTTGCTGTTTGCGGTGCAGATTGCTGAACAGCCCCGTGCCCTCCAGCCCTGCGGGGAAGCAGCAAGCCCGTCTCCAGGCAGGGGTAGCGCGGGGCCGGCCCTGGCCGCACGCGTCTCAGAGGTGCAAAGTTTACCTCAGGGTTTGCGGTTGCAGGCTAAGGGAACAAACAGGAAGCGGTTACCGGCAGCGCCGCAAACACGGCAGGGAGCCCCACGGGCCGCGCAGGGAAAGCTGGGAGCTGCTGCAGCACGTGCGGACCCTTCCTCACCCCCGTCCCGTGTCCCTGGGGTTGCTCCATGTGCAGGCCCTTCCTCACCCCCGTCCCGCGTCCCTGGGCTGCTCCACGTAGCTGACGCACCAGGTAAATCCGTGCTGGACCTCAGCTGGCACCACCATTGCATTCTTATGTATATTTTTAATCTTGATATTTACAATTATTTTTTCCCTGGAAATCTACAGCATGACCTTGCCTAATGAGAGCAGTGGAGCTTCCCTGTTGCTGCTACCGCGCGGCGGGGCGGCAACGGGGAAAGCGCATTCCCCCTCCTCATCCTCCTCCCAACGGGGATTTAGGCTTTCTCACTGAGACATCTTGGATAGCCCAATACGCACTGCATTTCAACGACAACAACAATTCCCTGCATGGACTTGACTACTGCTCCAGCTAATGGTATCTGTTGAGCAGATCCAGCAGCCACATCAGGACTTGCACATGTTGGCTCACATGTGTCACAGGACAGAGATGAAGCTTGAAGTTACTCTGTTACGTTATCAAGACCTGAATTCAAGTCTAGGAGCAAAAGGTTTTGCATCTCCTGCTATGGATACCTAAGCCCATCTCTGCACCGTTTCCTACTTGCTGCAGAACATTAAGATCCTTTCTCAAGGCACTGATGGTGGTTTCTCTGTATCAGCAATTGGCAAAACTACTTGGACCTAAGGAAAGAAGCAGATATAGCAATATCCTGAATAAGCAAACAATACAAGAGCTAAATTATCAGCTAAAGATGGCAATCATATCAATTTTTGCCAGCAGGTGCTGCTCTGGCAATAGAAAGAGAATTTAAGAGTTACAAATGCTCCACAAAAACAACTAAACCACATGAAGGCAAAGAAACACCATTTGAACGTGTAAAAATGAATAATAAAAGAACAAACAAACACAAATCCTGTTATCTGGAGAAGAAAACCATAAATATTTCACCCCTAAGAAAACCATAAATATTTCACCCCTATCAGTACAGATGCTACAGGCCACAGCCATGGTCTGTGCTGCATCATTAAGCCTTTCCTGGCTAATTGCACAAATAGTGTCTATGAACAACCAGATTACTCCACCCCACTGCTGTCCTCCTCTTCCCAGGTATACGACCTTCAAATTGCTCCAAGCACGTTAAAAGCGTCAGCAAGAAAACAAAAAGGAAAAAAAATCTTGCTCCATTCCAGGGTGAGCAGCACATGCAGTAGAGAGAGGGGGGAAGGTGAAAGACACAAAGATCTTTTCTTACAATTAGCTGAAGAATTGCTTACCACTTGCCCTAAACCCTTAATTCTGTAACCTCTCCTCTTTCCCAACCACTTGCAATCCAGAGGGGAGGCATAAGGGGCTTTCTATTCATGGAATATTTATGGACCTGGAGACCTTGAAAAGAAGAAAGATTCATGCATAATACAAGGCAGAAACTTGCCATATGAAAGGATGAATTTACTGCACTGGTAAACCGAAATAAGGGGCTGAAAACCCATTAGAAGCAAAAGGGAGGCTCACAGATCATGAGGCCTGGATAAGAAGCAAATGTCAGCAAAGGTAACCAACGTTCGCTGCAACAACCGAATGACGTTTCCTATCATCACTTATTAGTTGATAAATGTTCAAGATTTATTAAATTAACCTTTCCGCACTAGTTCCATCCTCTGTTAATTAACAATAGATTAGGAGAAACTAAAAAATAATCGGCAGTAATTTATTCACCAGAAGTTGTATAAACTCAACTCTGCAGTATGACCCACTGAGTGGGAAGGGCTGGGCAGCACACGCTGCACCCGACCTCAGAGCAAGAGACGATGCAGCACCTGGTCCACACACTGCCAACGAGAAACAAAAGAAGTATTTCTGTTCCCTCCCTTTGCCTTCCCCAGCTTCCCAGAGCCGTTTGTTCACTCCCCTGCTCTTCATCAAGGTATCCAAAGAGCCTCTCGGGTAATTCCAGTCTTGTAATCAAAAGGCATATAAGCAATATGATTTTTTTTAGGCTCAGTGAGTAAAAGAATGATTAATTTTGGACAGAAACGGAGGTATTACTGATGGCAGAAATAGAGTGTATTACAGGCAGCTGTTTAGTGGGAAAAGAGACCAGCCATGAGGTCAGCAAGGCTTCCTTCCAAAGTCAAAAGCGGAGAAATACGGGAGAAGGAAACCTTCCTCCTGCCCCTGCAAGAAAGGATGAGCTCCCCCCAGCCTCCCAGGCCTTTTATCTGCTCAGGTGTCGAGAGGCCGAAGGAGGAGACTGCAGATCAACAGGCACGAGTCCCGCAGGACCCGAGCACGTGCCCGCGCTTTCACGCCACACCGCGCGGCCCGTGTGTCCCCACGAGCTGCCGAGCAGCCCCCGCAGCGCCATGGAGCGGCTGCGAGCGCCCGCTGCAGCACGCGGCGTTTCAACAGGAGAGATATTCCCCTCCATTGCTGCACTTGATCTCCTCTGATGTGCAGAGCCTTACACAATTGCTGATGGAGATGGGCCTTGTAAAGGCCCGTCAGCTGCACTTCCAGCCTTGCTTCCTCAGCCTCCAGCACAGCCCTCCGGAGCGGAGCCTGGGGCAGGGCTCACAGCAGCATTCGCTGCCGTCCTTTCCGGAGGAGCAGCAGCAGGAATGGCCGAGATGTCACCCGCAGGCCCCTGCTCCGGGGGTCTGCGCCGGGCGGCAGGACGCGCCGCTTCCCTTGTGGGGCGAAGGGCTCAGCCCCGGCCGGTTCCGGCATTCCCTCGCTCTGGAGAGGCTGTGAGCACCTCAGCAACATCCCTGCTCTGCGCCGGGAAGGGAGCGCACACGGCGCTCCGCTTTGTTCCTGCTTCCCTCCCTGACTCACCAGCACTGAGCACACGAAGGCAAACTCATCAGCAGAGCTTTCCCCAAGCAGTGAAATCAGAGCATACCCTTCAATTCTCTTTGAAAAGCACCCGAGTTCAATAAACCCTTTATCAGGAGAGAGGTGAGGCTGAAAGCAAACGGTCTCTTTTAGTTGATAAAAAAACACATTCCACTCACAGCCTCCCCACCCCCTGGGCTGAGAGTTTCATGCATATTTGACATGTTTTCCATCTAGACAGCATTGCTACCCACTTTATTTTCTCTTTAAAGTGACTCGAGTGTACAGTGTTTCTCCCCGAGAGCCAATTTATTTTTTAATTGTATTAGAGTATGCTGGGATTTTTATCTGGACTTCTCATGTTTTAATTCACGCGAGGAGAAAATAAAGTTATATATTATGAACAGAACCTACGCAGGGGAAACTATAAAGCACTGATGAGGCTATTCACTATTGTGGATGTTATTTACCCTTACAGGAGAGCCCAGAGGTTTCGACTTGCTTGACCTAACAGCAGCAAACGCGGATTTACAGGTGCAGCTGCTGCTCGCAGACCTGCACAGCAGCAGCTCTGAGCAGCTCCTCGCTAGAAATGAAGGTTCCCCGTCTCTTGCGTAAGGGAGTCATCTAGAATTGAAGGAAATACGCTCAAAAGTGCAGAGGCAGCTTAGATCACTTGCATACATTTTCCATCAGCACGCCAGGCTTTCAACTTCCATAGCATTATGGCTGGGGAGACCGCAAGGCCATCAAAAGGTGAAATTTTAAGCTGGAAAAACAGGGAAAAGGGTGTCCCAGCAGGCGACAATTCTTTGCCCAATAAGCAACATCCCTGGAGACGCCCGCGCTGAAGCGGGCAGGCGGGGAGCAGAAGTCCCGAAGAAACTGCCCGCAACGGGCGACGCTAGAGCGCAACACGGTTTACTGCCAACGTGGGCTCCGCACACCAGGGCTGGGGAGGAAAACAGGCTATGTCCGGAGAACAGGCAAATGCAAAGAAACGGTAAATCTTAGAAAAAAATCATGCGGAAATATAAATGTAGCTGTGGCTCATCTCAGTTCCACTTTCTTGTTTTCCTTCCAACATCTTCGATCCCATCTTGCGCAGTCTGGGGGTGATTTTGGATACTTCCATTAACAACATGTTGGCGGGTGAGGAGAGCAGCCCAGCCAGTGCTTTCCCCCGGTTCCCGAGGGAGGGCTCTCGGGCTGCTGCGGCCCAGCGCGGCTGGGAACGCACGGGAGCAACGCAGCAACGAGCGCTCGGCTGCTCTGCCCACGGATTGGAGCCTTGCCTGCAACACAAGCCCCATCTGCTTGGTCTCTCCATTTAGGACTCCTGGCTTCTCCTAGTACCATCACAAGGAAACTGGATTTTGCAAACAGCCGAGCTTCCCCTCTCCCCCAGCCAGCGCTGAGCACGGAAGGATGGTTTGCTTTTCTGTACCTCGCTCCCTTGCTTTAATATTAAAGGCCCAGCATGTTAACGTTTACAGATTTCAGAAATAATTACATTAAAGAAATAGGTAGAGGGAACAGGAAGGAGAAATTTACAGGAATAAAGGGGCTCATTAGGCCCTGCAGATCCTTTTACTTTGAAACATCGCGTGCTAACCTTGTCCCACACTGCATTTTTAATAAAGCCCATGCGTTCATGTCAGAGTTGCTTCTAATCATCTTCCACACTTACTGCACGCTCACTATAATGCATGTGAAGTACATACAGGCCCTGCCCTCGTCAGCAGCACAGCAGGAGCACTCACGTCCGTGTTTATTTGCAGAGGAATTCATCAGGGGAAATGGAAGGCTTTTCTCCTCCAAACAAGGAAATTTGTCTCAATGGACAGAGGAGGAGGCTCCTTCCTGCGCCCCTTCTTTTGCCATTCTACATTAAATGGATAATTGCCTTTTATAAACAACGGAGTCAATATGACTGCAGGGCAGTTTGGAGAGATGATGAAGGAAACACCCGCTTCCTGCTTTGCCTTCCCAGAGCGACCGACAAATCCCAAACGCGGGGCTACAGAGAGGCCTGTGCAGCCCCCCTGCAGCAGCCGAGGGCTGATTGCCCCTCCGCGCGGCGCCGCAGAGCCCCTTTGCCGACCGGCTGCTTTAAGTGCATTCGGAGAACTCCAAAGAGTCCCTGAGAATATTCCCCCCATCCAACTGTTTCTTATGGCACCTTGCCACGGGCTGATTTCGCCAGTGAGAATTCTTCAGCAGCCCATCGTGGTTTCCCAAGCATCGAACTATCCTGACTGGAAGCAAAGCTGCCCAAAAAAGGAGCCAGCATTTTCGGTCATCCTTGCAGTATTTAGCTTTTTGTAGAGAGAAACATTACTGCGAGCTAGTATGTTGGCTAGTGAAATGAAACAGCAACTCCATGTTTTGGGAAGCAATCACGGGGCTTAGCCACAACCAGTGGCAAATGCAGGACTGGCAACAGTCTGAAATCCCTCACTGCAGGCCAGCTTCCCAAATAAATGTATACCCTTTGACTCCCTGCAACACGGAAGACACATCTGTAGAGGCTTGACCAATAATTATACACTAATGCCAGGGGATTTACCAAAAACACAGCATCCAGCTGCTCTCTCGGACCCCTAAGCTCATCCTTTGTGGGGAGTGGGCAAACGTGAAAACTGTGGCCTCATACGAACAAACACGTGCAGAATTACAGCATGGATTATCATGCTATTAAAATATATATATATATTTGATTTAGCTTGTAAGAGTGGGAGAACTCACTGCTTTGCAGACAGACAAAACAGATGGATTGAGGCTGGTAAAAATAGACCTGAACGCTGATCAGCATTACTTATTTACATAGACTGTAATAGACTAAGAAAATGAAGTACACATTTAGCTTTTGGAAACAAATTAATTGCTTCTTACCAGGTCGGTAATGCTAGAAAGGCTGCTATTTTCTTATCTTCTCTGCTCTGGCTGAGATCTCACATGCTGGAATCTGAAAAATAATCCCGCTGTCTCCCTGGCCTCTCCCAACCCCGTCCTCCCAGCGGCTATAACCTTATCAGGTTCCCACAGCACCCCGGCCCCTACGTGGTGGGACCACACTTGGAATATTACAGTTTGCTGGGCCGTTAGGAACACACGTGATCCCTTAGGCTTTGTCCTTTCTATTAACTTGGACATGTTTGTCTTGGCGCAATATCCATGTTTGTAATGTTTTATTCCCTTTGCCTTTAGGAACAGCAGTAACCACAGTAGCAAGGACCCAAATCTCTCGGGGTCTATGTGGAGCCCTAGAAGATACCTGTGTTAGTGCTTTGGCTCTCCTATGCCTTGCCATGGCACAACGATCAGGCCTAAACTCAGCCTTAAACAAGAAATTGTCAGGCGGAAAATCCTTAAGGAAATTATGGCGGGTGATGCAAGACAACAGCTGCAGACAGGAATGCAGGGAATTTGGCTGCTTTCTTGCTGTTGCAGTCTTTTGTATTGCATTTCTTTGGATTTCCCTCTCCGCAGTCTCATTCATATACATGTACATTCACCCATGGATACCTGCCGGGCACGCATGGCCACGGGTGCAGCCGTGTGCTCCCCTTCCCTGGGGATCTCCCACAGGATCTCTGCACGCTCCAGGTGCCGGCTTTAAGGAGACTCGGGAGAGGAAGGGGAGCGGATCAGGTAGCAGCAGGTCACCTACAAAGCAGGGATGAAGGGGGACTCTGTACAAGGAAACACTCAGGTCTTCGTGCCCCAAGAATGCCACTTGTGTGTGCCTTAGCCCTGCTACCGAGCGGATTATCCCACAAACAAGGATGCCACAACAACAGGGAATCCATGAGCTGTGGGCAGGAGTGCCATGGATCCATCAGGAGCTGATGGATTAGCCTGGCCGGAGTTGGACTTGCTCAAATCTCGTTTTCAATAAACTGTTTAAAGTCAGTACTACATGGAATGAAAATTCAATTTAGGGTACAGGGAAAAATGACTAATTATTCTTTTATGGAATCATTGATCCTTCCAACTGTCCTTTAACAAAGGAATTGACTTTTTATATGTACCCCAGCACAGATATGCTGGAGGAAGACATGAAATAGAGATGGAAAAAAGTTAAAAGAAGTTACAGCAATTCTACATGCCAGGATTCCCAGAATTTAAAATACTAAACTATGGATAAACAGCACCCAAATGCTACAGCGTATCTGCAGAAGATAAAGAGTTTAAAGAGTCTGTAGGAAAAAAATGCCTTATTGCAAGCCAATTTTTCGCCAGGGTTTTATCATCTCGGATGGACTGAGCAGCGGCCCTGGGTCACACGCGGAGCTGCAGGCGAACGCGCTGCCCACGTCCCCGACGAGCTCCTCCCGCCGCGGCCGCGCTCACATCCCCATCTCCAGCAACGGCTTTCCCAGCATGGGGAAACGGGCGCGTGGAAAGAACCCAAACCTGCGGAGAGAAGCGCTTCATAGGGAGACAGACTGGCCCGTGCCAAAGTTCACCAAGAAATATCTGTGCAATGCAGGGAAAAAGCTCCTGAGCCTGGTATCACCCTGGTGGAAAGAGAAGCTCCCGCACCAAAAGTTCAAGAACTTGTTTGAAAATAGCCTTAGGAAACAAAGCATAGGAAGCCAATAGTTGTGTTGGGGAGCCGAACGTCACAGTGCAGCATCTGCCCCAACGCATTTAAACTTCCAGAATGAGTTGCTGAAGAAGGACCTGAAATTGCAGTGCTAGGACCCCCCGGCAAGCAGAGACAACGCTCCAAATCCAGACAACACCAGGCAGTCAAGGTCAGAACAGACCGATTTCAGCATTTGCTGGTGACTTCCCTCGTCCCTCCTTGTCCTCTCAGCTACAAGATGGAGAGCTTCACTGAATATTGTTTTTTAAGACAGAGCTCTGCCCTTTGTGTAGCCACCAAATAAATTGTTGCATCCGAAATCAGCACTAACACCCGGGAAACACGTTCTCCCTGGGAAATGGGACTTCCTCAGAAAACAAGCCCAGAATGAGGGCTCCCACTGTGCTGGGAAACAGCCCCCAGCCCAGCGCTTCAGCCGCTGCTTGCTGCCCGAAGGGCCCCACGGAAAACAGCAGAATCTGCTCCTAGGGAGTTTGCTTCAACGCCTCTTCCAGCTTTTCCAAGCAGGCGGCAGGCAGGGAGCTGCTGAGCATGGGGAACACGGGCCGATGCGCCCCATGTTGAGCTGCTCCCAGAACGGAGCCAGGAGAGCACAAGTGCAAACGCCCCACGGGAGCCCATGCAGCTCCACTGCAGCACGATCCCTGCATTGTCAGCTCAGAGGGTCCTCAGGAAAAAGCTTTGCAGAGATTAAGCAATTTTTAAGCGATCACTTTAAAACTTCTGTCTGCCTTTAAAACCTTGCTCCCTCCAGCAAGCCATTAGCGTCTGGGGAAGCCACGCAGCTCCTTCGCAAGCTGCGCTCTCCGGCGCTCTGCTGCAAGGCTGCTCCTAACGATGTTCTTGATTTCTAATGAAAAAGACAAAGACTGACAACAGCCTGACTAGTCAACACGCAGAAGAGCCACGGGCTGCACCCGCTTTGGCTCAAGTACGGCAAAACTCAGTAGAGTTAGTGCTACTCGGCATAAGGAGGTGGAACCCACGTTTGCAAGGCAGGAGTCGGCGGCGATTCCCGGCTGTGGGGAGAGCAGCCTTCCGGGAGCGACGCCTGCCCGGGACTGCCCGGAGCGCGGGACACGCAGAGCCCCGGGCAGGAGCCCGCCGCAGGGCTGCACACCTTGACCCTGCTGCGCTTCCGGAAGATTCTTGGCATGTTTGCCACATTTGTTTTGAAATGATTGCATTTAAGAAAGGAGACTGTTCTTCCCTTGGGGGAAGGATTTTCCAGCAATCTGCTATTTTTTTTACTGATTGCTGCATGTTTTCGGAGTCCACTGGCATTGTTTACTTCCCTGAAAATTATTACCAGGCCCCAGATATGATAGCAGGATGTTTTTGCAATATGTTTTTCTACATTTTTGTGGGCTGTTTTGCACGCTTGGCTCCAAACATTCCCCTCACTGTCGCAAGCCAATCTGATTGCCCCAGCAAAGGGACAGTCCTGTCCCCACTGACAGCAACTGGAGGTTTGCCGCTGGTGGCCATGGAAGTGGGATCAAGCACTCACCCTCTGTAACAAAAGTAAATGAACATTTCTATTTTCTTGTCTGAATCAGTAATGCTAGAATAAGAAGAGCTGGCTTTTTTCTCCTTCTAATAGTATGACAAAATAGAGTGTAATTGCCATTCAACTGCTGCCTGGAGGAAGAAAAACAAAATCCACTGAAGCTTTTTATTTCATTTTCTGTTTGCAGAAAGGATGAATGATCCATATGTGTCTTCCTACTCCAGTTAAAAAAATACTCAATTCCAGCGGAGCATCCATGAAACCGAACCTAAGCGCTCGGCACGCGCGTGTCTAACGGCAAAGCAGTGTCGCGGCGCAGCAGCCCTCACAGCGTGCGGCGCCGCGGCCTCCTCACGCGCGCGGAGCCTGAGCTCCCCGGGGCCTTCAGGCTAGCACGGGACGAGGTGCTTGATGCATCTGGCTAGTGCCACCGCAGCCACGAGGACCCTTCTCCACACCCGGCGTGGGGAGGGACTCGGTTTCCACAGCAAGATGCCAACTTTGCTTTTCTTTTTTTCCCATATTAGTCTATAATCTGTAAAAAGAACAAGCAACGGTGATACCAACAAGAGGCTTTCATGGATCGTGATTTCAAAAATCACCACCACAGGTTTTCTCAGCTTGAGAGACTCTTCGTAGGGTCCTTAGCGAGATACCTTATCAACAAACTCAAGCACATAACAAGACCAACCACATACACTCAAAACAAAATACAGCCTCCTCTGCTAATAACTTCAGGCAGACTCTGTGTGCAAGTCAGAAGTATCATTGATTGCAGCCACTTTCAGTGTGTCTGAGGTCATGATTCTTTTCACAACAGATAGTTACTGATCATAAGGGCTTGCTGCTTCCTAACACATCCGCTTGTTGAATATAACTTATAATTTAAGTGGCAAGGAGCCAGCTGGGATTTTTCCTGAATCAGTGCAGGTCTCTCACATAAACACAAGTCCTCTTTGCAATGCACTGCTAAATAAATAAATAAATAAAAGAATCAGAAGACAATTCTGAAACTTTGTCTTCAGACTATTTTTTCACTTCCAAGAGGAATTCATGTCCAGCCCAGTGAGAAAGACTCACTGCAGAACTGCAGCAGCAAGTGAACTATCCAAACCCGTGAATGCAGTGTCCACAGCCAGATGCTCAACCGGGGGAAAAGCTAGTAACAACGAGGTCAGTCACAACAACAAATCATAGGAAATGTCAGGATATGGAGAGAGCCGCTATGCCTTACCATGAAGACAAAGAAAAGATACTCCAAACCAACACGTCAGTGGGGTAATCAGATGCTAGAGAGAAAAATTCCTGCCTAAGCAAAATGGTAGAGAACTCTGTCAATGAATAGCGAAGTCAAGGATGGAGCTCTGTCTGCTATATACTTCTACTTTTATGCCTTTCTTGTATGCATTCGTAATTACCGATGTGTAAGAGAAAAAAATAAGTTAGAATATTGCATTTTTAAATGCTGCAATGTCCAAGGCAAGGAAAATCCTTAAGGACTCTCAGTTCAAAGTATTCATTTCTCAAGTTTTAGGGGTATACGTGAAGCTTCTAGTGCCCTTTCCAGTGCAAGCACCTGCCATGCTTCTTTGCAGGACAGGCAGCGTGAACGCACTGTGTCCTCCAGAGCACATCACTGCCTTCCCCCGCGTGGACACGTGTCTTCCAGCACTCATCCATCCCCCACGTACCCTGCCACTGCCCGAGAGCGGCCTCTCATTGAGCTCAGGTCAGGGCCCAGGCTGCACGATTAAAGCCACTTCTTCCTAAGCACCATATCCACCTAGCAACACCCCAAAATTCCCTTCTTTCACCCAGTTGCACAGAATAGCCGCTTTCTCTTTCCCAAGCAGCCTCGCTCGCCGGATCACCGGCACTGGGAAAGCAAACAAGCTATATTTAGCTCTCCGCTGGCACACAGTGTGGTGCAATCGTGCTGAGCTGTAATTTTTCATCAACAAGTTTTGAATAGTCACTTGGCACAAGAGAGCTTGATTTTCTGCTCTTGCCTGCAGTCCTGTTTGCCCCAGGGAAGGTGTGACTGCCGTGCGGCGGTGGCGCCCGCGCTCCGGCTCAGCAGCTCTGCCTTGGGGACAGGGCTGGCACGTCCCCCAGCCTCGCCGCTCGCCTGCAGACGCTCACGGAGGGCGCCGGTGATCTGTAAAACGGTGGTGCTATTTCACCGCGTCTCCTTTATTGAACTCCGGGTTTTCCAGTAAGTCACCTGCGCTTTGGTTACCTGCACGGAGCACCCCGGCTGCCCGGTGATGACAGGACGGCCCCAGGAGGAGCCGGAACCGCCCCGCACACGGGTAGCTGCGGTGCCCGCTGCGCTCAGCACTGCGTGGTGCTCTGTTCCCCCCCTGCCCCTCAGCCCGTGCTTCCAAGGGCCACGTCTGGGAGAGGGTGTTTATCGCCCACGCGCCTGTGCCGAAGATGAGCGTTCGCGATGGCAAGCGCGGACAGGTCACCGTCTCGTCCCCGAAGCCGGTGCCCATGTTGGGAATCCACTCACTTGCAGGACGCAGCCCTGCACGGCGCCTTCCCCAGGCTGAGGTTCAAACTCCAAATCCAAGCTCCAAGTTATTCTGCAGCAGCAGAATTTTAGAAGAATCCCTCAGGATGCCATGCTGCAGACACTGCTGAGATGCTCTGGGATCCCTCCCTCAGTATTTGCACACTGAAGTCACCCAGGCTGACGGCGCAGTGAGCACTACCCTTTGCACTTACAAGCTTAGTCACAAAGAGGAAGCAAAGAGCCTTATCTCCACCAAGCTCCCTTTCCCCTCCTCATTCCTGCTGTCTTCCTATTTATCGTAGTATTTCTCTCTGCAATGCAAAATTAAGCATTATGACAGGCACAGGGGAACAAAGTGTGTTGGGCAACAGTTCTACAGTACTGCCAACAAGATCAGAAGGGAAAACAGACTTTCAGTCTGCCATATGCCCCATGGAGTGACTCCGCTGCATTTGTCCAACACGTGCTGCTAATCTGAAGCAGTACCTGCTCAGAGAGTGCATTTCAATCCATCACTTAAGTTCTTCTGCTCGGCAAGCGAATGTAGGTAACACAACTCCAATTTGTTGGGAATGGGAAACCAGGGGGCTGGCAGTTTGGCCATCTGTCAAGAAATGCATCCACTAAATGCTGAAGGTACTTTTACCAAATTACTCCACCATTTCCTTCTCTTCCTACTCACATGATAGACAACATCATACAATAGATACTGAAACTGTTGCTTCGGAGTAAATTCAAAGCAAAACCAATGCAGCCACTGAAAATTCCATGCATCACTATAAATACCTCCATCCTTCCAAAAGTATTTTTCCAAACGGTATTTTACCATCTGGATGGGCCTCCGATGCACACTATTTAGCTTAATCCTACTCTCACAGAGATCTCTGGAGCAAACCCTGCACACTTGGAGTCGCTGAAGGTTGGTGCTCACAAGGAGCTGTCTGCGCAGCGCCAAGGTCACGATGAACTCGGAGGGCTCCGCTTTGAACTCCCTACCACCGGAGACCGAACTCAAGCCACAAATAAATGAAAACCCGAGCGAGTAGGACTCTACACGGGTGTCCTGGTCACTATGAGGAGCAAGGGGGTGGCCTCGGGACGGTCCATTTGCTCTTTGCCCGTCCCCACTCTTGCCCGTTCCTCCCTTCAGACTCGAACGCTTAAGCTTTACATTAAAGGGACTATTCACATGTCTAAAGTCACGTACGTGCGATAACAGCTGCAGATGTAAAGAACTTACTTTGTACTACTGCAAATCATGTCAGTTACTACCACCTACAAGCACAGAAGCTGCAAAGCCAATTTCTGTTAGTTCCAGTTTTGATCAAGGCACTCCATGGAAACATCCCAGCCCTGTGCGCTGCCTAAATGATCTCGGGCAGATATCGAAATGTGTTTGCTGTTCACGCCGGTCCCGCACCCGCTGCCATGCCATGCCAGCACACCTGGGCCCTAGCAGAGGAAAAGACTGTATCGGCAGCTCGCTTTTCAGCATGGAACAGGCAGCAGTGGCAAGTGCAACCCCATTTAATTCAACAGAAGGGATTCACATTGTGGCACACAGTTGTCCATTAACAGAACAAACCCCTGTCCCCCTCCCTTCTCTGGCTGGCAATTGCAGCAAATCTTCCATGAAAATACATTTCCTGTAATGTTCTGGTCATGGTCGGCAAGAGCTGCAGCCCATTTCCATAAAGCCACCATGTGGAAAATTGCCTTGGCTGTTAAAATGGACTAATGCAAAGGAATTTTTTTAGTGTTGAAGCCATCAATCCTTTTAAAAAAACCTCCAGTTTCCAGAATAATAACCAGTCACCAACCAGCAATAAGGCAGAGTCCTCAAACCAGGGAGACGGCAAATCAAAGAGGTTTACAGTAAAACCCCTCTTCACCCAAGCAGCACTTGGAGCCTGTTCACAGAGCAACGTACCGAGCAGAGGAGCCCCGAGAGCCTTGTGCCGGCAGCTCTGCTCGCCGAGCACAATCCGTCCTTTGCACCTGCTCAAGAGCAAACGGTGACACTTCCGTGGAGCCCCAAGGTCAAGTCCCAGTCCCCAGACCCTGTTCCTTGCTCCTGTCCTCCAGGGCTCCCTAATTCGGCTCCTACAAAGAAGCATGTATCAAAAGCCTCTTCTCCGCTGCCTCTGCAACCATGAGCAATGTGGATTTCTCTCGCTCCCTCCTCTTCCCTCAGCATTTTGGAGGACATAAGGCTTGTGTCAGAAGCCGTGGGCTTCACAAACACAGAACAGAAAATACATCCTAGAAACCTTCAGTCCCCAGTTCCTGCTATAGTAGTAGGTAATTTCTGGATTAAGAAGGAGAGGTAAAGTTCACTGCAATACTTAAGAGGGCGTCACTGAAGTGAAGGAAAGATTTATCAGGAAGCACAATACCCATGATTAAAATAACTCATAGAGTTAGGAAAAACAGGCCTTTTTTTTTTCTTTTTGTCAGTTAAACATTTCTGTGACTCAGCCCTTGCCTACTGGGCTGGCAGGGCTGTGGTTCCAGGCCCCATGCCACCTCTAAGCGAGACATCTAGAGCAACAGCTTTCCATTTTTCCCTTGCTTGCTCAAGTAGGAAATGAAGTTGAAATCTCAGCTGTATCTACACGAACAGAGAAGCTGCTGAACGCTCTTTTTTTGTCCCTCCAGCTTCACTGGCTTCTTTTCTGGAACACGAGCACCTTCTTTCTAGCCTTTTTTTCTAATGCCCGACTGGCAGCAAGGGCAAGAGTGCCGCAAGCACCGGCAGCAGGAGCGCGCGCGCCGCCAGCCTCGGGGTTCCTGCACGGGCACACGGAACGCCGTCAGCAGCGGCTGCGAGAAAGGCTTCACGCAAGGACCTCCCTCTCTGGAATCTTGGTTTCTCTGTCACACTCACTATGCAAAAATGCAGTATGTGCCGGGTCAGCAAGCAGCTGAGGCATTTTTAAAGAGAAATCGAAGCTCTTCGGCTCGTCTGTGCTTCCTGTAAGCACGCCGGACCGTCTTCCTGATTTATGGCTCCCACGCTGCTGCTGTGATTAAAAGCCTAACGGTTTGTTTTCGTTTCTACTTAGCCTGATTATTTTCTGCCCTTCCTCCGACTTCAGCCTTCTTGTCTGTCTATGCCTTAAAAAAACCAAAAGGATCCAGAAACAACAGTTAATTACAACCAGAAAACATTCTTAGGTTTGCATCCCTGTAGCCCTCAGTCTGAAAACAGGTTGGGTTTTGTCAGACAGATGAGTGTCTTTGGAAAAGGCCCTCTCCAAACGATGGCAGTGATTAATTTGGGGCAGAAAAGGGACCCACTGGTCAGACATGAAGCTGTGCAGGTTTTTGGTTGGGACAAGTCAGTTGAGAGCTCTTCAAAGCCAAACGAGTGAGCCTGCAGGATGAGCCTTGACTTTGTTAATGAACCCGGTTGCTCAGCAAGAGCTCTGAAAAAGGCTCCCCGTCCTCCGCTGCACTGCGCCAGCGCGGAGCAGAAGCAGCGCAGCGCGGGACCAGAGCGGAACAGCTGGCACACACACGACTACCGTTGCTTCAGAAGCTGCTCGAAGTTTTTACTCCATTTAGAAAAATGCTGTGCAGAAAATGCTAAGCCCAATGGGTGTTTAGGTTCTTGTTTACGTTTTACAGCCTTGGCAGCTACGTGGTTATAGAAGATAAACCACATTTCCAAGGAGGCTGAAAGAACACAGCAAACTCGCTACGGGCTTGTGGTTGTTCGCAGCGCGGAGTTCTTGTATTAATTCTGCTATTGCAGCTCCGGAATAGGCCCGTGATGCCAACAGGCTGCTGGGGGACGCGAGCTCCCCCCGGCAAAGCGCTTCTCCAGCCAGGTAGCTCGGGGGCCACAACAAGCACGGCAGATAATTTTAATGCCAACATTTGGTATAATCATTATCCAGGCTAGAAAGGCTCCCCTTTATATAAAAGGCACCCATCTTTGGCTAGTAAGAAAAATTACTGTGGGTAAAAAAAAATTATATAAATCTGACTGAAACCCAGTGAACTTTTATAAGGGTAAATACCACAGTAGAAATGCACGAGCACTGTGCACAGACACATACCCCAGCTCAGCCCTGCCAGCTGGCTTAGTGGTGTTACAGGTAAAAAGCAGAACACCACAATGATGGATTTGGTGAGGGTTCGGCTAAAACGGAGGTATCTTCCCTTTCCTCCCCCTTCCTCGCAGGTGTTACTCATCCCGTTTCTCCGAGGCCTCCAAGCCCCTTCCCCGAGGCCGCGGCTCCCGCACAGGCCTGGCTGCACCTCCTGCAGCGCGAGGTGCGGGCTCGCAACAGCCACGTCTGTCATTGCCAAACGTTTATCAAAGAACTGGTCAGGGGACACGTCCTCCCAGCCAGGCTGAAACAGGGAAGCAGCAGGTCAGGGCGTTTTGAAGCGGAAATTCCAGGAAGGAAAACAGGATCCAGCACGGTATTTCCTTTGTGAGGAGTCACAGTCATTTTCACTGTGCTTTCTCAAACCACTGTCCCAAACAATTTGGCTTTTCAACTTTTTTTCCCCAAGGAAACAAAGACACTACAAAGATTTTTCATTTTGAATGACTTTTGATCAATAATGCAGTATCCCAAACAACTCTTTGCTACCGTCGCAATATGCTGAACACTCATATAGGTCTTCCTGCGACTGTTGTTTTTCCCCTCTACAACGCGTTTCTTACCAGGTGACATATCAGGAGTTAGGGAAACCCCATCCAAATGAGAGCCTATCAAGTTTTGGAACGTTATTCCCCTTGCATTAAGTAATCTGATAATCTTTAGCTTGTATCGCACTAGTTATCTTTTTCCTGTCACAGAATTCCCTATATTTGCAGTTCAGGACACTTTAGGAACTCGTGAAGCCCCCAGTGCCCCTTCCCAAAGTAAAATACTGCCCTTGCAGGAGCAATGGGGTTTTTTTTCCTCTCTGTGGCAGACCCCAGGCCACATCCCTGACTTAACAGTGATGCCTCTTTTTCTCTCAGTCCTTAAGTTTGCACCGCAATTATTTTTTTTCTGTAGGGATAGGAGCAAAGTGTGTTTCTGCCACTGTATTTCTATTTTTTCCACAACTTTTAACCTGAAACCTCCAGACACTAACCGAGAGTTAGTGTAGCTTTTTTTTTTAGTGTAGCAAGTAGCACTTGCTACTGCTTTTAAAATCCATATAACGAGACTGAGCTTAAATGCAGTGTTTTTCAAGTCACATGGAGAGACCTGTATTGGTCTTTAAAACACCTTTCAACAGAAACAAGTAAAAATAGATGTTTCCTGGGAAATCTAAGGGCCAAGAGCACCAAAGGCTGCAAGGATGGAAGCTTTGTTTTAAAGAAGGACTAGGAGCTTCCTCTCTTCTAGCAGCTCCTGCAACTGTCAGGACAGTAACATAGAGCAAACCAAACCCAAGTTGTCCTCCCAACTTTGCCAGTGACTCAGCTACAGCCCAAACACTTCTTATACCAAGACAGGTTTTATTTGAAACAGGGAGGATACTTGTCAGGTAGTCCCGTTGCCTTTCTGAGCATAAATAATGTTTTATAAGTACGTTTATTCTGAGAATAAATAAGAGGCATTTTACACCTTTGCATGTAAAATTAATTGACAAAAGACAGCCTAGACAGTAGAAAGTGCCAGTGACCTCAGATTGCATGAACAAAATGGAAATTAAAGAAAGGAAAGAAAAAAAAAAGCCTTATATGCAGGATTTTCAGTTATTAAGGGCTTGTTGTTGCAAGATGTTCCACTGCAGGAAAACACATTGGTTTGCTGTGATTTCAGTGCATAAGTCAAGACCTGTTCTCAGTAGTAACTCTGCTTAAAAAACAGGTCCAAGTTCAACTGCATATTTTATGATATTCTGTGAATAGCAAGGCAATGTAATAAGAATGCAAATTTCTCGCAATTCACTGCTAATGTCTATATTTCCAAACTGAAGATATTGTAGAAAGCTACAGAAAAGTAAGGCTGAGGAGGGTTAGAATTTTAATTCACTGTCCCCAAAGACGGACATAAAAAGAAAATAGTCCCCTAGGCAATCAGGAGACGGTGGCTGTTTGCAAGGACGCGGTGTCTCATCGCCACTATGGAACGACACTTCTCGGCGGGACCAGGTTTGCTCACAGCCCCAGGCTCCTGCTCGGGCCCCTCCAAATGTCCCCGTGGGGGCAGCAAGCGGCAGAGCACGGGGACAGTCACTGTTTGGCAGAGGCTCCAGCCTCCTTCCAGGGCGTTTGCCAGCGTAATTAACTCCTGCCATTACCCATTCTTTGGACAACATTTCTAATAATGCATTTCCTGCCTTGTTTCCTGCCAAAATCCTTAAATGCAAGTCAGCACTCTGCAATAACTCATACATGTGTTTTTGGCATGGCATAAAACTTTTCATTCTTTTTATTTTGAAAAAAATATTCCTATTTAAGTCAAGAGCTTGGCACTGAAATGACCAGAACAAGAACGCCAACATGTATGATCTGAAGGAGGGGAAAATGAAACAAAAGAATAACCCATGTTCTTTTCCCCTTTTTAATTCCTCAATAAAACAAACAGAAAGGCAGGAATTCTTCTTGCTACTGAGATCATCACTAGATCTTCCTTTACTCAAAAAACATGGAATGGAAAAGCAGCTCGCGGAGCTGTACAGGACATCTTTGCTGTTTTGTGCTGAGGACGGATTGCACAGGGAACGTGACCCCGCTCAACTCTGGGCTTCTAACCCACGAGGTCCCCGGGCTAAAGAGCCTAGGGGTGGCTCCAGTCTGCTCATGGGTAGCAATTCCCACGCGGAAGCAAAGATGGATGAATGACCGGGGGCGGTTCTCCTCAGGCATGCGTTCACTTATTGGAATGTGCTTTTCCAGGAGAGCCCTGGACACTCGCATGGCACCAACGCGGTGCTGCCGGCAGCTGAGCCTCCCACCTCTCCTGGTTCAGGAAAAGGGAATGGGGTTGGGCAGGGACCAACACAGCCCAGGAAGCAGCCTGTCTGAGAGGCACCACAGCAAGGTCACTGAACAACAGCGCACCCCTCCAAGGACATTCAAACAAACCAGAGAGAGACTGGAGGCAAACGGAGACACTCGGCCAGCGATCGAGGCCTGCTCCAGCGTCCTCTTGCTGCCCCCGTCTACCAGGATGCAGTCGGGGGCCTCACTAGCCCCAGCCAGCGCTCCAGGCACAGAGCTCGCCGGAGCCACCGGCAGAAGCCCCTGCCCCGGCCCACGTTGCTGTGAGCAGCCGGGCGCCTCTGGCGCCGCTTGCACCCACGCAGACAAGAGCGGAGCAAGCAGGGCCCTACGGCCCCGTGCCGGGTGCTGCGGAGCGGGATCCCGCGGCCCCGCGCCGGGCGAGCGCCCCGCTGCAGAGCCAGGCCCCGCAGCCCCGCGCTGGGCGGGCGCCCTGCTCCGCTCCCCGGCCACTGCAGCTGCAATTGCAGCCCTCGGCGCAGCTCTCCTGGGAGCGCAGAGCACAACTGCCAGCCACGCTTGACTTTCAATACTCAATCACTGAAACTAAACCCAGACTTTCTTCCTAAGTAGCTAAGGATCCTCTGACGGGCTCACTTAGCTCCTGTGGCATCAAGCCAAACAAACCAACTACATCTTTCGCAGGTTGCGAGCGAGCTGAGTGCCACACTTGAAATTCTCTTTTCCTTGATGCAGAGAAGGGGAGGAGGAACCCAATGGTAAGGAACAAACCAAAACAGTGAAATGTCCTGCTGCCATTTGTGACAAGAAGAGTCGTCATTTACTTTTAGAACACATTTACTTTTAGAACACATATGGAATGTGTAGTTCCTGATGTGTAGTTCCTCTCAACCTAAATTTAATAGTTTTCACATTAAAATATTTGAGGATGTGCCAGGCACATAGCTCAGCCCCTCCATCTAATCCAGCCTTAGATGCCTGACCAAAACTGAACAAGGAAGAGGGGGTCTCCTTAGCGCCACACTCATGCTTGCCTTTGTAGAGAAGATGCCTGGGCCCTAAGAGCAGGCCTGGAAGGAGCCACCTGGCAGGCAGGACCTTTCCACCCTTTGGACGCGCTGCATCGATCTAGCGACGCAGGGCTGCAAAGCTACAGCTACCTCCTTGCAGGTCCCGTCCTGCCTCTCCAGCCTGGGGCAGTGCTTACCAGCTCTGCTCCCGTGCACATCCTCCTCCTCCTGCCCTGCAAGGTCAGCAGCTCAAGAGACGAGCAGGAATTTTTCAGACCTCGCCTGTAACTTCCCCACATGGGCTCGGAGGTGTGATTTAAAAGCATGGCTTAGGAGCATGTGAACTTTTTATAGAGTTTAAAAGGCAGCCTAAACAAGTAGGTCTTTGTTACAACCTGCATCATCAAGCAAGGTGAAAAAAATAAAAAAGATTATATGACATGTCATGTAATTCTAGCTTTAGCCATTAGTCACATTTAAATGGGTTATAAATAGGAAGAGGGAAGAAAGGCCAATAACCAGAGTGAACTGGCGCGAGCAGCTCCCGCACCGTAAACACTTGCTAATCACCTCCTGGAGCAGGAGGGCCGCAACGCGGCTGCAGAAGCCGCGGGAGGCGGCGCGGCCGGGCACTGCTCCTGCGCTCCCCTCACCGAGCCCATGGAGCGCGGCGTGAAAGAGGCTCCTTCCCCTTCACAGAGACGGGCATTAGAGCACAGTACAACCTGACGTATCCAAGAAGGTAATCGCTGGAATTCGCAAGCTCCCTTCTGTGCAGGTTGCACAGCTTCCTCTCAGGGTGATCTGGGATGTCATGGTTTATAGAGCTCTGGCGGCCTGCTCAGGTTTCACCTATCTATTCGGTTTAAGTTTCTGCAGGTATCCCAACAGGCCTGCACACAAACACAGTCTCATGGAAAGAAGACAAAAACGCACGTACGGTTTTGGGTGTGCAAGCACTGCTGTGACTCCCATATGAAAAATCTGCTCTCTGATCTGTTCTGCACCACAGAAGAATCCTCCAAGTCTCTCCTACCCCCGTCCTACAGTTACAAGTATAACTGTTCTTTTTGTTCTCATGAGCAGTTATTCCTGGATTTGGGACCGGCCAGGCTGCTCTCCAGAAAACAGCCTTTTCATGGCAATCCCCAAATAGCTTCAGAAGCCAGGAAATATCCCAGTTAGGAAGGGGGCCTCATCCTGCTTGATGACGAATTTGGCAGACTGAACACACATATCTCCCAAATGTTTAAGGAATTCGTCCTTCAATTCCCGCAGGATTTCCAGCTGGGTGTTATACTGACAGCCAGGGCGTTATCACAGCCAAGCACCATCCACGCAGTCTAGCGGAGACTCTAGTGATCAGCCAGCAGGTTTTATAAGTTACAGCTACAGCCTTTCTACGGTGATTCATATTTTCATTCTCGTCCAACTGCACCCCAAGTGTCATCTCCTCCCTCCAACACGAGCTGGAGCTGGAAAAGAAAATGTCCCACGATGGAAACTCGGGAAGTTGTTTCCAACGGCAGCAGGACAGTTTGCGGCAAGACGGCTCCTGCATTTGTTCCAGGGTATTTAGAAGATCTTTATTTATAGTGTCCAGCTGAGTGACAGGAAATCTTTTTGCAATCACCCCAGTTGAGCAGGGGGGTGCCGGAGCTGCGGAAGGCTCCTCTCCCGCGGTGCGGCGTTCCCATGCGTGCCCAGGAAGCCCGGGCCTGACGTCCTGGCCTCCTGGCATCGGCCCCTGCCCTGCCGCCGGTACAAGATCGCTCGCACGCCGCCCCGCGCCACGCAGGGAGCTGCTGTCAGCACCGGCGCTCCGGGGTGTGCGCACCCCACACACCTGCACGTGCTCTAGGGGCAGCAGCCCTCACAGGGCTGCCGCCTAACGGCTTTGTCACCTGTGGCCTCCAAACAGAGAAATCAATGGGATAAAAACTTCTCCTCTGCACTTTTGTGCAGGCAGTGCATAACGAAAGCTCCAGTGCAATGCAACAGATAATGCAATCAAAAATAACTGCTGTGAAAATACCTAAGGTCAGGCTGCAAGCAGCCCTTTTGTGAGGTGTGCGATGATGCCTAGGCTATTCACAAAGCAATACTGAGACCCAGGCGTTGCAGGAATATTTGTGGGTTTTTTATATGCACCAATAAATAGAGTTGCTGCTGCTCTTGCAGCCTTTCTGCGCTGCTGCCCTGGGCCAGTCGGCCCGCACCGCCGCGCCGTCCCCACACGGCCCTCTTTCCTCAGCACCAGAGCCAGCTGAGCGGGCCACAGAGCCGGCCAGCCCGGGCACAAATCCTGCTGCCCTCCCTGAAATGCCTGGGAAACGATCCCGTCTCTATCATGAACAACTTACACTCCCTGGGCTGGGCCTGCTGCTGGGATGGAAATGGGATGGACAACTTCCTTCTGGTTCCCCAAAGGTAAAATCCTACCGGAGAGAACAAGCCTGATAGGAGTGTCTAATTTCAAAGCTTTGGATCAAGCGTGTCTCTCCTGCCAACAGCTATGGTTACAACAGCACGGAAACACTCGAGGCAACTGCAACGTTTTTGCATAGGAACTGCTGTTATAGGTACTGGATGCAGAGGGAGGTGGCATCCAGACTAAGAAACCTGGCAGGAGGTTAATCCGGGGAAGAACTCAGCGATGATAGCGAAGCGGAGGAAGCTCTCAGAGACCTGACAGATACAAGCGCCCGACCAGCACGTAAAAGCAGTGCCGCGTGCTCAGCGCGCTGGCTCGCGGAGCCGGGGGAATACGCACCACCGCATCCTCGCCCGCACGGGAGCTTTCGAGCATTCCCCTGCATGCTGCAGCCCAGCGCTCCTCCTCTCAGCACTTAGACACCGTGTCAAGCCCTACAGAGCTCCCAAAGCCAAACCCGGCAGAGCAGATGCCCTCCCCTACACAGGCAAGGAATTCCAACTATGTCTTCATTAAGATCAAAAGACTTCCTTGCTATTTAACAAAAATCTGTATTGTTAACCAACACAGAGCCTGACACATCTGAAAAGCCTAGTCAAGACAAGACTTGTGTGGTGGCCTCATTTTCTCCTCATCCTTGGTTTGGGACTGCTCAGCTCATTCCTGTTCTCTTGCCAGTCTCTGATTCTCCTTTCATAACCAGACATACAACTTTGCCACTGAACAGCTTCCTCATAGTCCCTTTACCGTGGGAGCCACCTCAGTCCCCACAGCAAACACTAGAAGCTGAGCTCACATTGATAACGTTGTGGCAGCTAGTTTTTAGCCCAACCTAGAAATACAGTCCAAAAAAAAAAAAAAAAAAAAAAAAAAGAAAGGAGGAAATCTCCTGGGCAGAAAGGGCTTGAGATGATTTATTCGAATGTGTTGCAAGTAACTCAATAATACCAGCCACAACAGTGAGCAGTGATGGAAGCCTGACTCAGACACTCTGACCTGGAAGGATTTCCGAGTTCCCATTTTGGCCCCGGGAGAGACGCTAAGGCCCGTGCGGACCGGAGGGCTCCTATGCCCACACGCACACACGCTTTCCAGTACACTGTGCAACGGATGAGGTATTTTCCTTAGTGTGGGTATTCATGTTAATTGGCCCCAACTGTACTGGATTCAGCAGGTGGGATGAATGTGTTGGGTTCTGCTGCCTGCAGAACTACCCAAGATGCCTGCCCTCTTTCAGGAGACCTCGTTAGAAGAGGTGCAGGTGGCAAGAGAGGGGAGAAAGAGAGGAAAGAAGAACAGCAGAAGGTAATCCTGCCCGTAATGATGAAAGCCACGTTAACAGGCAGGCTGGCTGAGTGATTCCAGTTACAGCTGGCGATTCCTGGGCTCTCCCCAAATCCCGCCAGGAAGGCGCGGGCTGTCAGGCGAGTGATGAGTCAGCACTCGCTGCTGTTTGCCTTGCTGCGAGGCATCGATTTCCCGCCAGCGCTCCGATACAGGGTCGCAGGTACCGCAGCTCAAATCTTTACTGCGAGCCCCGGGGTCAGGCAGCAAGAGCTCTTAGCCTAAACAAACAAACGAAAAAGTCACTTCTATTTTTACAGTATTTGCTTGGATGTCTTTCTGAAAGCCTGAGAGGAGAAAATATAAAAAAACAAGGATCTGTTTTAAAGATGCTAAGGATAAAAATGAATCATGCACGTTGCATGCAAAAGTTTCCTTCAAAACTCCCTGAATATTTCCTAGTAATTAGCAATCTCATATATGTGCATGTATAACGACACAAGAACTAAGCCTAAGCTTTGTTCTTAACTCCAATATGCAGAGGGAATTTTTAGAAGGTGACACTCTGCCCACCAGCACCTCTCCAGAGCTCAGGCCTCTTCGGGCAGACCCGAAGTGAGACAGCAAAAAGCCACCAGAGACCAAGCAACTCTAGTTGGTCCTGACGATACTTCCAGACAACAACAAAAAAAGAAAATTGGGTAAAATTAAAACCAATGCAAGCAAGGCGCGAGGAGCTCGGGTGCTCTCCCTGAGCCCTCCCGGGGGAAGCAAAAGGAACGCGAATATTTTGAGCCGTGCTGAGGTGCCATCACACAAATGCTACCGGCAGCAAAATACTGAGTCAGACCATAAAAAGTTAATTGCAAATCACTGTTTTCTTCTTTAAATTGGCAGGAAATTGTGAAATATTTCCTCTATAAAACATAGGTGAGCTATTATGCAGAATTTACCATTAACACGGCCAAAAGGAGGGAAGTACAAAGCAAAGTAGTAACAACTTGTGCTAAGAACCAGTTGCTTCTGAGAGAGACAAAGTCACTGGGCAGGAAAGGAGTGTACATAAAAATGTAAGTCCGGGATTTATGGCCTTCGCTGGCTTCAAGACAGGCCACTTCAGAGTTATTTCAGGCTGTGAATGAAGAAGGCCCAGGTGCTATTTATTACACACCTTGCAAGAGGTTTGGGATATAGAGCTGAAAGCCATATGTAATTAGCACTGCTAAGAAATTCAGGTTGCAAGGGGCAAGGCGGGTCTCAACCCTTTCTGCTTGAGACCTGGGAACAGGAAAGCGCCGGAAGGCGCCGCTGGGCTCTGCTTAGCTGTCTGCGGGCATGAGGCAGCACCAGGGAGCTCGCTCATCCCGCCGGGGCCGAGCGCAGCCTCGGGAGGCGCAGATGCCATTTGGTACAGGCGAGAGCTACAGCGCGCCAGCGAGGACGCGCTCAGCTTCTGCCACCTTCCCTGGAAAACGCTCTCCCCCGGTTCTGAGAGTCCTCCGAGTCCAAGAGCCGTGCGCTGCTAAACAGCTCCTCCTTCGGCAGCCACAGAGAAGCCTCTGCGAAGCGTCTGGAGCCCGCCGCGCAGCGCGGGCACGGTACGGAGGGCTTTGAGGCTCTTGGTACCTACAGGAAATAATCCCCCCAAAAATCACTCCTCAGGTGACTTCTCAGAGTGGACTTCTAGCAGAGTACTCTGCTCTGGCAATAGCAGAAGGGGGAATAGAAATACATCAAGCAGCACTTATAGAGGCTCTGTCACCTCAGCTCTACGTTTGTGAGAAGTTCTTCTCATCAAACCTTACTTTAATTCCATTGGAAAAAAAAATGGATTTCTTTTTTTCAGGTCACACACGCCTTCAGAAACGAGAGAATTTGTCAGGGCTGTCCCAGCTCTGGGTTCCTCCGACGATCCGACCGCCCTCCCAGCGGCCGCGTCCTTGCGCCCACCCGCATTGAGCGGGGCTCCAGCACAGGACCCTGCCCCAGCTGCTGTCAAAACTGAGATTCTTAGAAATTAAAGGCCACGCTGCAGCTTTGCCTGACAAAGCAAAATATTGGTCAATAATGGAAAATGCATCTGCCCTAATATTTACTGGAAATACAAGCATAAACAGAGGTAAGCTTTATGGAGCTAGGACTATGCCACCTCCACCTTGGCCTTCTGAAGCAAGCCTGTACACAACGTTCACCAAAAGTTGAGTTTATTTTAAGCAGTTAAATCAAATTCTTACCACATGTTCAGTAAGGTTGCTGTCAAATGACTGTAAGTTTAAAATAGAGACTTTGCACAATGATCAGAAAGACACAAAACAGTGACCCGTGTCCTATGCCTGACTGAAGCCGTTATCCATGATAACGGCTCTCCTGTGTTCTGCAATGCACAGAATCCATAGGCCTCAACATATAGTCCCAGGCACACCAGGTACGTCATTATTTTCAAACTGTTGTTAAAAGGGGAAAAAAAAAAAAAGAAAGTAATTATCAAATCTTTTTCCTCAGCATAGCATAGATTTTTCCTTGCTGATTGAAAAACAATAAAGGGCAAAAGGGCAAGATCTGAGGCCTGGGTAAAGAGTACTTGCAAATTTTTAGGTCGAAAAACAAAATTACTAAGTCATGACACAACTTTTAGTTAAAGAATAATGAAACACTGCCAAAAGCTTTGCAAAATTGGGTTAATAAAAGCATACATTCAAGCACAGACATATCTAGGGCCACATCCTTGCTGCGCTGCCAACAAAGAAACAAAATGCAAAGAATAATTAGGCTCGATACTATGCGCTAGTCAGAAGCTTTAAGCTGGAGATGAATAAAATACCTCCGGGCAGCAATTTGGAGAGTTCCCACTTTTGCCTACTCTTAGTTACCATGTCCAATTTGAAGACGCTCGCCACAAACCTGGGCATCCCTTGGCAGCCGACCTGGCTCTCCAGCGAGCCCGTCGGTGGATGCAAAGTGCTCCACGCGCTGAGGCCTAAGGACGAGGCCACGGCAAACACTGCCACCCTGATCCTGCCACCCGGTCAGCTGGGCTCGACCGGCCAGCGGAGGGAAGTGCCCCTTGCTCCCTGCTGATGGGAATTTCACAGCCCCCTGCACATGGAGCTCCACCCAAATGATAAGCCCAAGTGTCTCAGAAGCTCTAATATTACAGGAGTGACTTGGTAAAGCCTTCACTGCCAAACAGTTGGTGTCCTGACATGTCTCTGCAGCTCCTAAGCACAGATATAATAAAACCTCATCAAGAACAGAGCTCGACAAAAGCAGAGACACGGGGCTGGGAGCTGCGAAATTCATGCTGGAGACAGAACAAACGATGAAGTGCTGAGCTCTGATAACTGCGTCTTCTGCGGGGCGGGAGGGGAGCTGTGAAGGGCTCATCAGGGACTCCCAGACAGGGCCGCACCGAGCATTAACCACAGCTCTTACTAGCCTGCCACAGGTTACCATTAGTTTATCATTTTCTCATTTCTAAAGCATCTGAAATCTTTAGGAAGAACGGCAAAAGTGCAAGCATGCAAACGCTCTCTGAATTGTGAAGAAATACTTCTGTCATCTTTTCTTCAGCGTGACACACAGATGAAAAGCTCAGCAAGAAAACTTCTAGGACAGACGTGTATAGAAACATATACACAAAGCCAAGACTAAGCCCCCAGAGGGGGCTTATAAAAAAGGGAGGAAAAAAAGAAGAAAACAACAAAAAAGAGGCAATCTACATGGTGCCTGAAACAGGCCTCAGCAGAACGTGGGGCATGCGCATGAGCCGGGGGAAGAGCACTCGCAACTCCCTTCCAACAGGCTACCAAGCACACAGGCTCTCCACAGCAACGAGCAGCCCACACTGCATGGATTGCTAAGAGCTGGACATTTGTAAATGATTTCCATGCGAACACTGTGTCTCGAGGAGACCCGCCAGCTCAGGCGCTCGCGCTTTCCTGTGGGGCGGAAGGAACCAGGAGGCAGCAACAAAGCCCTTCTGGGTCTGGGGGAGGCGGTGGCAAGGAGGCGCGCGCTTCCCGCCGCTCCGTGTGTTTGTGCCCCTGCTGCTCGGCGCTGGCGCCCGCGCCGCCCCGCTGCACGCCGGGCACCGGCAAGGAGGACGCGGCCGGTGGGGCACAGGGCCACTGGGGACAACCCAGGAAGCGGCCCCGAGCCGAGCGCCTTCGCTCGGGCCCCTCGCGGAGCAGATGGACAAGGTGCTCACGGGCAACTTGGCACGTTGCTAACTCTGCAAGTCAAATTAAAGAACTAAGATCACACAGCAGACCTGT
The DNA here is from genome assembly GCF_059628265.1 of Tinamus guttatus. NCBI lineage: Eukaryota > Metazoa > Chordata > Aves > Tinamiformes > Tinamidae > Tinamus > Tinamus guttatus. The sequence continues at coordinate 962,739 of NW_028289461.1, forward strand.
TCTTCCTCCCCCCGCAAAAAAATCACCTGAACAGATTACATCTCATGCAATTTTAGGCATCATCTTGAGGCAAACTTGAGGCCAGTTCACAGGAAATGCTTTGCTTCTGCTTTCTGAAACACCAGCGTGATGATCCAAAGCAGACATCCTACCATTACCATCTGCTTAAGAAAACAAAACAAAACAAAAAAACCCACAAAAACCCCACACCTCTTTTTCAACAGTTATTTGGGACTAACTGTACAAGGAATGAATAGGCCTGCGTTCCTCAGAATCTTGAAACCTGCCCTCTATCCAAATGACGATGAGAACTGCAGATAACTGATTTAACTGGCAGACACAGCCAGTTTCAGTGATCCTTGGAGCCCCAGGTTTTACAGGCCCAAACAAATCAATCTCTTTCTTTTACTGGCTGTGTATAAAACATAACATTTGCTTCAAGAAGTGCCTCTCCAGAAGTCTTTTGAATTTAAAACAGGCAAAATGATTCACAGAGATGGAAAAAATAAAAAATAAAAAAAGTAAAATTTAAGTGTGCTGGGCCATTAGAACCAAACCCACCCATTTCTGGGTGTTTACTCTATCAGTGCAAAGGAAACAGGAGAAAAAAAGGAAGGAAAAAAATGAAAGGATTTGAAATGCTTGGCAGCCCAGGACTCGCAGTCGTTAAGCCCAAAGCAGAGCAGCAGAACAATAAAAAGCGCAATTGCCCTGTAGATTTATGTGCCACGGCACGCCGTGGAATGCGGTGCAGGAGGGCACTGCGCGGCGATAACACTGCGTGCCCGGCACGGCCAGCAGCTCCGGGCTCCTGATCTGTACGGTGGGCACCTCGGAGCGACCTTCGTGCCCTCCAACATTCCCAAGGAGGCCGCTGTATTTGGGAGCGCAACTTAGCTGCTTTGTTCTGAGAGATAAATGTACAGTTGGGAGGGCAATGGCTTAAATTTAGCATCAAGTAGCAAATGTAGAGAGGCTGGTACATGAGATTTAAAGGTGAAATTGAAGCCCACTCTCCAAAAATGAAAGTAAATAACATGAGAATTGGAGTGAACGCTGTCGGAATGGTTGTTTGCTGCTTTTATTTATTTATTTTCTTATAGAGTGAAAGAGAATGTCATAATTCAATTCCACCTAATACAGTATCCTTTCTAGGAGACGCCTTATGTGCAAGTGAGTGTAAAAAAGGCATTTCCCATCTGTTTTCCCCCATTTTCCTAGCCCTGAAATAAGCCCTTTTTGAGAAGGGGTCTGCTAACGGGCCCCGCGGTGCGGCGGAGAGCTGTGTCCTGGGACAGCGTCGCTGAAGCAACCCGCAGCGGCTCCTCCGAACCCGCTCCGTTCCCAGGCGGCCAACAGTCGCGTCTGCTTTTTGTTTAGCACGCTGGGGCTACAAACCCCAGATTATGTAAAACTTCCACATCCTTGCTCTTACGCTGCTGAAAATGAAGTTCTAATTTAGATTTAAGGAAGTAAAGAGGCCACATTAAGCAGAACTATTTCTGGATACGCAGAGACATGATGGAATGGGACAGGGTTAATTATTTTTCCTATACGCCCAGAATTAAGTGCACAGTTCTTGAGGCTCCAAAAGCATGCAGCAAAGAAAATCTTTTTCACAACTCACTGAAAAGAGGCCATAAGCATCTGGTTCTCGACTTGCTGGGGGTTCAGTAGGGAATTTGATTATTGCTTCACAACCTCAAGGAGCCCATTCTCAGGTAACGATACCAGAACCGAGAAAGTGCTATGCAGGATAACAGAGCTAAATACCGAACAGAGAACAGGCTTCGGGGCAGGATTAACAGCCAGAACACACGCGGGTCTGAGATGATTCATGTATCCGGACAGTTCTATATAAAGTTAATGGTTTGCTAGCCAAGCCAAGGTTCACAAAACGGGCATTTTTTTTGTTTGTTTCTGCTTGAACTTTGCATGATTTTCCCTACACTTCAGCAGCAGCAACCAGACAAGCTCAGGGTATTTATTTGCCTATAGGGGTTCTCGAATATCTTATAAATACAATAGGAGCCCACAGGAAAGCCCAAGATCCCAAGCCCCCTGGCTACACGCTTCAGCTTGCTGCTCCTGGCCGGCAGCAATCGCAGCAGAGGACCTGGGTGACTAACGCTGAAACACCTTGAGAACAGCAGCAGTCACCACAGAGGCAATGAAGGACACCGAAAACCGCACAAGCTCAAGCGAGAAAATGGGGAAAACGGCTTTAAAAGGAAGAGAAAAACATGGATATGATGCTAAAATAGCTACCATCTTCAAAGCCACCTTTCACTAAAGGAGTTATGTACGGCACTAGCAATCTGTATGTAAATAAAGCATATGGCATAAGCAAATGCCAGCAAAAGCTCTTGCACATCTTTAAGAATGAAACTTTTAAGGCAAACAGGTTACAAAGTGTTGTAATAAAAACGCTGATACGGCAAGGAAGGCATGTATGGTGTCTGAGAAAAATACCATCTATTTTTAAAAACCACTTATCTCCCGAAATGAAAGACACAAAGGTAGTTTGAGTAAAATCAGAAGCTTTGAACAGGTTTTAACACAAGCCACTGTCTTTATCAGATAACTTCAAACAGAAAATTCCTCTCCAGCTGATTATTTAGAAAGAGATCAAGGCACAGGAACACGCTGGGCACTAGTGGGGATGCCCTGAGGAGGGCTCGCTGGGGCTTTAGGGTGACTGTCCCTCTTGCCTGCTGCACGGATGCGGGAGACAGGGCACATGTAAGGGCAGCTCCGTTCCATAAGGGATTGCACAGCAGGTCTCCCGTGGAAGTAGAGAGCAAGGAACACGCAACGCGGTGCTTCGGGGATGTCTGCCACGGGGCGCAGACCTAGCGGGGAGCGCAGGGCAGAACAAGGGGACTCCGGAGGGTGCTGCGCATCTCCTCTGGAGGCGGCAGCACGGGCTCCTCCAGATGAAAGGGGTGCCCGGCTTGGACAAAAGGGATTACGGGCAGCCTGGAGAGCGCGGGGCTGCGCGAGGGCGACAAGCGCGGTCTGAGGGAGGGATTAAGCGCTCAGAAAAGAGAGCAAGCGGCCCGGCCGCCGGGTGTGTGACGGGCTGCGCACGGGGCTGCGGGGCACAGCGAGGGCCGGGCGGGGGCGCGGCGCGAGGGGCGCCCGGCGGGGAGGCAGCTCGGGCCGCCCGGGAGGCGGCTGGGGCAGCCCGGGAAGCGGCTGGGGCAGCCCGGGAAGGCAGCGGGACGCCCGGGAGGCAGCTCGGGGCGCCCGGGAAACAGCGGGCCGCGCGGCAGAGCCGCACGCTCAGGCGGGGCAGCGGCGGGGCGCCCGGCGCAGGCCGCGCGGGCCCTACCTGGGCGCCTTGGCGGCGGCGCTCTCGCGGCGCTCCAGCACGCCGGGCACGCAGCTCGTGAGCTCGGTCCAGTCGGCGTGCAGCCCGCAGCTCCAGCCCGTGGAGAAGCGGGAGAAGAGCCACGTCTCGCGGCGGTTGGGCCGGTAGCAGGTGCACTTCTTCTGGCCGGGCCGGCAGTCGCAGGGCACCTCGAGGCGCACGTTCTGCACCAGGTGGCGGCCGAAGGTGGTGCCGCCCGTCTTCTGGATGTGCAGGAAGACGATCACGTCCTCGCCCTTCATGTCGAAGGCGAGCTCGCGCTCCAGCTCGCGCACGGGGAAGTAGTACTTCTTCACGTAGTGCGGGTCCGGCGTGGGGAAGAGGTCCAGCTCCTCCGAGTAGGAGCGGCCGCTCGGAGAGCCCAGGCTGAGCCCCGGCCCCACGTACTGGTACAGGATGAGCATGAAGCACACGGAGACGGCCACGATCAGCAAGAACTTGCTGGTCCTCTCAACCATGGTCCTTCCCGCGCGCTTCATGTGTCACCATCTCCCGGGGCCGGCGGGCTGCCCGGGGGGGGGCGAGGGGCCGCCCGCAGCAGCCGCTCGAGCCGGGCGGCAGCGAGAGGCAGGAGCGGCGCCCGCCGCCGCCCCCGCCGCCTCAGCAGGGCAGCGCCAGCGCCATCGCGCGCGCCGCGGGCTGCGCCGGCCCCGCGGCAGCGCCGCCCCCGCCGCCTGCGCCGCGTTGTGCCGTGCAGCGCCGCGTTGTGCCGTGCCGCGCCGTGCCGTGCCGTGCCGCGCTGTACCGTGCTGCGCGGCGCGGCGCCGGCGGCACCGAGCGCTTCCTGCCCGCCCCGCGCTGCGCCGCACCGCCCCGCGCCCGGCATGCACAGCGCCCGCGGCACCGGCACGGCCCGCCACGGCGCCCCCGGGACCGGCCCGGCCCGCACGGCGCCTGCTGCACCGGGACGGCCCGCACGACGTCCCTGCTACCAACACGGCCCGGCCCGGCCCGCACGGCGCCCGCGGCACCGGCTCGGCATGGCCCGGCCCGGCCCGCACGGCGCCCCTGGCACCAACACGGCCCGCCCCGGCCCACACGGTGCCCATGGTACCAACACGGCCCGCACGGCGCCCACGGTACCAACACAGCCCTCCCCGACCAGCACAGCGCCTGCAGGACTGGCTCCAGCCCAGCCTGCAACTGCGTCCCTGGTACCAGCCCGGCCCGCATGGCACAGCGCCCGCGATACCGGCCCAGCGTGGCGGGCACCGGCTGATGCGCGCGTGGGGTGCCGAGCTGGCTGCGTTACGCACAGGCTCTGCAACCCAGTGAGCTACATGGCTTTCCCAAACAAGTCACGGTGAAATGCTTATGGCACCCAAAAGCTGCCTGTGGTGTGTTCGTACCATTGGGTTTGTTTGATATTTTACTCTTTTCATGTACTGCAGGAACACTGATACTATTCTACACAAAATTCAGCAACATCCAGAAACACAGCACAAACTGAGCCTCAAGGTTGGGAATTTGTATGACAATTTGGGAAATGCGGGCGTATAGGTGAGGTTTACATACATGGCTGGACTAAACACTGCACTAGGAAAACTTGCAGGCCAAGTCTGGGGAAAAAGACATGGAAAAGACATAGAAATGACAGAACTATGAAGAAATAACCCACCAAGTTCATTCCAGTTACACGCGTGACTTATTGCTAAGGAGTTGTTTCAACACAAAGATGTAGAATACTTCGGCCTTTCATTTAGTGACATGAGGGAGATAACCCCACTGGATTTCATTCCTGATGTGTGTATGTAGCAAGAACACTGTCTGCTACTTTGTGATAGGTCATAAAAATATGATCTATGAAAGATAAACAGAAAAGAAAGTACAGGTTGGCTGAAAAAGTTACTGTTTTCTTTCCTGCAGCCCTTTCCAGGTGGAGACGGTGCTGTGTAACGGGAATTCACCGGGAGTACCTGCACACTTCCGACACAGAGCCACCCGGTCTGGCCAGAAGTCATCACAAAAGCCAAGCTCTGGGATCAATGCACCACTTATTTTATCTGAGGTGCTATGGAATCCTTTGCTGCTAAAAGCTGGTATTACAAAGGTGCTTAGACATACGATTCACCTAAAATGATCACTTAATCAAATACTTAATTCCTATTTATTCTCAAGACAAATCCCACTGAAGACAACACTAGATATTTGCTCTTTGCTGCATGGGGGCTTAGACCTCAAGTGCTGCTCCAGGGCAAGTTCAGATCAGCAGTTTCTATGTCTGAGTTTAGATCAGCACCTTTTTCAGGTCTGAGAAGGACTGAGTGGTATTAGAATAGCAGGATCAACACTTTCCCTGGTTCCTTCCCTTGGTAAAAGCAGTGGAAAAAGATGAGAAATACAAAAACTATCAACTGTTCCTGTTACATCCTCCTGCTTATTCTGCAACATCACCTAGGCCATGTCTTTAGAATGAAAGCACATTGGAGAAAATAAAAACAAACATGAGCATTTCTATCTCTACACTAAACCTGTGAATGGGGAAGGCTCTGCTTTCTTCTAAGCAAATACAAATCAATCTCTTCTGCTTTGTTTGTGAGTGAGTATTCCTTTATTCTGTGCTTGACATTAGCAGGAAAATCAGTTTTAGCAACAGCTCAGATTTTGCTCAGTTATATTAATATTAAACTGAAATATCAGTGACTTTCTATTCCAGAATTATGTTGGACAGCAGAATTTGTCCTAATGCAAGGAAATTCCAAGATGGTGTTTGGCAGTTTCAGAGGCATCAGATAGATCTAGGAATACAAATGCCATTGATTTTCAGCAGGACTCTCATTACTGAGTCACTTCAGGTTCATTTGAAGGGTCTGTTGGTTTTGCCCATCTCCTCGCACCAGCCCCTCTCTGGGAAGGCAGTATCTTTGCATTTACACCTCAGAAGAAGCGGAGGTTGGGCTTACACCAGCTGTGTCACCTAAACTTAATCTTCACTTTCCTAGCTGAGGAAACCTAGACAGGCCACCGATCACAATTTATTCAGAGAGACAGCGCTAAGAGTCAGCTACAAAGATTTTCTTACACAAACACAATTTTTTCAGGTGCTGTTCCGAAGTTCTTTACCGTTCCTTGCAGCTGGGTGCCCGGACAGGCAGTTGAACCACTACAAACCCACTGTGCTCCCTGCGCCGCGAGGCTCTGCGTGGCACAGGGGCTGTCCCCACCGCGGTAACTCAGCACCGCAGGGCCGAGCTCCGGCTTGGCCTGGGTGGCTGCAGGGCAGGAGCAACACCTGAGCTAATACTGCAGCGAGGACAAACCCGGATATATCAAGAGGGGACAACTAATTACAGAAAGCCACCCTTGAGAAAACAGCAGTAGGAAATGTGTAAACCACACACCGCCTCTGCCACCAAAACCTCAATGAAGTGCTTATCTCAGAGACTAATAAATAAATTATTTATTAGGCAGGGGAAGTCCAAAGGCTTCTCAGCATGAAAGTTGCATTAGTTTACTGCAGACTAGTATAATGCAGTTAAGTAGTAAAAAATCCCCTTTAAATACTTAAAAAACCTAAGAAGTGTCTCAATAAAAGCACCTTAAAAAAGTTTTAGTACTTAAAATTAAGAAAGAATAGTGTATTAGGTTTGTTTCCCAAGGGAAAGCCCCTTGTTCCCATAACCAGCTGGAACAAAGCACTCCGTTTATTCCAACAGGGCCTTTTTTCCTCTTGCTTCTCCTGCAGCAGGGAAGGTGCAGCTCCCGCTGCTTTGGAACACGCGTGTTCCACGCACCAACGAGCGGTGAGAGCCACAGTGTATGATTTAGCAGTTGGCCTCTAATAGCAGTACTCAGACCTTCAGAACAGGTATTTCTAAACTTGCTTTGCTCCTCGGCTGCTGTTAGCAGCCCAGGAGCAGCTCCCAGCCATCCACATTTGCACAGAGTAGCAGCACTCATCTTGCCATTTCTCCCAGGATAATTGTGCTCCCAGTGCTAAATCCGTAGCGGTTTGGAAGTGCAGTGTGTGAAGCGGGCAAGGTCCCTGCAGCTCCAGAGCTGAGGCCAGCACCCAGCTACGCCAGCGCAGAGCTCTTGCCAGCAGCAGGGTCACCGCTGCTCCCGGCTCAGCCCGGCTCCGTTTCGCTTTGGGAAGCACATACGGAATGATGTCAAAATCCACCAGACCAAGTACTGCAATTAGAAATCATTCCAATTGCAAATTCTTGCACTACTTTCCTGGGAGCACTAAAAATGTCTCCTGTCTGATAGCTTGCAAAGACAGCCTTAGAAACCCTGGCAGAAATAAAATAATAATAATAAAAAAAGCCACTAAAGGCTGCACTAACAGGCTTCAGCAGGAAGGTCTTAGCAGGAAGGTCTAATTCAGCAGCTACAGAGATCAAATCTGAGGTTTTAGGACCACCTTCGCAGATGTGTGGTTGTGATATCATCCTGCTCCCTCTCCCCATGTGGATGCTGTAGCTCTAACCAGCTGCCTCCTAGCATGAGGCCAGCATATGACTGGCAACACAGCGCTCATTGCCTAATGACTTTCTTCTGTCTTGCAAAGTAAAGATGGTTGAAGCAGATCCATCCCATGAGCCCCCTTTTGCAGGTCTCCTGTAGGCAGACATAAGCAAAAGTTCAGCTCACCAGAGCAGTGTGTACATGCTGCTGCGTAACTGCAGATGGCATCCCCAAATGTCTGCCACAGCCTCAGAATGCTAGAAAGACCTTAAATGAGCTCTCAAAATATACAAACGCCTACAATTTAAGCAGGCAGTTGGGATTGCAGCTGAGGCATATATAGTTTCCAAGGCATTAATCCACCTAAGAGAGGAGCTGGTGGGCCCACAGAGAAGGCACAAGGTGCCAGCTGCTCCTCATTGAAGCCTTTTCTCTATGTGCTCTGCAACAGCTGCAAGATGACGCTGTCTGGGGCTGGATGGAAAGCACAGGCCGACTTGCTGGTGGCGAATGATTAGCATTACTGCCCATTTGTACACGGGGATTAAATGTGGGGAAGGGGAGCCTGGGCTCTGTGAGCCACACAGCAGCCCCCACAGCTGCTGCCCATGGTGACATGCCTGTTAGGAGGGAGCGAGCGTGACCGCTCGCCCTGCGCTGCAGAACCAGCCCCAATGGGACACGGGCTCTGGGCTGCTGCAGTTGGTGTGAGCCGTGTCTAGGAAGAGCGGGAGAGCGGCCTCAGCTCGGAGAGCAGCCCGAGCCGCAGCAGAGCTCCTGCCCGCTCGCTGCCCGCACGCAGAGCAGGCGCCACGCAGCGGGGACGCTGCCCTACAAACAGCGAGGTGACTCCTTACAATGACCTGGAGATAGGGTCCCAGCCGAGCCGGCTGGCATACACATTGCTATGTGGCAGAGAGATTAATCTGAACATTATAGGAAACACAGTTTGGTTTTGTTTCTATGCTCCTTGCTACAACTCATGAGGCAGATTCTTGTCTCTTTGCTGTTGGGATTTCACTTACATGACACATAACCGTCATGTAAACACACGCATTGTTTCTTAATGTTTGATACCATCAGTTCCTTGATCTTGATCAAAAAATGAACAACTCAATTTGGAAACTGCATTCTAAAGCAAATATGCTGCAGGATTTTGACTTCAGATCTCTGCATGATCCTCCAGGGAAAGAACTAATTGGAACAGGCATTCATCCTTCTCTGCCAACTCTGTGACACTAACGGTGAACTGACTAAGTAGAGATCCAAAAGTTCATGAGAACTGAGGGAAACAAAAGTTACACCAAAGTAATTAGTCCCTTGCCCTTTAAGCTCCAAATTAAGCAGCTATGCAATGAAACAAGCTGAAAGCAGTAAACTGGCTATATGGCAATCTCATGCTTACAGATGTGCACTTAAAGGGGACGTGCCCAACTCGGCTCTTTGAGGGCCTATAGACAGAAATGAACCACCTGACACGTGTCAGTGACCCGCAGCGTGTCCCCCATCCCGGCACCGTGGCGCTCATCGGCGTCTTGCCACGGCGAGAGCTGGTGGCACAGAGCTCTGCCGCTTCATTTCTGTATGAATAAAAAGCCCTAGAACTAAGCTTGATATGTATGGAAATTTATACTGCATTTGGTAGGCATGAAGCACTCCTAACAAAAAAGAGAGGAAAAGCAAAATAAATTTGAGTCTGCTAGTCTATAAAGTGTACAGATAATTAAACTCGAAAACACTATTAAAAACTATGACTAGTTTTTAGTGGAAGCATACAGAAGTGCCATGTACCCTCCCGCTGAGTCTCCCAGAGCAGGTGAGCATAAAAGGGCACAGGAAGCAGAGCTGCTCTCGGCCCGCGCCGCAGCTCAGCCTCCACGCTGCTCGCAGCGCCATCCATCCCCTCCCCAGCGGCCTCAGTGCCACCCTCAGCGCTGTCCCCGGGGTAGGTGCCACTTCAGAGGAACCGAGCGATGCCAGGACTCCCCTGTGACGGGAGCTGAAGCGGGAGCGAAGCAAGAGCTGCGACCCCAACTGCGTCCGGGGGCTGAAGGAGCAACGCAGCACGCGGCATTTGGCCGTGGAAGGCTGCAGCCTGGGGGCTACACAACACACCCCTTGGAAAAGGGAGGCACTAAAGGCACAGAGGGCAGCTTCCAGTGCATTTACCAAGGCTTCACTTCTTCCTCTGATAAATTTATCGTATAATGGTGTGAACAACTGGAGAACACATGACCCTTGCTGATAGCTACTGCGGCCACCCACAAAAAAAAATCTGAATGCCGTCAGTGAACCAGAAACCAGAAGAGGATGCAAGTACCCCAAGACCTTACTTCAGAGAATAACCACAAGATAGTAGAAGATTTTTCCTATCTTTCCTGGAAGCGAGTGACTTAAATCATGGAGAAGTTTTGTGATGGTTTTACAGAGGCTCAAGGAAGCGGTGGCCCACCCCTTCATCTGCATAGCCGAAGTTGCAAATGGGTACCTGCTTGTAGGTGGAAGCTCTGTATGACATTTGTTATCACCGAATCAGCAGTGTGCAAGGTCTTTCAAGAGAGTCAGCCATTCCAGACGGATGATTGGCCCTCTGCCAGCCCCATCTCCGACAGGCAGCTCAGTCCCACAGCCGGAGACACGCGATCCAGCCGCGCGGCGGTGGCAGCGGCTGCACACCAGCGAAACAGGCACCCAGAAGGCCTGTACAGTGGACACGGGCTCTTTGCTGGCAGTATTGCTGACTCTCCCAGGAAAATCCCCCTTCACTGACATTTTGCATAGCCACACCGGGAGACCGGGCAGACACGTCTGGTTTGACAGCAGTGCTCAGCACACGCAGTCGTGCAAGGCCATTTCTCGGGCATAGCCTGGTCTGGCAGCGCCTGGCGAGCAGCACACCCGCAGCCTGTGCAGCACGTGCAGCCTGTGCAGCCTGTGCAGCCTGTGCAGCACGTGCAGACCATGCAGCACGCGCAGACCATGCAGCACACGCAGACCCTGCAGCAATGCTCCCTGGCAGCAACCACGCGAGCAATCCCTGCTCAGTAACAGCAAACTGAAAGATGCTGCAAAGGGAAGTATCAAAATGGCAAAAGCAAGAATACTCTTTCAATGATTCCTCTCTTCAGTCTCTCAGGAATATTGCTGCAAAGGGATGGCACTCTGGGAGGGGGTTTGGTGCAACACAAACATGACTGCTTGGTAGGAAGAGCTGCTGCGGTTCCCATTCCCAGCTTCCTGTCTCACCATTCCCAGAGATTTTGAAGCAGCATGAGCTGAATGGTAATAACTTACAGGACAGTTAACCAGCATTTCCCTGTTATCCTAGGTGTAGTTTGCAATGGTTTGGGAGCTCTTCAAATAACTGAGTCTTCCCTGTGTTGGAGTGGAACAGGAATCTCTGTGGAGCGGATAATATGGGCAGATCGCAGCATCTCCCTAGGTAACCCCTCCAAAAATTATAGCTCCAAAAGACAAACTGTGCTAAAAAGCACAATTTGTATCAGGGCAGGCAATTTCTGAGGGATGCTGGCTAAAAGAAGCAGGAACTCTGAGCAGGAAAGGAAGCCCCTTCCTCCCACTGGAGTTCATCTGCGGGGAGGAACAGGCAGGATGCTGCTCTGGGCACCAGCCTCAATGGAAACACTGAGGCACAGAAGTCGTAACTCGTGCTGCTCTCTGCCACTTGCCAAGGGGAGGATATTGCTGTTCTGCAGAGTATCTTTGCAACAGTGTTTTGGGGGCTGAGAGCCACATATTAAACAATAGAAAATATTGCTGTAGATCCACACACTAACCCTCAACAGAAAACTTCATCATATGCTTTTTAAAAAGTATTATTTAAGTAGTGTGAATACAGAAATATTTTAAATGTGCTGATATGGAAGTGCTCAATCATTATCAAGTAACCGAAAAGCCTATTTTCCGCCAAATGGGTTCAGAAAAAAATTGTTTCTGAGAACTGAAACTTATTATCAGTGGCTTATGATCTTGGCTAATGAATGGTAATCACAGTAGCAGATATAAAGTTTTGACAAAGGTTAACATTCAGAAAAAACATCTGAACTGGGGCCATGCTGCAGCGTCCTGCCAAATCCCCCCTCCTCTGGCTCTCTGCTAGCCTCGATAAGCTCTGGACCTTGTGCTCTTCAGTTTGCGCGCTCAGGACAACCTTTATGCACCCTGGGACGTGCTCCCCTTGCTGCAAACAGCTGCCCAAGCCCCAGCGCTAGTGCTGTCTCATCCTAGTCCTGCAGAGAGCACAACTCCTGCGCTCCCTGTCCTACAGCAGCTCCACGGGCTGAAAACATTGACATGGGTAGGGCTTTTTGTCAGCTTCTGCCAAACTCTATGGTCACCAAAGCAAAAAGAGTATCAGGCTTAGACGAGGCTCTGAAGCACCACCGCAATCACTTCCTTGAGCGCGCGCACCCGCCTCGCCACCGCCGCAGGGGCTGCCGTCACCGCCTGGGATCCCGCCTCGGGGATCGTCGGCTTCTGCCCGGCGGCTCCCGTGCGGCCGGCCCTTCCCTGCTCCCTCTGAGCAGGGAACCGGCGTGAGACTGGCCTCAGAGCCGGGTTTCGATGAAGGGAATATCTGCATTCACACTTGATGCAATTTAGGGAGCAGTAGTGCCTTCCAATCTAAATTTTAGATGGCTCTATTGGCAAAATAGTATAGATCTCAAGCGAAGTCAGCTGCAGTATGAAAATATCTTTTTTTTTTAAATTTTCCCATTTCTTTAGATTTGATTTCAACTAAAATATACTGCAGTAGGAGAGATTCAGTCTCAGCCATCTAATTTAGACATGCTGCATTAACTGTTGGAGGTTTCTATTTTAACTGTATCAAAAATATCTGAATGTAGATTCTGCACGAACTGCTGCTGAGATGTATCAACAGCCTAAAGCAGCTGGCAAAAATACTCCCTCTTTCCCCCATACTGAGCAGTCATATCTCTGATTACGTGTACAAAGCTGCCCCTTTAAAATTGTACCTGAATTTCTGACCTACACAGTCAATCCCTTTACATGGAACATGGAAAAAGCCTTTCAGGAGTCACCAGATATTTAGAGGACTGGTCACCCTGCTCCTACGAACAACTTAGCTGGAGAAATTCCTTGTTCTTCCTTTTCATCCCTGTTCCTCCTCTGTGTGCTTAAGACTTTCTAGAGGAAAAAAGTTTTTGCTATCCAAGGAACCAAGGCCTGGAGATATATTTCTCCTGCTAAGCGAGCTCTGCTGTTATTGTCCCCCTTTTCAGTTCTCTCCTTATTTCTTCAAGCCTTTCTCCTGTTTCCTGTTCCCAACAGACGCTCCTTTCCTGTTGAAACATGAAAAATACACGGTGTCTTCTCTTTGAAGGCAGAAGCCTCTCTTTCACCTCCTTTAATAGTAAACAGTGCTCCTGTGAAGGGGCAGGAGTAAAAAACTTCACGCATGAGAGTCTTCTGGAATAAACGGCAGTTTTAAAAGCGCTGAGTTTCCTTAGTCTCAAGCTCAAGCCATGGTTTGCATGCAAGGTTTCTTCCTCACCCCCCCTCCTGCCTCTCAAGCTTATTTTGGGTTTAAACCAGAGGGTTATTTGTTGTCCATACAAGCCAGAGCTTTGGGAAGTGTTTTACACGGGCCTAGTCCCTAGCCGGGCTGCGGTGGCACGGCTTGGACCAGTGCACAGCGCTGCGGCTCGTTCCGCTGCGCCCCAGCCCCTGGGTTTGCAGTCATCCTTCTGAGCACCCGATACTAGAAGAACTGAAGAATTCTTAAAAGAATTAAGAAGACAGGAAAGAAGGCCAGTATGCAGCATCCTATAGATTGGTTTGTGAGGGCAGAGGGAGAAAATGCACCCTTTTTATCATGATCATTTAATGAACTTCGGGGGAAAAAAAAAAAAAGAAAAAGCCCTGGAGATTTAGAACATTTCTTTCTTAACGCTTGGGGACACTTTCACTTGCAAGGAAGAACTTTTGACTTGTAACAGGATCTTTGTAGCAAGGGGATTTATCAGAACCTGCAATGGATTGGGGCTTTGTAAAACTGTGTTTAGAAAGAGTGGTACCCTCTGCACAACACGGGAATAACCGTCCTTATTCCAAGGCAGAGTTTGTCAGAGTCCATTTCTCAGTTGTGGTCTTTACACACTTAATGACTATTTTTTTATGAGGAATGGTCTGTTTGTCCATCTCCTAAAATTACCGTTTCTTGCTGTAGAAGAAAATGCATAAATAAGTGACAACCACAGCACATAGGTGTCAGTGGAGAGCCAGATTTTAGCAGCTGCAGTACCTGCGGATTCCTTCCTCCCCGCTCACGCTTGAGCCACTCTCAGTCCCATGTCCACCTGACTCAGTGGCCGCCCTCGCTGAGACAGGAGAAAAGACACAGGTCTAGGAGGATCAAGGCAGGGGAATGGCCTAAGTTAGGATCCCGGAGACAAGACAAGAGCGGCCGAGCGCCAGCCCACGCGGCGCAGGCTGCGGGGCGCCCGTGGAACCGCGTCGGCGCCCAGGGGACAGAGGCTGAGGAGCGAGAGGGCGCACGGGGCGACGCTGCGCGGCCAGGAATCCCCCCATTCAGAACTGCCTTTCAGCAAGAGAAAGTCTTGTGTCTGCTTGTGTCTATGTCTGCAAAGTCAAGCAGTTGGAACTTAGAAAATTCCAGAATTAGAAGGTTTTTGTGCACTCTGCATTTGCCCCTTTTTTGTTACGCAAGATGCTATGGAATAACACTTCCTTGATACTGCAGGGCTGCACTTCATCCACGCTGGATGATGCCTACAGAACAAGCAGCTCCATCACAGCTTCTGTCTTCGTTGTTCAACATATGGTGAGAGACCTTACTTACTGACCACTAAGCCCATTTGAATCTGAAGTGAGAAATAAAACCATCCATTTCAAATTTTCTGTTACTCCTTACTTTCAGGTTGTGAAGCATTCATATACAGGGACAAACTATACCTTCATACACTTATCTGAGGTCACAGAAGGACACTGGATCATGGAAAGGATCTGAGGAAAGAGAGAATAAGGTAAAAACATATCACCTAATTTAAAAGTCCAATTGGCTATGACAAACACATATCTTCGGGAATGTTTTTGCATTAAAAATACGCTCCTTCGTAACATTATTGTAATTGTTAAAGCTCACGAGCTGTTCAGCAGCTGGACCTTGCAATCTCAGCCAGCCACCAGCAAGAGTGGGACACAGCACACGAGTTGTTACCTGAAGGACTCGCCAGGCTTCAAGCTTTGCTGCCTGAAGGAAAATCCAGCCCTCAGGGTCTACGTTCAGGGTCTCCCCCTGACTTCTTTCGGTACTAGAGAGCAAGTTAGTTTCCCTGCTAGAAGGAAATTAGAGAAGAATTTCTAAAAACTAAACAAACAAACAAAAAAACAACCCACAGGATTAGTTTATTTGTAAATATGCCCAATATCATTTTTTGTTCCAGTTGGCACAGGTTTGTGAATTTCCAAGCTACAAACATGGTATGGCTGCTCAAAAGTGCTAGAAATAATATGGATGCTGGGCCCTAAAATATACCACAGAAATTTGTTAAATAAAAAATGCGAATGAAGAAACCAGAATTCTGCACCTGGAACTCATCAATTCTGGGATGCCAGACAGATTCCAGTATTCTCTGGATTGTTAGGAAAACTTGAGAGGATTTGGATTATTTTCATACATCATGAAGCTTAAAGAAATACAAATAAAAAAATCAGCACTGTGAATGTTAGTACTTTGGTTTGAGGCATATTATCAAATATGTAAACACCATTAAAAGCCTAAAATTGACACAGATTTTTAAGAACTTTTCTTCAGATGCACATATTTATAGAAAAAAGTGTCCCTGGAAAGTATTCCCACCGTCCTTGACAGAACAGACAATCAATAAATTAATGCAATAAAAGAGAGGCCCCTACTTGTACCTCGGAGTACAGAGCTGACAGCCGAGCCCTGCGAGTCGGTGTCTCAGTTACATTTTTGCCTTGGGCAAATTATTTAACCACCCTCCTGCCTTAGTCTTCTTATTAGTAAGTAAGAAGAGCTGACTTCAAAAACATGCTGCGAGGATTCTCACCAAGCTTTATCATAATTATTGGGGTAGGTAAGATAGTGGCAGCACAGAGCAGGACATCCTCACAGCAACCTGGCAACCAGGAAGCTTGAGATTCAATATTGTTCATAGTGAGATTTGAAAGTTCATAACACTGTAGGCTGGCATTATTCTGTGTTTAGCATTAGGAAGAATTGCTTCCATAGCACATTTGCCTAGTTTAATATTGATTTGGCTTCTCTGATTACAAACAAAACCTAAACTGATTACAAAACCATTAGGAATAAATCTATATGAAAGTGTGTGGGTTTCTTTTTTTTTTCCCCTTTCTTTCTTCCCTTGCCCAGTTAATTAGATGTGGCATGAATGAATTTGATTGCAACTTTGCCATTGACTTGCAAAAGCAGGCAACGAGACCAGAAGTTATTACTGCTGATTGAACTGTGAAAACAAGTCTCCTATTCTTTCTCAAGCATAAAAGTCTCTGCCATCTTTAGTTATTTCAAGAAAGAATAGGAAAAACCTAGGTATGACTACTTAATCCTCCCTTACTGCATCTGACCACTGTGCAGTCCTACTGAAGCTGCCCTGCTTAATGCAACCTCCATTTGTCCCCTTAATCACTTGCCTAAAAACTAGTTCAATGTCTAACGAGGAAGTTACCTTGGATTCTCAATAGCTGATCTGAATGAGTCTAAAAGGAAGGCAGACTGAAAAAAGAGATTTGCTTTTAACACGATACTAATGTTTTGCACTATTCCACTCACAATTTGCATGTATTCCTATACTTCGTGAACAATTTCTAAATAATTAATAATTAAAATTAAAGCCTAAAAATGTGTTGTGCCAGCTCTCTACTTGTTGTATATTAGCTTTTTGACCTTGTGCTTGCTCCCATAAGATGAGACGACCTTCCAGATATTAGGAGAAGCTGGCAGTCTCTGCACAGCTAACGCTTCAGACAGGTCCCTCACGAAGCTGGAGCCCCTGCTCAGCTGCAGTAAAGCAGATACAGCCTCCATGGCACACGTTCTCCTTTGCCAGGAAGGAAGAGGATCCCCACATTTCAAATGTTTGGCAACACAAGTATTTTGGGATCAAAATTTTTCTTATAATTACTACTTGTTAGACCTTTGTGTCACTGAAGTTTGGGCTGTGATGAAAGACCTTTCTTCCTACTTGATTAAGGAGATATTTGCTGCATGGGAAAACCAGTTTGTCTTCTAACCTAGACTTAAAGTATATATACACACACATAACTCAAAGCCCTAATCCACAAAATACAATCAGAAAGTGATGACTCCTAAATTTGGCAAGAAAAGTTTCTCTTGGCCATTTAAGCTGTTGAGTTTAAAACCCACAGATATTACATCCCTCCCTTGTAACTAATGGCAGTTGAGCCTGAATGATTTAAAATGCATCTGAAAGCACTCCATCTGTCAGGGTTTTTTTCCCCCAGTTGCAAAGCAAACACTCCATTTGGGTGGTGACTGTGAAGATCTAGGTATAAAAGCATACGGGCAAAATATTATAACTATTATTTTCATAAGGGGAGCTCAGGCAGGCAGGCATCATTTTCCAAATATAACTCAAATAACTATGGTGCAAGTCCTGCTACAGCATACTGCGGTTTTAGTATTCATCCAGAATTGGAATATTTTTGTAAAAGTGCCCCTGAAATGGCAAAAGGCAAACCAGAATTAAAAACACTCCGAGATATTTCTCTTGATGCTAGTCGGGTGAAAAATCAAGCTACTGTTATTTCTATAAGCTTAAATATTTATCCTTGTGGTTCACCTCTCTGAATGGTGTTGAGTTTCTCTCTGCCTGTCTGCAAGTCAGAAAAATATTTAGGATATACCCTTTGGCCATACCACGCTCTTCTCACTCTGGGTTCTAGATTTTAGAGGGGGTGTTTGTCAGGAGGATTTTAGCCCACGTTGAAAACATACCCTGAAGTCAACATTCCAAGCTTCGCAGCTTGCTAACCTGCTCTTCTATACCTTCAGCCACTCCAGCAGAGATTTAACTGAAACTGTGACCTCTGCAGCAAAGATCTCATCAAACATACGGATGCTGTGATGCTCAGATACATTAGTGCAAGCCCACATCAAGCCTGTTAAATGCTTTCTGCTAGAATTCAAGTGTGATGAGGAATTGCATTGCCTTTTCGGATATTTACTGCAGCGGTAAGAGTAGCAGCAGAGTACAGAAGCAGCAGTGTTTTTGTAAGCATCTGAGGGCAGAGAGAGACACAAGCTTTTTTTCCATACTGTTGTGTTTTCACAGGTTTGGGTGGGTGACATGCATCTCGCTATTTTGCTGTATTTGGCTTGTTTCTTACGTTGTATTTACCAACAGTCCTCAGAGAAGAACTACAGTGGGAAAAATTTACAAGGAAGTAAGTCACAAATAAAGATTTCATTCTTTACTCCTTGTGAACAACCAAAGAACAAAATTGGCTACTATCTGACTGTCAACCTATACTGTACATTTAAACTCAGCATGTATAGCAAGAAAATAGAAACCTCATGTATAAAAGCAAATCTAACAACGAAAACAAATAGAAACCACAGAAGCTAAAGGAAATAGAAGCAGAAGTCATTGGACCAAATCTTTACAGGACCAGGAAGCTGTGGGACTACGGCTGTTCAGCAGTTCCTCGTGGATTACGCTTATTCCTGGGAAAACGCCTCGGATTTCTTGGAGGGTTCGGGTTTCTTCGAGATATTGTGGGAGCTCTGCCTTAAGGAGCTGCTGTAAGGTACCGGTTCCTGCTAGAGGCTGAGGTTTCCTGGGAGAGCAGAGCACCGAACCGGAGACCGCACGGGCAGATCCGCTCCTGTGCTCGTACCGCGATCACCTTCCATGGCTGAACGCAGCCTAAGTGCTTGGGCTCATTCTGTCTCCCCACAAAGCACGTGCTTGCTTTGATGGAAGTTTAGCACATCTGCCTGATCCCTCCGGACACATGGAAGTAACACTTGTGTATGCGGGCATGAGATTTAGCATGAAAAGAAAAACAGTTTGTGTACGCAACGGAGTGAAAAGTGGCAGCAGGCAATGCCTGAGGAGCCAAGACTCCAAGTGCTTCACTGCTACCTAACCTATTCTTTCCCTCCTCCTCATCTCAAGGACTTTCAGGGACTTATTTTCCAGGATGCTCTATAGTGAGCACATCCTGCAGCTCAGAATAAAAATATTAAGCAAACTGCTTATATGCTCTTTCCTCACCAAATAATTCTTGTATTTGCAGCAGGGGCTGAGGGGTGCTCAGCAAACGAGCTCACTCAATTAGCTGGCCGTACCTGACAGCACATTTGAAACAACCAACTAGCCACAGGCTCCGTGGCTCATGCGCTCTCACTACGGCAGCTTCTGCAGCCGCCCTTGGAGCAGAGCTGGGAGTTCAGAAATTGGTATGAACTTCAGCTGGTTTGGTGCTTTCCTCCTGTGGCTTCAATCGTGAACCTGTGCTGCTTCCCTGCTATGAGACACTGGCACCACTTGTGGTTAACACTCAAAGATGCCATCATACCAGAAGCAAATTCTAGCTCAGGGTGTCACTCGGTTCCCTTTTCACTTCTCCTTCCCGCAGTGCACGATACTCGGCCTTTCCACACTGCACTGATGACTGTTCCATCCCCGAACAGCTTTTAAAAAATGGTCCTCCCAGAGATCTTTTGAGAATATTTATGTTTGCGCTGTCAGCCAGGCATCAGAAATACTATGCATTTCATGCACATTGCACAGGAATTAATTCTGATTACTTACAGAGGAGTAAAAGCAAGAAATAGCGACCAGATTGATGTGAAATCCTCATTGACATGTCAATCTTTACTGTCCCTTTACTGCCTCGAGAGGGAAGAGTTGTCATTATCACTCAGTCTCAGTAAGATCTTTAGCTTTTTAAATTTGTTTCTTTAGTAAATCATCACTCTCCAGATCTTAGCTGAGATGCATGGGACGATTTAGCCAAGATGCTTCAGAAAAGGTGTAAAAAACCCCAAACCACCCAAACAAACAAACAAAAAAACCCAAACCAGCCTTCTCCCCCAACACTCCTGGCCACTCAGAGTGTCACATTCATCCACCCACGCTTTGGTCATGCTGCACAGCGTGAATGATGGGGCCCGCTGAAGCAGGAAAACTATCTGCAGCATCTGAACAGCCTCGAGGCCTGTGCAGGCATTTCCCTCTTGGCTGAAACCTGAATTTTGCTTTTGGATGGTTCTGACATGTCGTTGATATTTATAAATCACCCCATACAGATTGGTTGCTGGCTGTTCTACTGAGCCGACTCCAATAGCTGTTTAAATGAACAACCTTGAGCTGAGGGCAGTAACTGCTTTCCCTGCAGCACGAGGGCAGCGCGGGCAGGAAGCCCCGAGCAGGGAACTGCTCTTCGTGCTGGATCTCCCCCGCATCTCTGCCTCCACAGGGACCCACAACGCGAGGAGCGCCCGGAGCCGGGGCATTTCGGGAGCCCATTCCGCCAGCTCCTCCCGGTGGTGAAGAGGAAGCAGAGCACAGGAGGACAGCAGAGCACAGCACAGCTGGTTTTTACCTTCATTGGTTGCTCTGAGGAGCACTTCAAAGGGCCTGCTCCTCCTCAGCCGTCCTGTGCTCCAAACACCTGAGCTGCCCTGGACCTGCCCATTACTGACTGTAGCCTCCAGCTGGCAAGTCAGACATGCTCAAGACAGGCTTGTAACGCTCCAGATACGAGTGCACAGCAGCCAAGTCTCATTCACCCACACATCAGCTCATCGAGGACCTGCCAGCCATTTTCTCACCTACTGCAGTGGGTTTTTTTTTGCAAAAACTTGAAGCAGGAGTCAAATGGAAGTGCCGGTGTGCACTTGCATGTTACACCCGCCGAGCACCACCGGTGAAGCGGCTGTGCCGGGAAGCACAGCATGCATTTGCAGCACAGCCTTCCCATTTTCAAATGACTAACAGGACAGGGCACGTCCTCCAGCATGTGGGCACTGGCAACGGATTTTGGGAGCTCTGCTCACTGAAAATCCTCCTGCTGCAGGCAGAATCTTTGTAGCCAGCAAGCTCAGCAACAGTGAAGTGACCACACTGTGCCCTATGCATCTTTTTTCTATGTAAAATCATCCTTTCCATCTCTGCAAAGAGTAGTTTTTCTCCCAGCCATTCAGCCTCATTCTCCTGCAATGCAAAAGTGAAATGATTTCTGAATGAAAGAGGTGGATCACTTATGCGAGGCTTCTCTAAGAAAAAACAATAATCCAATTAAAAAGACCAGTGATGGATGTGTGGTTAAATATATTCCAAAACTTAGCATTCTTTGTCTTCTTTTGGCTACCACATTTGGCAGCTAAACAACAAAAACAAACCCTTCGTGCAGGCTGATGGCTTTAGCGGTCACAGGCTGAAGAGCACCCAGATATTCCCCCACCAGCCTCTAACTCTCAGTCCCTGTGGGAGCCCAGCCCGAGATCCCAGTTCTTCTGCCTATTCCTTGTAAAAGGCAGCTGACCTAATGTTGGGAAGGCTTTTTTAAATTCTTTTTTTGCAAACAATGGGAATACACTTCTAACTGCATCCATTCCGTGCCTCCCATCAGAGCATTGCCTGGGGCTCTTGCCAGCATTTCCTTCATTTCACTTCCTCTTCTTCAACAAATACCTCACCATGTGCCTCATCTCCACTTGCAAGCCCATTACTGTAGCCCCCGACTCTCGGAAGAGCTGCAGGTCTGAGCTATTAAACTGCAGCTACCACTGCGTTTGAGCTACCACTCGGGCTCTCTTCAGAAACAAGCTCCCTCTCCATCTGCCTGGAGCTGGCTGAGCTACAGCACATCACTTAGCGGAGTCCAAGCAGCAGCGGCTGGTTGACCTCGTTAGAGCCCTTCACCTCATTAAGTCACCGGAGGAATTTCACACGCCATCGAGAAGAAAGGCAAGGCAACAAAAGGGAGGGACGGGGAAAGAGAAAGTAGAAGGAGAGAAAATTGCAGCCAGTGGAGGAGAAATCTTGGCTATTTTCTATTATAGGCCACAAATAAAACTTCAAATTCAAGGGCAATATCCCTCCAAAGGGAGATCGTTTAGATTGCTTAGGAAACAAAGGTCAAAGAATGAACACAACTAGGATGCTTGACCATTAAACCTTATCGTCAGGAAACCTTATCATACTGTCTATATCTATTTAAGATTCTCTCATGCAGTACAGCACATTGCAATGGCTCATCCTACTGCATGCTGACATCTCCTAAGGATGATTCTTTATAATTCCGCAACTCCAAATAGTCCCAAATTCAGTGCCTGAGTAGACTGGAACATCCAGTCTGCTCCCAGAACTAAAACTTCCACATGCTAGTGGTCCCAGAGCACGAACTGTAATTGCTTAAATCCAATAACAATGTCACTCAGTTCACAGTGTAAGCTTTACAGAGCAGAAAACATTAAAATGTTTGGAACATTTTCTAGTATAATAGCCTCTAACATTATATCAGGTGAAATACTGAAAAAGCTTATTTTTAAACATAAATACTAACTGGGCAAACTTTGCTTGGACTTCAGATGCAAAGTCAGATTCTCAGGTGCCATCAAAAAGCCTAATTCTGCCCTAAGCCGTCAAGTATTTGAGGGGAAAAACTGCAAGCAAATTCTAACCTAATCCCCTTCTCATGCTACTACTAATGTGTTTAGGATGCAAATACCCTCACCAAAACCCAGGCATGCCAGACACTAGCGGTTTCCATACCAGAGCTCTGCCAAGAAGAGGGTCAGTTCAGTCTCCTGCAATTGGTGAGGACTAGAGTACACGACTGACCTGTGCTTAAGGGTAAGGAGACTTCAATTCATCAAGCTCACTGAGAACCAAACCCCTGGGAGAACCTGTTATTTCAGCCTGTTTTCTTCCTGCTTCTCTGTTCTCCTCCTTTAGCAGAGGAATTTACCGGAAAATGATGCTGCCACAGGTCTCGGGGCTTGTTGCTGGCATTTGCTACAGGCTCTTAGGCTGGGGTATGAGCAGGCAGCTCGGAAGAAGGCTGAAGAAGGGCTGCAGCTTCCACCATCTCTCACTACATCCTCTCCTTGCAGCAACATTTGGCTACAGCTACAAGGACAAGCGCAAATTACACTTGCAGTAGCCTCGGCCCGGGGTGATTTCTCCTGACAACACCAGAACCTCATCCAAGCTCCCCTTGGCGTGGGCCACACTGAAGACACCCTCTCTTTGCCATTTCCAGGTGAGAACACGGGTATCTCGGGTGCCTACTGCATTTTTCTTGCCATCGATGAGGTGCCGTCGGGGGTCGCTGTGTCAGGAGGTGGCAGCAGAGCGCGCCTCCATGCCAATGCCCAGGCCAGCAACTTCCGTGAGCACGGAAACGCGGCCGGGCTCCATGGGTGACTGCACCGAGAGGTCCTCCCCGAGCACGGGCATCGCCGGAGCGCCGGGATGCAGCCGGGCGCACCGGGAGCCGGTCCGGGCACCGTCCCGGTCAGCAGTGGCTGCTCCAGCGCAGCCTGCAGTCCCCACAGGCCCCCTTGCCCCTTCTGCTGGTATCTTCTGCTTTGGGCACAAGTTCACCGTGCTGCTCCGGGAGCTTTGATAGGGAAGTCCCATTTTGAAAAGGAAGCCCTCATTTGGGTTGCTCAAGAACAGACAGGCTGTCGCACCAGACCACGTGCCGAGGGCACTGAGCTGGATCCGAACCACATCCACTGCTAGAGAAAGCCCGAGACCAAAGTTCACACCCCAGTGCAGAGTAGAATGCAACACTTGCTGCTTGTGCACTTGAAGGCCTCTGCCCAGTTCATCCTCAGTGAATAAAAAGTTGGCATTCCTCGTTTCTAGCCACCTAACACTTTGGTCATTTTGGCCTACACATGCACACACACTGCTCCGCTCCTCTTTTAACCCAACAGTCAGACTCTAGCATGGCAAGACATTGACATTTTCCATCTCAAGAGCTGTTCTGACAACCTCACTGTTTTCTTCTGCCATCCTAGTCAGAGCGAATCCTCTCTTCTTTCAAGACAAACCATCACTGAAGAGTTAATTCTCTCAAGCACCATTCTAGGGAACAGGTAAGAGTTAAACCTGTGCATGGCAGACTCCAGAGGTTGCTGCAAGATGCAGATGAAGTTAATATTCTGGTTAAGAAAGTACTATATAAATTCTTCTCTAACAAGCCTCCCCTTGGGAACTACAACCCCGTTTATACTTGCAGAGACTTGTCATCAAGAATGAGACTTTGAAATCTCATAAAAAATTAGCCTAAAAATAATACCTCAAAAGTCAGAGATGCAAAAGTAATGTAAATTTAAGAGATGCAAAGTCTGAAGAAATTAAGCTATTAAAATGCCAGTATAATTATCAATCCCTTCTCAACATTTTTAAATGGATTATCAAGCACAGTTGTTTCTTTTTTCAAGATATTATCTTCAGTGATACTTCAATATATCCTTGACTTGTCCTTAAATACAAAATGAAGGCACTGCTTGATTTATGAGGTTTAAAAATCTCTTTATTAGTGGTACTGTAGCATTTTTACAATAAGCCTAACAGCATGTTGCCCAGAAGCAAAACAGACACTCGTTCACACTCACCGGTCAAAGTCCTGAGAGATCACCTTACCTTTCAGTCTTCAAACTGGCCACAGTGATGATCTCCTCTAATGAACATGTTGAACTGGGGGTCAAACCAATTAACAGATAAGCAGTTATTTAAAAAGGGAAGCTCGAAGGTTCTTATGAAAGGGAAGATAAAGCTTTTCTGTTGGTTCTTGTCATCTATTTTATCAATAGGAACATTGCATTGGGGTTGGGTGTGGTTACTGTCAGTTCCTACCACTGCTCATGTAAAGCATTTGCATTCATCTATAACCAGCCATGTCTGCCAGGCCACCCAGCATAAAAGGGTCTGTTACTGGAGCAATAGCATCCTGGGCTGGACAGAGCAAAACTGAGAAGACACGACACAGTAATGGCGGGAACCTTCTCAGAGGTAAGATAAAACGCTCGTGGATAGAAACACGAAATGTATCATTATAGAAAAAGTACAAACCTTATGTTGGAGTAACATCCATCACAGCGCAGAAAGGTGGGCATAAGCTCATGATCCAAATCCTGCTTCCTCCCTAGAATGAGCCCCTCAAGAACTGTGCAATTCACACCACTCTGGAGCAGGAGCTCACAGGCTCCAACAGCATGTTGTAGCCTTGTGTCTATAAACCCTTCTCTGCAAGGGACTGTCACATAAGACTGAATTGTCATGTTTCCTTCTGAAATTTTATTGTAATTTTTTGAAAATTAAGAGGAAATGCTAAAAATACATGTGGAAGTTATCAGGAGGGCTTTTTCTGTAACATATAACAATATTTAAAATCAACCAAGACTTCAGCATCCATCCAGTCAATGGATCCACCATTTTCTAGGCTTACTCTTAAAACTACTGCGCTTTTCTCTGTTTTACTAATTTCAGAGGATAGTGTGTGTTTAAGGAGAAAACACAATATCTATTATATGTGGTTTACTTTTCTTTTTTCTTACCAATATCTCCTCCTGATTCCATGCAGGCATTCACTTGTCAATATGCACAGGCTCCCGAGTGTGCCAAATCATCTCTTCTTCCTATTAAGTAACCCAGGAAAACAAATTGGTGATCATCCTGAACCCTGACAAGAAATAGTTTATACTTCACAATTTAGTGAATATTTCAAAATTTATTTTGATTGAATCTTTATCTTTCTAATCTGTTCCTACAAAGAAAGATCACGTTATTCAAAATCACACTTCAACTGCCCACACACCTGTACATCAGAACACAGCACACAAGATCTCCAGCAGAGCCCTTGCTTGATCTATAGTACACGCTTCTAGTACTGTCCTGGTACCTGGGCTTTTGGCAATTAGAGGTGGGAAAAAGAATCAACAGAGATACCTCCCAGTTCTATAATAAGCTCTGAAAGATTTTGGACCCTTTTCTTCAAGGGTTGGGGAATAGTGGGATTACATTTTATTTTACATGCATTTCTAGCATTTGTAGTTCTGCGGGAAAACTTGAACTTGTTTGCATAGAGAATTGTTTAAAAAATGAGGCAACATTTGGAGTCTTGCACTTTTTAAGGCAGTTCTAAGGTTTTTGCAACAGCTTTCCAAGAAGTGCAGCTTGGATTTAGATGGAGGATAGGGGTTGGAAAACGCTGGGGTTTTACCTCTAATGGTTCCACAGTCGACATTTGTTTCTGGAGAGAGAATTCTCTCCTCCACTCTAGGGCCCCACAGATTCCTTGGTACCAAGCCAGAACAGTAAGACTTTATAAAGGAGCTCTGATTTGGTCCTCCAAATATTTCACAAATGGAATTTAAAGTTTCATTACTTGCTTCAAAAGCCTTTCGACCTTTGTGGTATGCCAAATGGCAGTTTTGAACACTAGGACTCCTGTTCTGGGTTGCTGTGGGCATTGCCACAGTTCCACAGGGCAGAGAGTGATTTTGCGGGAGAGGTAATTCCAAACTGTGCAGACTTCCCGGCATGTGGTTGCAGAGAGCTTCTGTTTATCCCACCTCAGGCTTCACCTCAAGTCCAGCGCAGTCACTTGGAAACCTTCGCTTCGCTCCGGCTCCTATTAGATCCTTGGAGTTGGGACTGCAGCAACCAGGGCTTCCGGAGCTTCCTGCCTGCGAGGGAGGGCAGCGCTTCCCAGGCCCCGCTGCTCCGCGCTGCCTCACGCTCACTCGACCCATCTCTTAGAAAGTTTTCACACTTGTTCCCACTGGCGCCCCACGACAGAGTCTAACATCCTTATTTTTTTCTAAAACATTAAAGAGCCACAGTTACGTATAAAACACTAAATATAGGGGAACGGGGACACTACGCAACAATTTGCTTCTCAGCTTTTTTACTGTTAGGAATTCTTAAATTGTTTTCAACACTATATTCGGGAGCCCTACTGTACACCTGTAATTCAGTTCTTACAGTAAGAACCGTGTGTGTTGTAAACCTGCTATCTCTTAGTTGTCTATTCTGCTCCTCATACTAGGGGCTTTTGTGATGCTAATTAAGTTTACATAGTTCAAACTATTTACATTTATTTTTTGACACAGCAGTAGTTCAGTCTGCTGCGTAATTAAACATCTTGTTTGCCTGCCTTGCTATTCTAGTGTTTTTCCTCAAATATCTGGTCACTGACAAGCTGGTCACTCACATGGTCTGGAAAGTCTATCATTAGGTGTCATAGTACACACTGTAATGACTATATTTACAGTCTGAATTGTGAAGGCCCTGACTTGTTCCTTGCTTAAATTAAACAGAAGCAGTTAATTGAAAAGCTCCAGCAAGATCAGTATAAAGAGCAGATAAAACGTTTAGTGTCCTGCAGGATTCGCGAAGGGTAGTTACCAGTTTTTACAGGCAGCACAACCTCGCCAAGGCCAGCCCTTTCTTTGCAATTAAAAGCACTTCCTACAAAGAAAACTAAAATTAATTATAAAATAACATCTTAAACCATCCTAAGACTACATAAATCAATGCCTACTCAACTAGCAGCTTGTGTATTAAACAGTATTGCTGGTTTTGAAACTTCTACAGGAGGACTCTTGGAATTTGAAAGAACGTCTGAGCAACTGCAAGAGCCAGCTCAAGCAGAAGGGCCACAAAAAGCAGCAGGAACAACCAGCTGAACTTTCTATGCAATGAGATTAATTCGCAGCTAAACCACAGGCAAAAGCTTTTAAGCAGTCCAGGCTGCAGTAAAGCCAAATATGCAACTATATATTTCTTCCATGCAACAGCATCTTTCCAACAATTCTCTCTGAATCAAGCTTAATAGATTTTTGCTAGATCAGTTCCTTCTGCATGGGAAAATAGCGAGTGTGACATTTCAGACGTTGATCCCCATGACACAACCGTGCTGATGGGAGGAAAGGAAACTGCAAGGAAGCATGGCTCAGCCCTCCCAGCGAAGTGCCTGGGTCTGGAGGGCTCGGGGGCTGCACGGGACTGAGGATTCCTCCGGCAGCAAGAACACTGCGACCTGTTTGGAGAAGGGCAGGGGCATTAACACAAGCATCCGAGGGTGTGAATTACTTCCCAGCCACTGGGCTGTTGTCCTGCTGAAACTGCTATTGACCACAATGAGAGCACTAAACTAAACGCTGTGGACTTCAGCCACTGCTCTTGGCCTTAACATCCACAATACACTTAAATAACTGATGTCTATCAAACCTGGTGCAAGTTTGCAATAGCGCCCTGCCCTCCTCGCATCCTTTTGCTCCCTACGCTTGGATTCTGCTAAACACACTTTGTACAACAACACAAAAAGCAAATGACAAAAATGAACTTCCTTTTCTCTTTCCTTTATCTTTCTTTATCTTTCCATTTTAGTTGAGTGTAGGTACTTCTGCCTCCAAGTCAGAAATGCATTATTCAACAGAAAAGCATGTTAATGTAAATGAGCTTAGATCAAACCTCTAATATTAACAAAACAGAGAAATATTAATTTTCCCTCACTCTTACATTAACTGACAAATAATTAACTGATATCAAAATTCTAATGTTGGGCTAGTGCCATGGGTACCATCTGCTTAGTTTAAACATCTATGAACACAGATCTTTTAAGAAAACCTCCCCATTGAGGCCCCAAGCCCATAGACTTCAATGAAGTTTCCTCCTGCCTTCAGTGGGGTTTGCACAGACCTAGCAGCGTGCCAAGGCCTGGCACAAACAGCTCTAGCCAGGGCAGCCTGCTCACAGCATCCAGACATGGAAATTCTGCAGTTTGAGAAAACTGAGGTTGGTGTTGGCGAAGCCTGAGAACTGCCTTGTGCAGAAAATCTCGCTGTCAAGAACTGAATGTCCAAAAAGGAGACAGAGGAGTCCTAAAACTTTATTCGAATAAAGGGAGAGTCCACCGGGCATATCCCTGTGGGGTCTCTCCAATTGCTGGGGGACGCAGCCCCCCTTTCATCCTGATTTCCCGACCGAGGGATGCCCTCTCCTTTTCCCCACTGGCCAAGGTACTCAGAAGTTACAGCCTTCCCGGCCGCCTACACCGAACTCCTGCCTCCCGCCATCTGTTCTCACCTGAGCTCACCAACTCCTTTGTCCCCCTTGCTGAAGAATGTGGGGGAATTGCCCTATTTCCCTCCTTTGTAAAGGCCCCATCTCCTTGCAGATGGCTCTTTTTGTCCCACTCGGCTCATGGCTCCACTCAGCCTCCCCTCCCTTTCTCCTGCTCTTCAGCCAAACTTCCCAATAAGGGAAATCCCCTTATTGATGAATATATAAACTTGAGCATTCCGCTCAGCCTTAAGGAGGGAAAACTGGGATCTTTGTGCCTCTGCCCTTGCTTCCTGCGGGGCAATGGCAGGTAGGTGCTGGTAAGAGGAAATAGGTTGGCTGAAACACAGTTATATTGCCTTATTTTTCATGTCCTTGCTCTGTAGTTTCAGTGCAACTTCCTTCCATTTTTGGACAGTTGAATAGATCACTAATTTATAAGCACATATTCCAAAACGCCATTCAGAAGTACTTCTTAATTTAGCCTGATACCAGTGCACACAAACTGCTAAGAAAAAAATCAATAACACTTCCAAACAATGAAAAGGTCCAGCTATTTTCTGCCTGTCACTATTGCCTGCATTGAACATGAGCTAAACTAACACCTACAAGGAGTAGTCAAATTTCAGCAGACACACTATTTTTAGCAAATAATGAGCAAAATGTGTTATGACTATCAACAGGTGCGCATTGTGCGAGGAGTCCTAAGAGCTCTAATCACAAAGAATACCTCCCTCAAGGTCAGCACTGAGCGCAGGAGCAGTTATCTCCATTTTGCAGATGAGAATATGAACCAGCCTTTATCCAAAGACCAGCCTAGGACACCGAGCAGAGCTTGAACTTCTTTTTCCAGTTCATCTAAGCCTCTCTTCTCTGTCCAGGACCTAAAAAAGATAATTTTTTAAAATCAAAATGATGCCTTTTTTTGATCAGATTGAGTTAGATGGATTTTGACACAACCTTTACTGTAAATATGTGAAATCTGGAGGCGTATAGTGGCTGATGACTATGAATACCATGCGGGGTTATCACAGAACAGATGATGCTCTTATGATTGTAAAAGCTCTGATGATGGCACCATAGGTTCTGCTGCCACTAGAGCTGAATGCTTTAATATCAGTTGCCAAACTATTTGCAACTAGAATTCCTGGTGACAGTTAGATCCCCAGGCGTATTACAGCATAAATGTAAATCCCTGGTTGAAGAGCTAGATATGTGATGAGCAAATTGCTTCATCATTCTGAAAACAGTTTCACACCAATTACCACGGTGCAGTAGCACACAAGTTCCATTTGGCTTGCAAGGGTCTCATCAGAAAGGGAAGAGTGATTCAGTGCAGAGCACAGCGCCATTGCTAGGACAGCTCTTGGTGAGCATTCCCAGGTGGTCGGACACACGGACTCCCTGGCTGTCTGCATACCCTCTCAGATCGTGCTCTCCACTTATGTTGAGGATGGGACTAAGGCTGCCCCTCTTCCTGAGCTCTTGGCTTGCCTCCTTGCAGCTCTATAGGGAGATAACAGAAGTTATTCTCTCTTTTTCCTGTGAAGAACAGGCCTATGACTGGAGAAATCCCTAGTGCAATAACTGTAAAACAAGTGGCTGTTCATAAGAAGTGATGCGAATCAGAGCCCAAGCCATTCTCTTACTCTTCTCAGAGTTTGGCACAATAATAGGCTTGTCAAGATCCTAGATATTACAGTAAAATAAAGGATACGGTCAATGGACTTTTGTGAATAGTTGAGTCCTGCTGGTATAAAATAAACTACAAAGCAGATACTAATTCTGCCGAAAGCACACTGAACCCCCACCACATACCTGCCTGGGCAGTCTGCTGAGCCCTGGGCTGCTCTTTTGAACTGCTGAAGCTTTACCCAACTGCTACGAGTCCTAGGACAAATTCTTTGCCTTAAGCTGACCCTAGCTGCCTTCACAAGATGCTGTTGGGAAAGCTTGTTGTACAGTTTAGTGTTCAGTTTAAGCTGCTCAGCAGCATGAACTGAACTCCTCCTGCCAGAGTTCTCCCAGTTATCTCCCCGCAGCATCAGGCCAGCCTCGGAGAACATCATTCACGTCATCTGGGGATCACAGCAGCCATGCGAGCACAGCTTTTACAGTTCGCCAGCACATAGTCTCGTTGTGTCTTGTTATTCAATTAGAAGATCCCATTACAAATAGTGAGAAATGTGCAAGGCTGATGGCAAGTAATGGCTGTGCAATTATGGTGTAGTAATCATACTATTAGAACATAATAAGCCAAGCTTCAAATTCAGCACTATAGATTAAAAACGTCTTTGGTCAACTAATAGCAACAGTGCTATAAGGAGAGTAAAGAGGACAGAGGTTTCCTCGTAAAAGATGCTGCTGCCTATTTTAGGCTCCAGTGCTGTTTTCAGACCAATGACAGTTTTTGAGGCCTATGACTGGTTTACAGCAGGCTGCCTTCCAGCTTCCACTCACATTGTAGATGTTTTTCAATACAACTTTCTCACCTTCTCTCTGTAATACCACGTAAGAAACGCATCATATAATATTGGAATTGGATAATTTAACTTAGAGGGAATAGTCTCATCCCTAACAGCATCTGCCTTGCCCTGAAGCACAGCAGACCTTCAGCTAGGGTAGGTATTTGCAGTGG
This sequence comes from Tinamus guttatus, assembly GCF_059628265.1. Taxonomy (NCBI): domain Eukaryota; kingdom Metazoa; phylum Chordata; class Aves; order Tinamiformes; family Tinamidae; genus Tinamus; species Tinamus guttatus. The sequence goes on from NW_028289461.1 coordinate 994,264, forward strand.
GATACAGGAAAAACCTTATGCAGAAAGGTGAAAAGAGCATTAATTTCCAGAAAAAAAAAAAAAAAAAAAGACAAAGGAGGCTAAGAGCAGACTAAGCGTGGGAGAGCAAAGCAAAGAAGATTACTTAGGCACCTGGGTTCTAAGAACACACATTCAATATTCTGCAGGCAGGAAGTGCTGTTTAAATCGAAGAATCTCGGGCTACGATCCTGATTATTGATTTGTACTAAACCCCAAAAGTATCAGCCATTTGCTCAGTGGTGCTTATATGAGTAACAGTGCAGAATCAGGATATTAAGACACACCAAGACACTGGAAATATTTACCCATCCTACCAATCTCTTATAGCTACACTAGTACCAGAACTTCAGTATTAGATGGATCTCAGAGTAGGGATCTTTTCATTTAAACTAATGGGAAATAATTAATGTCTTTTTAGTTACAGCAAGTAATTCTTAACTTTACCCTACCTAATTTTAGAAATTCAGTTAATAAATGCCTTATTCCTTAAGTTTTTTTTTTTTTTTTATAGAGTCAGATTACTCAGGATAGCACGTGAAGCCTCCGCCTCATTCAATTTCGCATACATAATATGCCCCTGTATAAAGCTATAATCAAAGATTTGTGCCTGTTGAAAATACATTTGAAGTCGAACGCCCTGCGAGGCCTGCTCGGGATGCAGCGCCACATCCCCGTTGTGTCCCAGGACCCACGCGAACCACACAATTCCCAGATCGACAC